>NC_092711.1:71123763-71446874 GCF_047496885.1 Scyliorhinus torazame | reverse complement strand
GCGAGAATCTTACCCCTGGACCAACGAGCCAGTTTTGATTTGATTTATTTATAATAATAATCCTCTGTCACAAGTCGGCTTACATTAACACAGCAATGAAGTTACTGTGAAAGCCCCTAGTCGCCACATCCCGACGCCTGTTCGGGAGAATTCAATGTCCAGGGTCAGGGTCCCAGGTTTGATTCCTGGCTTGGGTCACTGTCTATTGGAGGCTACACGTTCTCCCCGTGTCTGCGTTGGTTTCCTCCCACAAGTCCCGAAAGACGTGCTGTTGGGTAATTTGGACATTCTGAATTATCGCTCTGTGTACCCGAACAGGCGCCGGAATGTGGCAACTGGGAGCTTTTCATAGTAACTTCATTGCAGTGTTAATGTAAGCTTACTTGTGACAATACAGATTATTGTTATTATTAAGACGTGACCTTGTTTTTCAGAAGCCATTTGAGAATGTCTAATGGCTCCTTCTCCACCACAGTGATCAGAAACTGAATCTGTTAGGATCCTCAAGCATCTTCCCTGTGATTGTGGGGCCTGTCGTTCCCTGTCTCTGATTTGGAATGTGGGAACTCCGTGAGTTACCTTCCAATCTCAGGAAGCAATCCTTGACTCTTGATCTGTTGATGATGCAGCAAAGACCCAGGCTCCTGTCCCATTTCTTTACACATCCTGGTGTTGATGCTTCAGAAAATCTCTTTGCTTCAAAATATCCTGCATGTTTAGAACATGGACTGAATAACCGACTCCTGTTCCTGTTTCTGATGCCTTGATTCAATCTGAGCCCACAAATCAAAATTGCAGAAAACCAAATTATTGATGAATATTCTGTTGACAAATGGAGTCTCAGAACCATAGAATTCCTTCAGTGCAGAAGGAGGCCAATCGACCAATCAAATTGTTGCCTTTTCTTCTTTTACTCTGTCCTTTCTGTGGCTCAGTTCCAATGATGGCAATCAGTGAGTTTGCCCTTCTTTCTATGTTATCTATATTCTAATGCTTCGCGTCGCCAGGAATCAAATGATACCACCACAAGGTTCAACCGGCTATCGACCAAAGAGCCAAACACCAGTTAGTTAGTTCAAGGTCAAGGCTATTTTATTTACACACAATTAGTCATGCAACATAAACACTACTAGTTAACTACACCTATCGACTATGACAACCTGTACTTGACTTCGGACACCCGGTTTAGGTCAGAGAAACAGTAGCCACTGGTCGATTCTGGATCTATCGAGTCCGAAGGAGTAACTGCTGCTCAGCGGGACTCATCCGTCTGGTAGCGAGCGTTAAACTTGGACTTGCTTCTGGTGTTGTTGCAATTGGAGATGGCCGGACCGGGGTACCAGGTCCAAGAGAGGACGAACATGTGGCAAACTCTTCTTATACTTGGGGGGTTTTCGTGCTCTTTTGGGCGGTCCTTCAGTTTGGACCCTACTAATTGGGTGATCCCTGATCACTCTGTTCGATTCCTAACCAATAAGGTGAATAACCTGTAACTCCAGCATTGTGGGAGCACCTTCACCACACAGACTGCAGCGGGTCAAGAAGGTCAAACATCATCTTCTCCACAGGTAACTGGGGATGGGGAATATTTGCTGCTGGTCTTGTTGGTGAAAGGACAGGGGAGTGGGAGGAGCTGATTTGCTCTGGCAAAGAGAGCCAGCACAAACAGGACGGGCTGAATGGCCTCAATCTGCATTGTAACCGTTCAATGATTCACTGATAAAGAAGCGACGCTGGAGACCAGGGAACAACCTCTGGAACCAATGACCAACCTGATACAAAGCGGCTCTTCATTGATCTGGGAGCTGCGGCCCTGGTCGGTGTAAACGGGGGGAGGGGGGGTCCGCTCAGTTTATTCCCGTGGTTTCCGGAGCCTCTCCGTCCACCCACCGAATCCTCCGCCCCACCATCCCCCCCTTTACCCATTGTGGACCCGTCTGCCCATCACCCGCACTGCGCATGCTTCACTCACAGTCCAGCCCCGCCCCTCACTCACTACCATCGGTTGGAGGACCAGCTGCTCCCATCTGGTCCGCCAGGCCAACCCTCACAATTCCTATTGGTCCGGTACCGCCGCCAATCACTCACTGGGCACTGTCACCGTTCGGGCTGTGCCCGGCGCATCTGCAGTTCAGGTTGTCGCTGACGATGCGAGGAGCGGGAAAGAAATAATCAAGCAACTTTCAGGATTGTAGCCGGGAGCAATAGAAGCTGCGGAGTGAGCCGGGAGGCTTCATAAATACCCCGTGGAGGCTTCAACTCCCGAGGAAAATGTTAACGGTCCAGTCTTAAACAGCACCGAATAGAGTGAGAGCTGAGCGGTGACAGGCCCGGGTTACCGGTCGCCATCTTTACAGAGGACAAGGTGCCTGGACCGGATGGCAACTCTCCCGGATTGACTGACTGGAGTCTCCAGGATTTTATTTCAATCATTTGTGGGAGTCACTGGCTGGGCCAACATTTATTGCCCATCCCTAATTTCCCTTAAACTGAGTGGCTTGCTCAGCCATCTCATAGAACATTACAGCGCAATACAGGCCCTTTGGCCCTCGATGTTGCGCCGACCTGTGAAACCACTCTAAAGCCCATCTACACTATTCCCTTATTGTCCATATGTCTATCCAATGACCATTTGAATGTCCTTAGTGTTGGCGAGTCCACTACTGTAGCAGGCAGGGCATTCCACGCCCTTACTACTCTCTGAGTAAAGAACCTACCTCTGACATCTGTCTTATATCTATCTCCCCTCAATTTAAAGGTATGCCCCCTCGTGCTAGACATCACCATCCGAGGAAAAAGGCTCTCACTGTCCACCCTATCCAATCCTCTGATCATCTTGTATGCCTCAATTAATTCACCTCTCAACCTTCTTCTCTCTAACGAAAACAGCCATAAGTCCCTCAGCCTTTCCTCATAAGATCTTCCCTCCATACCGGCAACATTCTGGTAAATCTCCTCTGCACCCTTTCCAATGCTTCCACATCCTTCCTATAATGCGGCAACCAGAATTGCACGCAATACTCCAAATGCGGCCGCACCAGAGTGTTGTATAGCTGCAACATGACCTCATGGCTCCTAAACTCAATCCCTCTACCAATAAAAGCGAACACACCGTACGCCTTCTTAACAACCCTCTCAACCTGGGTGGCAACTTTCAGGGATCTATGTACATGGACACCGAGATCTCTCTGCTCATCCACACTGCCAAGAATCTTACCATTAGCACAGTACTCAGTCTTCCTGTTATTCCTTCCAAAATGTATCACCTCACACTTTTCTGCATTAAACTGCATTTGCCATCTCTCAGCCCAGCGCTACAGCTTATCTATGTCCCTCTGTAACTTGTAACATCCTTCCGCACTGTCCACAACTCCACCGACTTTAGTGTCATCTGCAAATTTACTCACCCATCCTTCTACGCCCTCCTCCAGGTCATTTATAAAAATGACAAACAGTAGTGGCCCCAAAACAGATCCTTGTGGTACACCACTAGTAACTGGACTCCAGTCTGAACATTTCCCATCAACCACCACCCTTTGTCTTCTTCCAGCTAGCCAATTTCTGATCCAAACTGCTAAATCACCCTGAATCCCAGGCCTCCGTATTTTCTGCAGTAGCCTACCTTGGGGAACCTTATCAAACGCTTTACTGAAATCCATATGCACCGCATCAACTGCTTTACCCTCATCCACCTGTTTGGTCACCTTCTCAAAGAACTCTACAAGGTGTGTGAGGCACGACCTACCCTTCACAAAACCATGTTGACTATCTCTAATCAAATTATTCCTTTCCAGATGATTATACATCCTATCTCTTCGAAACCTTTCCAAGATTTTTCCCACAACAGAAGTAAGGCTCACTGGTCTATAGTTACCGGGGTTATCTCTACTCCCCTTCTTGAACAAGGGGACAACATTTGCTATCCTCCAGTCTTCTGGCACTATTCCTGCAGACAAAGATGACTTAAAGATCAAGGCCAAAGGCTCAGCAATCTCCTCCCTAGCTTCCCAGAGAATTCTAGGACAAATCCCATCCGGCCCAGGTGACTTATCTATTTTCACACTTTCCAGAATTGCTAACACCTCTTCCTTATGAACCTCAAGCCCTTCTAGTCTCGTAGCCTGAAACTCAGTATTCTCCTCGACAACATTGTCTTTTTCCTGTGTGAATACTGACGAAAAATATTCATTTAGCACCTCTCCTATCTCCTCGGACTCCAAGCACAACTTCCCACTACTGTCCTTGACTGGCCCTACACGTACCCTAGTCATTCTTTTATTCCTGACATATCTATAGAAAGCTTTAGGGTTATCCTTGATCTTACCTGCCAAAGACTTCTCATGTCCCCTCCTGGCTCTTCTTAGCTCTCTCTTTAGGTCCTTCCTAGCTAACCTGTAACTCTCGAGCGCCCTAACTGAACCTTCATGTCTCATCTTTACACAAGCCTCCTTCTTCCTCTTGACAATTGTTTCGACTGCTTTAGTAAACCACGGTTCTCTCACTCGACCACTTCCTCCCTGACTGGTACATACTTATCAAGGACACGCAGTAGCTGTTCCTTCAACAAGCTCCACATTTCCATTGTGCCCATCCCCTGCAGTTTTTCCCTCCATCCGATGTATCCTAAGTCTTGCCCCATCGCATCATAATTGCCTTTCCCCAGATATAACTCTTGCCCTGCGGTATATACCTATCCCTTTCCATCACAAAAGTAAACCTAATCGAATTGTGCTCACCTACCTTCAAATCTAACACCTGTCGTGGTTCATTACCCAGTACCAAATCCAATATGGCCTCGCCTCTCGTTGGCCTATCTACATACTGTATCAGGAAACCCTCCTGCACACATTGGACAAAAACGGACCCATCTAATTTACTCGAACTATAGCGTTTCCAGTCAATATTTGGAAAGTTAAAGTCCCCCATAACAACTACCCTGTTGCTTTCGCTCCTATCCAGAATCATCTTTGCAATCCTCTCCTCTACATCTCTGGAACTTTTCGGGGGCCTATAGAAAACCCCTAGCAGGGTGACCTCTCCTTTCCTGTTTCTAACCTCAGCCCCTACTACCTCAGTAGATGAGTCCTTATCAAACGTCCTTTCTGCCACCGTAATACTGTCCTTGACTAACAATGCCACCCCTCCCCCTCTTTTACCACCTTCCCTGAGCTTACTGAAATATCTAAATCCCGGCACCTGCAACAACCATTCCTGTCCCTGCTCTATCCATGTCTCCGAAATGGCCACAACATCGAAGTCCCAGGTACCAACCCATGCCGCAAGTTCACCCACCTTATTCCGGATGCTCCTGGCATTGAAGAAGACACATAGAACATAGAACAATACAACGCAGTACAGGCCCTTCAGCCCACGATGTTGCACCGAAACAAAAGCCATCTAACCTACACTATGCCATTATCATCGATATGTTTATCCAATAAACTTTTAAATGCCCTCAATGTTGGCGAGTTCACTACTGTCGCAGGTAGGGCATTCCACGGCCTCACTATTTGCGTAAAGAACCTACCTCTGACCTCTGTCCTATATCTATTACCCCTCAGTTTAAAGCTATGTCCCCTCGTGCCAGCCATTTCCATCCGCGGGAGAAGGCTCTCACTGTCCACCCTATCCAACCCCCTGATCATTTTGTATGCCTCTATTAAGTCTTCTCTTAACCTTCTTCTCTCCAACGAAAACAACCTCAAGTCCATCAGCCTTTCCTCATAAGATTTTCCCTCCATACCAGGCAACATCCTGGTAAATCTCCTCTGCACCCGCTCCAAAGCCTCCACGTCCTTCCTATAATGCGGTGACCAGAACTGTACGCAATACTCCAAATGCGGCCGTACCAGAGTTCTGTACAGCTGCAACATGACCTCCTGACTCCGGAACTCAATCCCTCTACCAATAAAGGCCAACACTCCATAGGCCTTCTTCACAACCCTATCAACCTGGGTGGCAACTTTCAGGGATCTATGTACATGGACACCTAGATCCCTTTGCTCATCCACACTTTCAAGAACTTTATCATGAGCCAAATATTCCGCATTCCTGTTATTCCTTCCAAAGTGAATCACCTCACACTTCTCTACATTAAACTCCATTTGCCACCTCTCAGCCCAGCTCTGCAGCTTATCTATATCCCTCTGTAACCTGCTACATCCTTCCACACTATCGACAACACCACCGACTTTAGTATCGTCTGCAAATTTACTCACCCACCCTTCTGCGCCTTCCTCTAGGTCATTGATAAAAATGACAAACAGCAACGGCCCCAGAACAGATCCTTGTGGTACTCCACTTGTGACTGAACTCCATTCTGAACATTTCCCATCAACCACCACCCTCAGTCTTCTTTCAGCTAGCCAATTTCTGATCCACATCTCTAAATCACCCTCAATCCCCAGCCTCCGTATTTTCTGCAATAGCCTACCGTGGGGAACCTTATCAAACGCTTTGCTGAAATCCATATACACCACATCAACTGCTCTACCCTCGTCTACCTGTTCAGTCACCTTCTCAAAGAACTCGATAAGGTTTGTGAGGCATGACCTACCCTTCACAAAGCCATGCTGACTATCCCTGATCATATTATTCCTATCTAGATGATTATAAATCTTGTCTCTTATAATCCCCTCCAAGACTTTACCCACTACAGACGTGAGGCTCACCGGTCTATAGTTGCCGGGGTTGTCTCTGCTCCCCTTTTTGAACAAAAAACACACTTTTGAACAAAAAACACACTTTAAACCACCTTCCTGCTTGCCGGTACACTCCTGCAACTTTGAAACCCTACTCATGACCTCACTACTCTCAACCTCCTGTATACTGGAGCTATAATTCAGGTTCCCAAGCTCCTGCTGAACTAGTTTAAACCCTCCCGAAGAGCATTAGCAAATTTCCCCCCCAGAATATTGGTACCCCTCTGGTCCAGGTGCAGACCATCGCGTTTGTAGTGGTCCCACTGACCCCAGAATGAGCCCTAATTATCCAGAAATCTGAAACCCTCCCTCCTGAACCATCCCTGTAGCCACGTGTTCAACTCCTCTCTCTCCCTATTCCTCGTCTCGCTATCACATGGCACGGGTACCAACCCAGAGATAATAACTCTGTTTGTCCTAGATCTAAGTTTCCACCCTAGCTCCCTGAATTCCTGCCTTACATCCCCATCCCTTTTACTACCTATGTTGTTGGTACCTATGTGGACCACGACTTGGGGCTGCTCCCCCTCCCACTTAAGGATCCCGAAAACACGATCCGAGACATCACGCACCCTGGCACCTGGGAGGCAACACACCAACCGTGAGTCTCTCTCGTTCCCACAGAATCTCCTATCTATCCCCCTAACTATGGAGTCTCCAATGACTAATGCTCTACTCCTCTCCTCCCTTCCCTTCTGAGCAACAGGGACAGACTCTGTGCCAGAGACCTGTACCCCATGGCTTAACCCTGGTAAGTTCCCCCCCCCCCCCCCCCCCCCCAACAGTATCCAAAGCGGTATACTTGTTACTAAGGGGAACGGGCCACAGGGGATCCCTGTACTGACTGCTTCCTCCCAGCCCCTCTCACCGTCACCCATCTATCTTTATTCTTCGGAGTAACTACATCCCTGAAGCTTCTATCTTTGACCAACTCTGCCTCCCGAATGATCCGAAGTTCATCCAACTCCAGCTCCAGTTCCCTAACGTGGTTTCTGAGGAGCTGGAGATGGGTGCACTTCCCACAGATGAAGTCAGCAGGGACACTGACGGCGTCCCTCACCTCAAACATTCTGCAGGAGGAACATTGCACTACCTTCCCTGTCATCCCTCTAGATAAAAAAAGGAAAGAAAGAGCTTACCTGTTATTCACTCCCCTTCTCAGCAAGCACTCACTCAGCAACCTCTGTGCCCCGCACGATAACACATGAGGGAAAATAAATAAAAACTACTTACCAGTCACCAGCCAATTCCTTACCTGCAGGCTGTGACATCACGGTTCAACTTTCCACTTCTACCTGCCCTCGAGCCTTCCTCTTGATCCTTACAGCGGTTCGTTTTTTTGGTTAGAGGAGGGGGTAGGGAGGGAAACACTGAAGAAATGTTTCAGGTTTAAGTGTCACTTGACAAGAGCTCCTCCACAAACCACCTCAAAGTTAGGGTGAGCACACAGACGTATGCTAATTTCCCCTGCAACGGTCAATCAGCAGCTCCGCTGTACTGCCCTCTGCTGGATGCTTGTCTTCACTTGAACAGCTACGGTCTCTTGTTCAGGTACGCCTCCAAGTTAGGGTGAGCACACGGACATATGCAAATCTCCCCTGCAACGGCCAATCAGCAGCTCCGCTCTACTATCCTCTGCTGGATGCTTGTCTTCACTTGAACAGCTAGGGTCTCTTGTTCAGGTACGTCTCCAAGTTAGGGTGAGCGCACGGACGTATGCAAATTTCCACTGCAACGGCCAATCAGCAGCTCCGCTCTACTGCCCTCTGCTGGATGCCCGTCTTCACTTGAACAGCTAGGCTCTCTTGTTCAGGTACGCCTCCAGGTTAGGGTGAGCACACGGACATATGCAAATTCCCCCTGCAACGGCCAATCAGCAGCTCCGTTCTACTGCCCTCTGCTGGATGCTTGTCTTCACTTGAACAGCTAGGGTCTCTTGCTCAGGTACGCCTCCAAGTTAGGGTGAGCACATGGACGTATGCAAATTTCCCCAGCAACGGCCAATCAGCAGCTCCGCTCTACTGCCCTCTGCTGGATGCTTGTCTTCACTGGAACAGCTCGGGTCTCTTGTTCAGGTACGGCTCCAAGTTAGGGTGAGCACACGGACGTATGCAAATTCCCCCAGCAACGGCCAATCAGCAGGTCCGCTCTACTACCCTCTGCTGGATCCTACTGCCCTCTGCTGGATCTCGGAGGGCATTTAAAGAGTCAACCACATTGCTGTGGTTTGGAATCGTGTCGGCCAGACCAGGTAAGGATGGCAGATTTTCTTTTATGTTCATTCACGGGATGTGGGTGTCGCTGGCTGGGCCAGCATCACTAATTGCCCTTGAACTGAGTGCATCGCAGAGAGCATTTTAAGAGTCAGCTGACTGTGGATCTGGAGTCACATGTAGGCCAGACAGAGATTTCCTTCACTGAAGGACATGAGTGAACCAACAAGCGACAATGGTTTCATGGTCATCAGTAAACTTTCAATCAATTCAAATGTTACCGTCTGTCTTGGTGAGCCTGCTCCTTACACACAAACTGGGAGTCGGCCCCTCGAGCCTGCACCTTACACACAAACTAGGAGTCGGCCCCTTGAGCCTGCACCTTACACACAAACTGGGAGTCGGCCCCTCGAGCCTGCTCCTTACACACAAACTAGGAGTCGGCCCCTCGAGCCTGCACCTTACACACAAACTGGGAGTCGGCCCCTCGAGCCTGCTCCTTACACACAAACTGGGAGTCGGCCCCTCGAGCCTGCTCCTTACACACAAACTAGGAGTCGGCCCCTCGAGCCTGCACCTTACACACAAACTGGGAGTCGGCCCCTCGAGCCTGCTCCTTACACACAAACTAGGAGTCGGCCCCTCGAGCCTGCACCTTACACACAAACTGGGAGTCGGCCCCTCGAGCCTGCTCCTTACACAAACTGGGAGTCGTCCCCTCAGGTCTGCTCCAGTATTCAATAAGTTTGCGGCTGATCGAATTTAAAAAAAATAATTTTGAATACCTATTTCTTTTATTTTCTCATATTGTTCCCTTAAATTTAAAGTACCCAATTCTTTACTTATTCCCAATTAAAAGGCAATTTATTGTGGCTAATTTACCTACCCGGCACATCTTTGGGTTGTGAGGGTGAGACCCACGCAGACATGGGGAGAATGTGCAAACTCTACCTGGACAGTGACTCGGGGCTGTGATCGGACCCATGAGGCAGCAGTGCTAACCACTGCGCCACCGTGCTGCCCCATTGGCAGATCTAATTTTAACCTCAATTCCACATTCTGGCCAACACCGATAACCTTTCACCTCCTTGCTTATCAAGAATCTATCCAGCTCTGCCTTAAAAATATCCAAGGACACTGCTTCCACTGCCTTTTAAAGATGTGTTCCAAAGTCATAGAATCTCTACAGTGCAGATTGACCCCATTCAGCCCATCGAGTCCGCATCAACCCTCCGAAAGAGCTACCCACCCCACCCTCATAATCCCACCCAACGTGCACATTGTTGGAGACTCAGGGCCATTTAAGCATGGCCAATCCAGCAAACCTGCAGACCTTTGAACTGTGGGAGGAAATCGGATCACCCGGAGGAAACCCACACAGATACAGGGAGAACGTGTAAACGCCACACAGTCACCCAGGGTCGGAATTGAACCCGGGACCAGAAGAGAAAATGCAGGAAAATCTCAGCAGGTCTGGCAGCATCAGTGGGGAGAGAAAGGAGCTCACATTTCGATTCCAGATGACTCTTTGTCAAAGCTAAAAGACAGAGAAAGTGGGAGATATTTATACTGTAGGTGAGGGAATGAAAGATGAGTCATAGACTGGGTCCCTGGTGCTGTGAGGCAACAATGCTAACCACTGTGCCACACCCTGTCCTACAACCCTCAAGAGAAAAAATATCCTTATCCCCATCTGAAATGGGTGGCCCTTTATTTTGCAACAGTAACCCCCCTGTTCTAGATTCTCCCACAAGAGGAAACATTCTCACCACATCCATCCTGTCAAGACCCCTCAGCATCTTATATAGTTCAATCCAGGTTTTACCCAAAACTTTACATCTGTGTCCCGACTGCTTGTACGATCAGTGAATAGAAACAGTTTCTTTGCCCACCCGATGGAAATCTGGCCTAAGGTTTTGTCCCTGAATCAAGTCGCCCTCAACCTCCTTTGCTGGAACCATCTGATAAATCTCCTCTGCACCTTCTCCAAGAATTTTCACATTCTTCCTGACGAGTGGTGACCAGAGCTTTATAAAGATTCAGAGAATAGAAGTAGAACCATAGAATTCCCACAGAGCAGGAGGCCATTCGGCCCATCAAGTCTGCACCGATTCTCTGAAAGGGCACCCTGCCTAGGCCCACACCCCTACCCTGACCTTGTAACCCCATAGCCCCACCGAACCTGCACATTCCTGGACACGAAGGGGAAATTTATCAAGGCCAATCCACCTAACTTGCCCTTCTTCAGACTGTGGGAGGAAACCTGAGCACCGGGTGGAAACCCATGCAGTCACTGGGAGAAAGTGCAAGCTCCACACACACAGTTGCCAAGGCCGGAATTGAACCCGGGTCCCTGGCACTGTGAGGCAGCAGTGCTAATCACTGTGTCACCGGAAGCCTGGCTTCCCTGTTTCGGAATCAATATTACTGTTTATGAAGCTCAAGATCGAATTTGCTTTGCCATCTATTCTCTTTAATATGTCGTGTAGATATACAAAATCCCTCTTCACCTCTTTCTCTCTCCTCCCAAAGGGGCCAGTTGGGTGTTTATAGTCACTTTTGTTCCCAGTGCCGGCCCCACAAATGGCCAGATTCATTCAGCTCAATTTCACAACCTACCTTTGTGTTTTTGTGGGTTCTTTCTCACTCTATTTTCTGTTTTGAATCAGTTTCACCGGGTGTTCGAAGGAAAGGCTTCAACGTCCGGAAACACAAACCAAGCATCACATCAGGATCTGACAGAGCCTCAATTTATCATATCCTGAATATGGAAGGAAAAAGCATCGTTCACAGTGGGGAGAAACCGGACACGTCATCAGGCCTCACATGCCACAAATGCAGTCACACGGAGAAGAAACCGTGGAAATGTGCGGACTGTGGGAAAGGATTCACTTACCCATCCCAGCTGGAAATTCATCGACGCAGTCACACTGGGGAGAGACCATTCACCTGCTCCAAGTGTGGGAAGAGATTCACTCAGTCATCCAGCCTGTCCACACACCAGCAAATACACACTGGGCAGAGACTGTTCACCTGCTCCATGTGTGGGAAGGCATTCAGTGATGCATCCAACCTGCTGAGACACCAGCCAGTTCACACTGGGGAGAGGCCGTTCACCTGCTCTCAGTGTGGGAAGGGATTCACTCAGTTGTCCACTCTGTCCGGACACCAGCAAGTTCACACTGGGGAGAGACCATTCACCTGCTCCAAGTGTGGGAAGGCATTCAGTGATACATCCAACCTGCTGAAACACAAGCGAGTTCACACTGGGGAGAGACCGTTCACCTGTTCAGAGTGTGGGAAGGGATTCACTCAGTCATCCAACCTGCAGAATCACCAGCGAATTCACACTGGGGAGAGGCCATTTGCCTGCGCTCAGTGTGGGAAGAGATTCACTCGATCATATGACCTGCAGAGCCACCAGCGAGTTCACACTGGGGAGAGACCATTCACCTGCTCCGAGTGTGGGAAGGGATTCACTCGGTCATCCCACCTGCTGATTCACCAGCGAATTCACACTGGGGAGAGGCCGTTCACCTGCTCTCAGTGTGGGAAGGGATTCATTCAGTTGTCCACTCTGTCCGGACACCAGCAAGTTCACACTGGGGAGAGACCATTCACCTGCTCCAAGTGTGGGAAGTCTTTCACTCGGTCATCCCACTTGCTGAGACACGAGCGAGTTCACACTGGGGAGAAGCCATTCGCCTGCTCAGAGTGTGGGAAGGGATTCACTCAGTCATCCAACCTGCAGCAGCATCAACGAGGCCACAAGTAACCACAGTGAATGATTTTGTTGTTAATTCCACATTCAGGACTGAACTATGTTCATTTCTGCTGATAACAAACTCCAGCCCATTTACAGGGGCTAATATTCTAGCTAAAAGTCAAATAAATTAGATTGGTGTTAAATACACAGTGTGTTGAAACTTTCCAATATCTCTGACACAAGTTAGTTCCTTTTGAAGTACTCTCGCTCTCCCCTGTCTCTTCCATCCTCGCCTCCAACAAGAAGTGTGAGGAGCTTGTGGAGCTTCTTTGTGACTGAGATTGTGTAAATCCGATCAACTGCCTCTGCTGCTGAGAGTTTGGCTGATGATCGATAAATGAGAGTTTGGCTGATGATCGATAAATGAGAGTTTGGCTCAAGATGGATTGGAACTTTATGGGAAAAACAAAATGTTAGGTAAAGCTTTGTGTGAAGAAATGTCAAGACAGGCTTCTGGTAGCAAAAATGTATCACTTGTTTTTGAACCAGACAAACTGCAATAACGGCCTTGGGAATGGGTGCACTAGGCTTAAAGATAATTATAATTGAGGGGGCTGAATTATAATTGAGCTGAGAGCACAGATAGGAATGCGAGGGAGCTGCCCTCAGAAATGAACCAAAAATGTATAAATCCTGCTGTTAGATGTATTGACTTTGGCTTGCTATTGTGACTCTCGAGACACAGTGGTTTTAGCCCCGGCCGAGAAATAAACATGTTAAAGTTACGAGGTGTTCGACTGATCATTTCATCCGGACTGGCTGCAAAAGAATCCTCATCTGGTGTCAGAAGTGGGATTTCACAGGAGCCTTCCTGGAACCTGACGGCGTAACAGACTGATCGCATTCGGACGCTGAGGAGGGACTTGCGCACCAAACGTGAGTACTCTTGTTACCACTTTGGTTTCCCCCTCTGCTGTCCCGAGTGTGGCCACGCCCTGCTGTTCGGTTTCGGTGGAGACTCTGACGAAATCAAAGCAGTCCGGCGAACCCGTTACGAAGAAGGGTTGGTGTTATCAAGTTCCCTGGAAAGGTTGGACCTTCCTAAAGTACCGGGTTGGAAACCCTGGGAGGTTAGAGTCCTCCCTAAACAGTCCAGGGTTTGGAGTCCCTGGGAGGTTAAAGTCCTCCCTAGAATCCTGGGTTTGAGTCCCTGGGAGGTGAGAGTCCTCCCTAAAGTACCAGGGTTGGAATCCCTAGAGGGTTAGACCTTCTTAAACCGGGTTGGTGCTATAGGTTCCCTAGAATGTTGGACCTTCTTAAAGTACTGGGTTTGAGGCCCTGGAGGATTGGATCTCCTAAAGTCCCTTAAGTACCGGGTTGGAGTCCCTGGGAGGTTAAAATCCTTCCTAAAGAACTGGGTTGGAAACCTTGGGGGGTTAGAGTCCTTCCCCTAAATAGTCCGAGTTGGAGTACCAGGGCTCCTTAAATCTCTGGGTAGGTAAATGAGTGATGATGATCCTTCGGGTTGCCTAATACCTTCACGATAAAAGGTGATTTTCGATAAATAAGTATATCAACCGGTGTCTAGACTTTTTCGACACTTCGGTTGATCAGATTGAATATTACGGAGAACGGATAACTCTGTCCAAATTATATAATTAAGGGTGCGGATAACACCTAAAGGAAACATAATAAACAGGGCTTGATCATTGCGTGCCCTGTCGGAACATTCAAACAATTTCTTAAATCTGTTAGTTCTGTCTTTAATTCCCTGAGTCTGTCTGTCTGTTAGTTCTGTCTTTGATTCCCTGTCAGTCTGTTTAAATCAGTCTTCTCTTTCTCTCTCTTTTCATGTTTCATTTCCAGACTTTGACCTTCTAAAAATCACTTTCGAACTGTTTGATTTAGCCTTTTGATTGGGCAATGGGGCAGGATAACCCTATTTAAATTCTTGATTGAATAGGCGATTTAGGATCGCTACCAAAATTAAATAGGAAACCACAAGGATCATACGAGGATAGGAGACAATGGGTAATACTTCAGATAGCACAGCTGATAGTGGAAGCGCGCTTCAAACTCTTTGTGAACAGTATCCGAAACATTTTCAGCAGCTGCGGCAGTTCTCGGGAGAATTGCATAAAAATTTGGGAAAGGGGAAATGGCCCCTGGGAGGATCAAAAGATTTGCCTACGGTTATAGAGGGACAGCAGATTATTTGGCAACATAACCGTAGCTCCACAGCTAAGAAATTGATTGAGTTATGGCGGGAGTACTGCCAAAAAATTAATTAAAAGATGCATCTTTATTGGCTAATTGGCAGGCTAACGCTTTAAAATTGGTTACTGAATTAACAAAAGGGGGAATTGTTAAGACTGCGGGGGGGGGGGGGGTTGAGAAAGGAATATGCCCACCATAGAAAAAGACCTAAGTCTGTAAAACCCCCATTTCTAAATCAGGACCGTACGGTCAAATGGCCGGCCTTGCCTTGACCGAGGGAGACGATGAGGATGACCCTGAAAATTGCCACTATAGGGGACGACCGACCATTACACCGCCACTACGACCGCCTCCACCTTACATTCCCAGGGTTCTGATTGTAGTTTAAACTGTTCTAAAACAAATGATGTTTCAGACAAAAAAAACTCTTTATTCCTCTGGTGTGACCATGTTAGAAATTACATTAAAGATGTGTACATTCAAGCCCTTTATCCGCCGCTCCCCCGCCACTATCACCACCTCCACCGTCGCAAGGAGGTCCGGCGACTCTCACTCGTTCTAAAACCCATGCTAATCAATTCCCACAGAT
Source organism: Scyliorhinus torazame (assembly GCF_047496885.1). Classification (NCBI taxonomy): domain Eukaryota; kingdom Metazoa; phylum Chordata; class Chondrichthyes; order Carcharhiniformes; family Scyliorhinidae; genus Scyliorhinus; species Scyliorhinus torazame. Next base: position 71,431,448 of record NC_092711.1, on the reverse strand, counting down.
GAATCAAGAGTTAGTCCTGGAAAAAGAGGGGGCACTAGAGGTGGAGTTCCTTGATTACCCAGACGATTATCAGCCGCAGTGTCAGTTTCCCGTCCGGCAAGTTCCCAATATAGCATACAACCCTGCCAACCCCCGGGGCCCAACAACCAGGCATTTCAAAATAATTATTATAATTAATAAATTAATCACATTTGATACTACTGATTCAGTATTAATAAATTATACAATATAAAACAGTCAAACAGTTGATTGATCAGTAACATTTCAATAATAGTATTTCAGCTCAAATTCATCAATTGGGGGTACAGTTGGAAGATAAGTTGGGGTGGATCAAGTTTTTGATTTCTTTTTGGATATGTAATGCCAAATCTTTAACTTCTTTAGAGTTATTGGGAATGAAAGTACAACATTCTGCACTTTAACATCTTCTGGATTATACACAAAAGCTTGTTGAAAGGGTTAATTTTCTTGCAGAGACAAAAAGAGGCGTATAGCTTGGAATGATGCCATTCGCATCTCCAAACTCCAAAAAATAAAAAATAAATATTTGTCGCTCAAATGGACTGGGAGTAAAAGTTGGATTGCTGCCAAATTCCCGTTATCAGGTGTCCTTGAACGATCTGTTCCTTTTAATCTGAGTTGTTTTGGTTTTTGTAAAACCAGCTTCCATTGTTTGAAGTTTTAATTTCCCGGCTAATTCTAAACATTTATTTTAAAATATCAAACACAATAACTTATTAAACATATAGGTTTTCTGTAGATGAATTTGTCGATTCTATTAAAGAAGGCACTACTAGCAAGAGATGTTGGTTTCTTAAAATTAATAAAGCAATATTCAGAATAATGACAGTTCTCTTAAGTTGACAGTTCTTGACTATCCCTGTAGAATTCACTAGAGGCACTTATACAGAATCTTATTCGGCAACAAGCTGACTCACCAATACCAAATGCTGATCTGAACCTATTCACCGATGGTAGTTCATCCATCGGTGAAAGGGGGGATTGATTATCAGGGTATGCAATTGTTAACCAACAAGGAGAAAGGCTTGAAGCAGCAGCATTCGAAATTCCCTTTTCCGCCCAACAGGCTGAACTTTTTGCACTTATTCGAGCTTGTGTATTAGGGAAAGATAAAATTGTAAATATCTACACTGATTCCCGATATGCCTTTGGGGTCACACACGATTTTGGCCAATTATGGAAAAACAGGGGATTTCTGACGTCAGCAGGTACTCAGATATCTCATAAACAATTAATTACACAATTATTACAATCTCTAATGCTTCCAAAACAGATTGCGGTTATAAAATGTGCAGCACATACAAATGGAAAAACTTTAGTGGATGTGGGCAATAGGCAGGCGGACCATCAGGCCAAAGAGGCTTCTCGCTTAAAAGACATGGTGGTCCCCAAAATGATGAGCCAGACTAAAAACCTAGATAGTCAATCTCCCTCTGAAAAGCCAATGCCGACCATCACTGACGTCATTTAATTACAGGAGGACGCTCCTGGCTGTGTAAAAAGACTATGGGAAGAATTGGGATGTTGTTATGATTCTGTAAACAAATTGTGGGTCACCCCGGCAGGGCAGACTTGTATGCCCGATGCATTGGCAGCCTGGGTTACCGAATGTGTTCACTTTGCAACTCATTGTGGTGCGCGAGCTACGGGTGATGTATTGCTTAAAACATGGTGGCATCCACGACTGCAAGATATAGCACAAAACATTAGCAGTCGTTGCCTAGTATGTCAACAGTATAATCCTGGTAAAGCAATACCCTGTGAAAGGGTACCGGAAGGTCCCTTTGAGACACTCCAGATGGATTACATTGAGTTGGAAAGATGCCAATGTTATAAACATGTATTAGTTATTGTTGCTGTATTTAGCAAATGGATAGAAGCTTACCCCACTGTAGATAACAAAGCTTCCACGGTAGCAAAAGTTTTGATGTGAGAAATTGTTCCTAGATTTGGGATTCCATATCGATTAAGCTCTGATAATGGACCTCATTTTGTGGGACAGATTAACAAATAATTCTGTGCTCAGCTGGGCATAAAACAACAGTTGCACTGTGCATATAGGCCACAAGCAGCAGGAATGGTGGAGCGCGCCAACCAGACATTGAAAACCAAACTAGCCAAATTACAGGCTGAGACAGGCGCTACCTGGCTCAAACTATTACCCTTTGCCCTTTTTCAAATTCACGCTACACCCGCAGGAAAAACCCGATTAAGCCCTGCCGAGATATTGTACAGAAGGCCTTTTCACACTCCATGGGATCAGGACAAACCAAAAGATGTCAACTTTCACCACATGACCACGGAAATGGCCAATTACGTTATAGCTCTAACAAAGATTTTAAAAGGCCTCCACTCGCGGGTCCGAGCAGCCCATGGGGAGATACCCCCCTTATCCAGTACTGTCACCATTAACCCAGGCGAGTACGTTATGATCCGGAACTGGGTTCGGAAAGGATTAGAACCCCGATGGGAAGGACCACACCAGGTCCTACTCACTACTCCCACTGCTGTAAAAGTAAAAGGCAGAAATGCCTGGATCCACATCCACCATTGTAAGGTTGTGAAAATGCAATAGAGAATAACCCTCTGTTCCGAGCCCTAGGTAATAACTTCAGCATCATTCACGGGATGAAGGACAGCCTTATTATCGTAACTTTTGGAAACTGGAGGAGAGGCCAAGCGAAGAACCTGTGGCCCCAAGGGAAGACGGACTCACCACCTGTCGAGGAGACACCTTACAGTGTCCCAGTCAAGGCCCAGGAGAAGGACCTTGGAACGCGACCCCTGCGGACGGATGTTCAGCCTACGTACAACGATACAATCGGACCATACTCATCAGTGGAGTGACTAAGGGCAACCTACCCTGTCATCAGGTCAACTGTAAATGGGACTATAGATGCAGAAACAAAAACAAAAAAAGACTGTACCCTTGGGATGCGTTGACCAAGGGAGGGCAAGGCTGCAGGAAAAAAGGGAATTACAGGTAAACACGTATCTGTATATGTCATATGTGTACGCAAAGGATATGAATGTTTCTGGTTGCTGAGTATGTACACATATCCCGACCTATGCTAAGGGAGGGTTCCCCCTCAGACCTGTTCCCCTTAACCTGTCAGAAACTGTAGAATGGTATATTTACCAGAATGGTACTCGTCAATCCCCCAGGACTATAAGAATTGCATCTATGGTAAAACACCCAGACGGCGGGGCAGCTTCTAGTTTATCGTTTCTCCCCATATCCCCAAGACCTTGGAAAGAGGAGGGCTATCTAATGAACACCTTTGAGATGTGGTACCAACCAAGTTATAACAAATCCCACCAGCCTCCGTTTCTTACCCTCATTAATACCACCAACATGGGAAGACCACTGGGGATATGTTTGGTAAGGAATGTGGTAAAAGGGATATTTGTAGGTGCTAGTCAATGCGAGCAGATTTGTGGTGGCCAACATATCCGAGGTCTATCCCGTATATACGTCTCCTCAGTTTTATGGGTGTACACTGGACGTCCCATACGCGAATGGGACAGGTACCTTCAAGTACTCCCTGATGGCCCAAGGATTTGATGTGGACAAACTCACTTCATACAATGGGACGTATTTTATTTGTGGCCACAAGGCATATCCCTGGCTGCCAGAGAATTGGACGGGATCCTGTTATCTGGGGTATGTAGTCCCCTTTATACACCACCTCACCAATTTAGGCGACCATTACCAAATGATGAAGCGACAAAAGAGAGAAATAACCAAAACGCAACGATACTTTGGAATCCTGCTTCCTCATGTCAGGGTAGCTCTTGCAATAAAGGTAATAAGGAAGATAGCAAAAATCCTGGAAGAGGTAGCAAACGACACCACTGAAGCATTGAGATAAATAATGAAATGGTGGCAATAAGAACCGTAGCCCTACAAAACCGAATGGCCCTCGATTACCTCCTTGCAAACAAAGGTGGGACTTGTGCCGTGATCGGTTCGGAATGTTGCACCTATATCTCCGATAGTTTGGAGAACACCCACCTCGTGGATCATATCCGCACAGAGGTTAAGAAACTGCATGAAATATCAAGAGATGTGTGGTTAGATTGGTTGTTTGCCGGATCATGGGGGTCTTACCTAGTGCATGGATTGATAATCCTGGTAGTTGTAATACTTGTCATAATGATGCTTAGCTTCCTGATGAAATGCTTGTGTAAAAGTGTCAGTGCAGCAGTAATTTCTCAACAGTTAATGCAGCAACATGAAGTGCGCCTTGAAGAGTTAATGGATGTGAAAGAAAGTGCAGAGGAACGTAAGAAAATGATAGAAGTACAGATAGAATGGGAGAGACTGAGACGATTGGCTATGGATTAGAAGTTATCATGAAATGATAAAAGGGGGGGAATGAGAATATGGCTCAAGCTATAGAATGACGTAGTCTGGCGCTAGAATCAAACTTTACGGGAAAAACAAAATGTTAGGTAAAGCTTTGTGTGAAGGAATGCCAAGACAGGCTGAGGTCACTTGTTTTTGTACCAGACAAATTGCAGTAACGGCCTTGAGAATGGTTGCGCTAGGCTGGAAGATAATAATAATTTTTTTATTTAAAAAAAAATTTTTATTAAAGGTTTTCATAAAATATCAATAACAAAATGAGAAAGAAAAAAGAACCCAACAGGGTTAAGTACAAAACACAATCTAATGGAAGATAATTATAATTAAACTAAAAGCACAGATGAAAGGCAAGGGGGGCTGCCTTCAGCAAAATGGAATGCGAGGGAGCTGCCCTCAGATGAACCAAAAACGTATAAGAACTGCTGATAGATGTATTGACTTTGGCCTGCTATTGTAACTCTCAAGAGATACAGTGGTCTTAGCCCCGGCTGAGAAATAAAACATATGTTAAAGTAACGAGGTGTTTGACTGATCATTTCATCCGGACTGGCTACAAAAGAATCCTCATGGGCGGCATGGTGACACAGCGGTTAGCACTTTTCCTCAGGTCGCCGAGGACCCGGGTTCGATCCCGGTCTCGGGTCACTGTCCATGTGGAGTTTGCACATTCTCTGCGTGGGTCTCACCTCCACAACCCAAAGATGTGCAGGGTAGGTGGATTGGCCACGCAAAATTGCCCATTAATTGGGAAAAAATTGGGCACTTTAAATTTAAAGTAGCACAGTGGTTAGCACTGTTGATTCACAGCGCCAGGGGCCCGGGTTCTATTCCCGGCTTGGGACACGTGGAGTCTGCACGTTCTCCCCGTGTCTGCGTGGGTTTCCTCTGGGTGCTCTGGTTTCCTGAAAGACATGCTGTTAGGCGAATTGGACATTCTGAATTCTCCCTCAGTGCACCCGAACAGACGCCGGGGTGTACCCATAAGACATAGGAGCAGAATTAGGCCACTCGGCCCATCAAATCTGCTCCACCATTCAATCATGGCTGATATTTTTCTCATCCCCATTCTCCTGCCTTTTTCCCATAACCCCTGATTCCCTTGTTAATCAAGAATCTATCTATCTCGGTCTTAAAAACTCAGTTAATTGGCCTCCACAGCCTTCTGCAGCAAAGAGTTTCACAGATTCACCACCCTCTGGTTCAGGAAATTCCTCCTCACCTCTGTTTTAAAGGATTGTCCCTTTAGTCTGAGATTGTGTCCTCTGCCTCTAGTTTTTCCTACAAGTGGAAACATCCTCTACACATCCACTCTATCCAGGCCTTGCAGTATCCTATAAGTTTCAAGAAGATCCCCTCTCATCCTTCTAAACTCCGAGTACAGACACAGAGTCCTCAACCGTTCCTCATATGACAAGCTCTTAATTCCAGAGATTATTCTTGTGAACCTCCTCTGGACCCTTTCCAAGGACAGCAGTCCTTAGATACGGGGCCCAAAACTGCTCACAATACTCCAAATGGGGTTTGACCAGAGCCATATACAGCCTCAGAAGTACATCCCTGGTCTTGTATTCTAGCCCTCTCGACATGAATGCTAACATTGCATTTGCCTTCCTAACTGCCGACTGAACCTGCACGTTAACCTTAAGAGAATGGTGGATAAGGACTCCCAAGTCCCCTTGTGCTTCTAATTTTCTAAGCATTTCCCCATTTAGAAAATAGTCTATGCCTCTGTACCTCCTTCCAAAGTGCATAACCTCACACTTTTCCACATTGTATTCCATCTAATGGAACATATAACTTTTCTTGTTCGCCACGGTTGTATCACTTTTCCTTTTGGAATTTTGTTCCTTAATAGAACATATATTTGTTGTATAAATGTGAAATAAAAGTCACAAAATACCCAGAGGACTACAGGCTGCTTTCCCCTTTGAGAGAGAAAGCAAGAGAGAGAGAGAGAGCGAGCGAGCTGACTGGTGGTGATTTAATCTGAGGGTCACCACACCTCAGGCGAGGGGTAATGTTGATAAGGCCGGGCCTTCATGGCTAACCTCAACCGGTGTGGGAGTCGAACCGCGCGGTTAGCCTCACGCCGTATCACGAACCAGCCGTCCAGCCAACTGAGCTAACCGACCCCCTGGTAAATATGTAATAATTCCTAAAATATTAGCTGTTCCCTGTCTCCCACCAGTTTCCCAGTCCACCTCAGACAATTTGCCCCTCAAACACGGATAGTAACACCCAGATAAGTGAGTAACACCCGGATATTTTGTTTTTAAAATTTAAAATACCCAATTCTTTTTTTCCAATTGAGAGGCAACTTACCGTGGCCAATTTATCTACCCTGGAGTTTGGGGGCGAGACCCACTCAGACATGGGGAGAATATACAAACTCCAACAGGCAGTGACCCAGAGCCAGGATCGAACCCGGGTCCTTGGCACCATGATCCAGGTAAATTAAACCAAAAAAATGGTAACCACCAGGGCCCATCTCCATGGTACCATGGCATGATTTGGGAGGTTCCAAACAGAAATAGGAACTAAATATCTTCAAACTTCCAAACACACTTTCACTCTGTGATCCTTGTGCAATGTGAAGCCAGGTATTAGTAACAAGGCTCAAAGAGCATCAGCCCACTGGAGGCAAAGTGGTGAGACCGGCCAGTCCAGCAGAAAGAAACCCTCCGACCATCCCCACTGACCACCTGTCAGAATGAACAAAATGCAGTCCTGGATGCAGAGCAGAAACAATAACAACAGAATCCAACCCCTGTCATCAATTGTGAAATTGTTGGTGTCACAGCAGATGCGATGAAACATGCAATCCCGTCTCACATTGAGAGGTGGACGGCGTCTCCCCAGTGCGAACTCGCTGGTGTTTCCGCAGGTTTGATACTTGACTAAATCCTTTCCCACACCGAGAGCAGATGAATGGTCTCTCCCCAGTGTGAACTCGCTGGTGTCTCCGCAGGCCGGTTACTTGAGTGAATCCCTTCCCACACTGAGAGCAGGTGAATGGCTTCTCCCCAGTGTGAACTCGCTGATGTCTCCGCAGGGTGGATGAATCAATGAATCCCTTCCCACACTGAGAGCAGGTGAATGGCTTCTCCCCAGTGTGAACTCGCTGATGTTTCCGCAGGCGGGATAACTGACTGAATCTCTCCCCACAAAGAGAGCAGATGAACGACGTCGCCCCAGTATGAACTCGCTGGTGTTTCCGTAGTATAGATGCTTCAGTAAATCCTTTCCCACACTGAGAGCAGGTGAACGGCCTCTCTCCGGTGTGAACTCGCTGGTGTGTCTACAGATGGGATCCTTGAGCAAATCCTTTCCCACACTGAGAGCAGGTGAATGGCCTCTCCCCAGTGTGAACTCGCTGGTGTCTCTGCAGGTTGAATCGTTGAGCAAATCCTTTCCCACACTGAGAGCAGGTGAATGGCCTCTCCCCAGTGTGAACTCGCTGGTGTGACTGCAGCTGGGATCCTTGAGCAAATCCTTTCCCACATTGAGAGCAGGTGAACGGCCTCACCTCAGTGTGAATGCGTCGATGAGTCTCCAGCTGCGATGGGACTCCGAATCCCTTCCCACAGTCCCCACATTTCCTCCGTTTCTCCATGTTTTGGGTCTCCTCGTGACTCTCCAGGTTGGACAATCAGTTCAGAACAGGGTATGGTCTCTGCCCACTGTGAATGTTATGTTTATTCAGGCTGTGTAACTGGTTAAAGCTCTTTCCACAGTCAGTTCAGTGGAACACTCTCACTCGGGTGTGTGTTGTGTGGATCTTGGTGCTTTTCCAGTCACACTGATATTTGAAATCTATAGCTGGCAGTTCGGGCAAACATTTCTCCTTCTAGATTCAAAGGCCGATGATATTCAGGTTAAAGGGAATCGAGTGACTGTCAGATCGAGACGTAACATTTGAGATTTCTGTCTGTAATTCCTCCTCGTCTAATATCCTGTAAAAACAATTTACAAAATTCATCACTGTCAGTACAGGACAGAAATTCAGAACACACAATTCTAATTTCTATGTCACATTTTTTCCTCTCTCTTATTCCCCGAAAGCTGTAAATCTCCATCCCACACACTCCCTCCATTCTCACTCTGCTGTATCTAACATTCACCCTCCCTATTCTCTGAAGGTGCTGATTCAGGCTTATTGACAGACCCAAGCTCACAGATTCCTGTCCAGGAGATCACAACAAATATGAGCTGCAGTCGGCCATTCGGCCCATCGAGCCTGTTGAACCATTCAATGGGATCATTGGCTGATCTACCACAGCACCGTTTTCCCACACTATCCCCATATCCCTCGACGTCTTCAATATCTACAGGAGGACACAGAGAACCAAGTGGAGTGGCATAACAACAACAATCTCTCCCTCAATGTCAGCAAAACTAAAGAGCTGGTCATTGACTTCAGGAAGCGAAGTATCGTACACATCTCTGTCTGCATCAATTGTGTCGAGGTGGAGATGGTTGACAGCTTCAAATTCCGAGGTGTGCACAGCACCAACAATCTGTCCTGGACCACCCACGCCGACTCTACGACCAAGAAAGCACAACAGTGGCTATACTTTCTCAGGAAACTAAGGAAATTCAGCATGTTCACATTGACTCTTACCAACTTTTACAGATGCACCACAGAAAGCATCCCATCTGGCTGCATCACAGCCTGGTATGGCAACTTTTCGGCCCAAGACCGTAGGAAACTTCAGAGAGTCGTGAACACAGCCCAGTCCATCACACAAACCTGCCTCCCATCCATTGACTCCATCTACACCTCCCGCTGCCTGGGGAAAGTGGGCAGCATAATCAAAGACCCCTCCCACCCGGCTTACTCACTCTTCCAACTTCTTCCATCGGGCAGGAGATACAAAAGTCTGAGAACACGCATGAACAGACTCAAAAACAGCTTCTTCTCTGCTGTTACCAGACTCCTAAATGACCCTATTATGGACTGACCTGATTAACACTACACCCCTGTATGCTTCACCCGATGCCGGTGTTTACGTAGTTACATTGTGTACCTTGTGTTGCCCTATTATGTATTTTCATTTATTTCCTTTTCTTTTCATGTATTTAATGATCTGTTGAGCTGCTCGCAGAAAAATACTTTTCACTGTACCTCGATACACGTGACAATAAACAAAATCCAAATTCAATCCAACACTGACGCACAAAAAACACCTGACCGACCTACCTAACCCCATTTGCCAGCAGTTGATCCATAGCCTTGAATGTTATGACATGCCAGTCTTCATCCAGGTACTTTTTAAAGGATGTGAGGCAACCCGCCTCTACCACCCTCCCAGGCAGTGCATTCCAGATTGACCCCACCCTCTGGGTGAAAAGGCTTTTCCTCAAACCCCCCCTAAACCCCCTGCCCCTTGTGACTGACCCTTCAACTGAGGGGAACAGCTGCTCCCTACCCACCCTGTTCATGGCCCTCATAATCTTGTACACCTCGATCAGGTCGCCTTTCAGTCTTCTCTGCTCCAATGAAAATAACCCACAGCTATCCAACCTCGCTTCATAACTTAAATGTTCCATCCCAGGCAACATCCTGGTGAATCGCCTCTTGACCCCCTCCAGTGCAATCACATCCTTCCTGTAATGTGGTGACCAGAACTGCACACAGTACTCCAGCTAATAATAATAATGATAATCTATATCAGTGTCACAAGTAGGCTTACATTAACACTGCAATGAAGTTACTGTGAAAATCTCCTCGTCGCCACAGTCCGGCGCCTGTTCGGGTACACAGAGGGAGAATTCAGAATGTCCAATTCACCTAACAAGAAGTCGTTCTCCATTTAGAAAATAGTCTGCCTCGATTCTTCCTTCCAAAGTGCACAACCTCACACTTTCCATATTCTATTACATCTGCCACTTCTTTTCCCACTCTCCTAACCTGTCCAAGTCCTTCTGCAGCCTCTCCGCTTCCTCAACACTATCTGTCCCTCTACACATCTTTCTATCATCTACAAGCTTAGCAACAGTGCTCTCTGTTCCTTCTTCCAGATCGTTAATGTATTGAATAGTTGTGGTCCAGCACTGACCCCTGTGGAACACTGATGGCAGTCAACAGGCTGCCATCCTGAAATAGACCCCTTTATCCCCACTCTCCTGTCAACTAATTCTCTTAACCATTTCAGTACCTTGCCCCTAACACCATGGGCTCTTATCTTTATTTTGCAGCCTGTTGTACGGCACCTTGTCAAACGCCTTCTGGAAACCCAAATGGATCATATCCACTGGCTCTCCATTGTCTAACTTACTTTTTACCTCCTCAAAGAATTCTAACAGATTTGTCAGGCATGACCTCCCCTTGATGAAGCCGTGCTGACTCCGTCCTATTTTACCATGCACTTCCAAGAACTCCGGAATATCATCCTCAACAATGGACTCTAAATCTTATCAACAACCAAAGTCAGACTAACCGGCCAAAAATTTCTCATCTGCTACCTCTTGCCTTTCTTAAACTGGGGTGTGACATTCGTCACTTCCCTGTACCCCGGGAGTCCCTTGACTCCAGTGATCCCTGAAGGATCACCACCAATGGCCCCACAACCTCCGCAGTTATGTCCTTCGGAACCCTGGGGTGTAGTCCACCCGGACTGGGTGTTTTATCCACCTTCAGACCTTTCAGCTTACCCAGCACTTTCTCCTTAGTGATGGCCACTACACTCACCTCTGCCCCCGACTTTCTTTCCTCCACTCCCAGTTTTCTCTTTCCCTCTCCTCTGTTGGACCGCCCTCCTTGCCCCTGGATTTGGAGCATCTTGTGAAGGTACTGCTGGTAGTACCGCTCCAGTGCTTTTGAGGTGCCTGCTCCAGGTTTTCCAAGTTTCTGAAGCTTTTAGAGGGTAGAAAGAATGAGGGATAGCCAAGAGCTCATGGAAAGCAATGGCATGCATGGTTTCACCAGCGCTGCCAATACAATTGATGACCGAAGCAGTCATGGCCCTTCCCACTGAGAGCAAAATGTGGAGGGGAACTCATCAAGGACAGAGTCAGTCAGTGCTCACTGGAGGGAACATTCTGAAGAACCCCTCGACCGAGACTCTGTCTTTGGCTTTAACGTCCTCAAATCCATTCCTCAGTATCCTGTCCGGCTCAGTCCCCGTGGTACCCCGATCTGGAGCGGAGTGAAAAAGCCATTCAACAGCTGAAAAACAACACGGCCTCTGGAGCAGAATGAATCGCTGCTGAAATTCTGAAGCATGGCGGGGTTACACTCCTGGCACAGCTACACAATCTCATATTCCTCACCTGGGAAGATGGATGCATGCCGGGGGATCTCAAAGACACTGTGACTATATTCAAGAAGAGAGCCAAGTCTGATTGTGGTAATTACACAGGCGACTCCCTGCTGTCTGCCACACAGAAGATCATTGCCAGGATCCTCCTCAATGATCCCCTCTTTGTGGCCAAAGAGCTCCTTCCAGAGTCACAGTTAGGTTTTCTCCCTTCATGAGGCACCAAAGACATGATCTACACTACTTGACAAACCCAAGCAAAATACAAGGAACAGCACCAATCGCAGTTCTTGGTGTTTTCTGACCTCACAAAAACGCTTTACACCGTCAAAGTGATGTTTTATTCAGTATGTTCTTCAAATTTGGCTGTCCTCAGAATTTGGCCACCATCCTCCGCCTGCACAATGATGACACACAAGCCATGATCCTCATCAATGGAAACACCAGAGACACTATTTAAGTGAAGACTGGGATCAGACAAGGCTGTGTCACTGCACCAACCCTCTTCCCCGTCACAGTAGCACAGTTGTTAGCACTGTTGCTTCACAGCACCAGGGACCTGGGTTCGATTCCTACTCAACCGGGACCTGGGATTCATGTCGCATTACATTCATCCCCCACCATCTGGCCTGCGAAATCCCACCAACTGTCCTGGCTTGATACAATTCACACCTCTTTAACCTGGGGTTACCCCATCTCTGGATCTGTAAAGATTTAATCACCTGCTAATGGTCGCATTCCAAGCATTGTCTGGCATCTTTGAATTTGTCTATATATGTGTTTCTGGAACATACCTCTTCATTCACCTGAGGAAGGAGCAGCGCTCCGAAAGCTAGTGACATCGAAACAAACCTGTTGGACTTTAACCTGGTGCTGTAAGACTTCGTACTGTGCTCACCCCAGTCCAACGCCGGCATCTCCACATCATAGTTAATCACTGCAGTGTTAAAGTAAGCCTACTCATGACACAAATAAAAATTATGATCTCACCTCCGGCAAACTACCAGCGGGTGTGGAGATAATCGACAGGACAGGAAACCGACACCACCTTCAAAACAAAACCAGAATCAGTTCAACCTCAGACATTAAGCTCCAGTTTGCAAATGTCTGATCTGTTTGTTCAATCCATCTCCCTTGATTCTATAACCATTAATACTCTTGTCTCACAAACTTCTATGAATCTCAGTTTTTAGTTTCTATTGACAGAATCTGAACAGAATTCCAGATTTCACTATATTTTCTGTGAAGTGATTTCTGACATTGCTCCTGAACAGCCCAGTCTCAGTTAAACAAATAAATATCACTGATTTAGACATTTAAATGGTGACAATTGTTTTACTCTTAACTGGTTATGTAACAGTATTTCAAAAACATAATAATTTGAGTAAAACTCTGCGGAAGCTGGAAATGTGAAGTGAAAACAGAAAGTTGTGGAAATCCTCAGCAGGTTTGGCAGCTTCTGTGAAGAGAAAGAGAGTTAATATTTCCAATGCAATCTGATTCTTCTTCAGAACTGAGTGTTTGCAGCATTGTGATTTCATTCGGCAAACATACTGAATGTGAACTTTGTGGTTCTTACAGATATCTGGCTGTAAATCTGATTTCAGACCTTCCTCTGAACACTTTTCAACCTCAGCTCCAGCTCAGTGTCCTTCACTAAAGACCCGGAAAAAGAATCACCACCACAAGATGGCGGCGGCCGCCGGGTGTTGTCACCTGAGCGGAAACTCGCTCACTGCCTCTTCACATACTAAGATGGCCGCCTTAGCGCCCTGCTCCAAGAACAAAAGACTCGACTTCCATTCCCAAGATGGAGGCGGTTACCCCGGGGCCTGTCATCGGGGAGGAAGCCCCGCCCACTCCATCTTCCCTAACCAAGATGGCTGTCCCAGCGCTCCACGCCAGGAACAAAAAACCCGACTTCCATTCTCTAGGTGGTGGTGGTCGCCGGTTGCCCCGGGCCTGTAACAGGGGAGGAAGTCCCGCGCACTCCTTCTTCCCATACTAAGATGGCCACCCCAGCGCTCCGTTCCAAGAACAAAAGACCCCACTTCCTTTCCCAAGATGGCGGCCGGTTGCAGGGTAAATACAGACCCGGATTACCTTCTTCTTATTGGTCGTGACCCACCGTCAATCACTCCGGAGCCATTGTGAGCTAGAGCATGCGCAGTGCAGGTTGAAGCTGGACTCAGGCGGGTGAGTGGAGGCCCCAATAAGACCCATTGGTTTTATTGTCAGTCTGCAGACAGGAGCTGGAGAACTGAACCCAGGCAGAGGAGAGGGAGGGAGGGACAAAACTGGGAGTGGAGGAAAGAAATGGTGAGATGGGTTTGGATTTCAGCCCAGGGAGGAGGGAGACTGTGTGGGATGGGGATTTACAGCTTTGGGGGAACAAGAGAGGAAAAAATGTTCCAGAGAAACTAGAATTGTCTGTTCAGAATTTCTATCCTGGACTGACAGTGATGGCTTTTGTAAACTCCTTTTACAGGATATTAGAAGCAGAAGATTGGCCACAGAAAACTCAACCAAACATCAAGATCAGACAGAGTCACTCAATTCTTTAGAACCTGAATATCACAGTCTTTGAATGTGGAAGGAGTAATGTTTGTTTGTTCAGTTTGTGGGAAAAGATTTCAAACATCAATGTGATTGGAAAAGCACCGAGACCCACACAGACAGTGAGTGTTCCAGTGAACAGACTGGAAAGAGTTTTAACCGATTACATAGACAGAAAAACCATCACATCATTCACAGTGGGGAGAAACCATCCATGTGTTCTGTATGTGGACGAGAGTTCAACTTGTCATTCAACCTGGAGAGACACAAGGACACCGGCACCATGGAGAAACCGTGGAAATGTGGGGACTGTTGGAAGGGATTCAGCTACCCTTCTGAACTGGAAATGCACCGACGCAGTCACACTGGGGAGAGGCCATTCACCTGCTCCACCTGTGGGAAGGGATTCACTCAGTTATCCAGCCTGCTGACACACCAGTATGTTCACACTGATCAGACACCTTTCAAATGTTCTGACTGTGAGAAGAAATTTAAACGCAAAAAAATCTGTTGAGACTCCAACTCATTCACAGTGAGGAGAAGCCATTCATCTGCTCCTTGTGTGGAAAGGGATTCACTGCTACATCTAACCTGCAGAAACATCAGCGAGTTCACACTGATAAAAGACCTTTTAAATGTCCAGACTGTGGGAAGTGCTTTAAAACGTCCGGGGAAGTGACCTGTCATCAACGTGTTCACACTGACGAGAGACCATTCAGATGCTCTCACTGCGGGACTGGCTTCAGGCGATCATCTGAACTTACTGTACATCAGAGAATTCACACTGGGGAGAGACCGTTTACCTGCTCTGTGTGTGGGAAGGGATTCATTCAGTCTTATCACCTACTGAAACACCAACAAATTCACTCTGATATAAAACCTTTTAAATGTTTTGACTGTGAGCAGAGCTTTCGAAGCAGCAATGAGCTGATGATACACCAGCGAGTTCACGCTGGAGAGAAATCGTTCACCTGCCCCGAGTGCGGGAATGGATTCACTGACTTACAACTTATGCTGAAACACCAGCGACTTCATGAGTGTCTCCAGGGATTGGATTTGGCTGTTTTCGCTGCTGTCAATCAGATCCAGAACTGAATGTGTGGGTTAACCCTGAGGTGTGTAAGAAACATGCCCCAGTCACTCTCTTCCATGGTTCAGAGCTCCGAGATACAGACAAAAGGCTCCTTTACAACTGTGTTTAGAGTCAACAAGATTAATTCCCGTACCAGCCTCCCCGAAGAGGCGCCAGAATGTGGCGACTCGGGGCTTTTCACAGTAACTTCATTGAACCCTACTTGTGACAATAAGCGATTTTCATTTCGTGATGAATGCTGGAAACTGCAAGATTTTAGTCCAGGAGTCAAGAGTTTACCCAAAAACGGGATCCAAGTCATTGGTAATTTTAAAACAATTTATGAAAAAGCAACAGTTTAGATTTGGTACACCAGCTAAATCGGCAGGAAATACATGTGACCCACAACATGTGAGAATGGCTCACTGGTCCCGGATCAGGGAGATGCTGATCTCTGGGGCTGGAGGTGACAGTCTCCTCGGAATGGTTTACTGGTCCCGGATCAGACACTCGGACAGATGGAGCTGATCTCTGGGGCTGGAGGTGACAGTCTCCTCGGAATGGTTTACTGGTCCCGGATCAGACACTCGGACAGATGGAGCTGATCTCTGTGGCTGGAGGTGACAGTCTCCTCGGAATGGTTTACTGATCCCGGATCAGACACTGGGACAGGTGAAGCCGATCCCCGGGGCGGAGGTGACAGTCTCTTCGGAATAGTTTACCGATCCCGGATCAATCACTCGGACAGAAGGAGCTGATCTCTGGGGCTGGAGGTGACAGTCTCCTCGGAATGGTTTACTGATCCCGGATCAGACACTCGGACAGATGGAGCTGATCTCTGTGGCTGGAGGTGACAGTCTCCTCGGAATGGTTTACTGATCCCGGATCAGACACTGGGACAGGTGAAGCCGATCCCCGGGGCGGAGGTGACAGTCTCTTCGGAATAGTTTACCGATCCCGGATCAATCACTCGGACAGAAGGAGCTGATCTCTGGGGCTGGAGGTGACAGTCTCCTCGGAATGGTTTACTGATCCCGGATCAATCACTCGGACAGATGGAGCTGATCTCTGGGGCTGGAGGTGACAGTCTCCTCAGAATGGTTTACTGGTCCCGAATCTGGGGGAAGCTGATCCCCGGGGCTGTAGGTGACAGTCTCCTCGGAATGGTTTACTGGTCCCGGATCAGACACTCGGACAGATGGAGCTGATCTCCGGGGCTGGAGGTGACAGTCTCCTCGGAATGGTTTACTGATCCCGGATCAGACACTCGGACAGATGGAGCCGATCTCCGGGGCTGGAGGTGACAGTCTCCTCGGAATGGTTTACTGGTCCCGGATCAGACACTCGGACAGATGGAGCTGATCTCCGGGGCTGTAGGTGACAGTCTCCTCGGAATGGTTTACTGATCCCGGATCAGACACTCGGACAGATGGAGCTGATCTCCGGGGCTGGAGGTGACAGTCTCCTCGGAATGGTTTACTGATCCCGGATCAGACACTCGGACAGATGGAGCTGATCTCCGGGGCTGGAGGTGACAGTCTCCTCGGAATGGTTTACTGATCCCGGATCAGACACTGGGACAGATGGAGCTGATCTCCGGGGCTGGAGGTGTCGGTCTCCTCGGAATGGTTTACTGATCCCGGGTCAGACACTCGGACAGATGGAGCTGATCTCCGGGGCTGGAGTCTCTTGTGTTCTCCTTCCTCTGGATCCAGTCAGAGTGTTTGGTGTTAGTCTGAATCCAGCATCGATCACTTTGACAATCTTTCCTGTCCAAAGTGATTTTCCTGTCGAACCGTTTTAACCTTTACTCAGACAGTTGGTTTATATTCGGGTCGTCAGATCCAACCTTCTCCAGTTTAGAAATCTGGGGCTTCAATCTCCGACCCCCCATTCGGAGAATGGCCGTTGGCCGCCGTGAATCCCGCCCCCGCCGGTTGCCGAAGTCTCCGAAGGGAGAAAAGTCGGCGGGGCGTTAATGTAGCCGCTGCCGCGGAGAATGTCACGGGTCTGCGCACGGCAGCCGATTTTCGGCCTGCCGATATTCTCCCTTCCGGATGGGCCGAAGTCCCATCGACATGATGACCGTTCACGTCGACGTAAATTAAACTGTGCTCCAGGTTCACGCCGACCAGCGTGGAGGCGAGTGACAGCCTGGGGGGTTGGCTCTGGGCAGGCGATGGCGTGGCCGCAGTCTGAATGCGTGATGAGAGGTGTGTGCCGGGTTGTGTGTGTGTGTGTGTGCGGCGGGGGGGGGGGGGGGGGGGGGGGGGTGGTTAGAGTAGGCTGGGCTCCGGGGGAGTGCCGGGAGGGGGTCCGTGCCGGGGAGGGGGATGGGGGGTCCGTGCCGGGGTGGAGGTTGGAGGGGGGGCGGGTCCGTGCTGGGGTGGAGGTTGGGGGGGGGGTCCGTGCCGGGGTGGAGATTGGGGGGGGAGTCCGTGCCGGGGTGGAGGTTGGGGGGGGGGGGTCCGTGCCGGGGTGGAGGTTGGGGGGGGTCCGTGCTGGGGAGGGGGATGGGGGGGTCCGTGCCGGGGTGGAGGTTGGGGGGGTGTCCATGCCGGGGAGGGGGATGGGGGGGGTCCGTGCTGGGGAGGGGGATGGGGGGGGGGGGGGATCCGTGCTGGGGAGGGGGGGGTCCGTGCTGGGGAGGGGGATGGGGGGGTCCGTGCCGGGGTGGAGGTTGGGGGGTGTCCGTGCCGGGGAGGGGGATGGGGTGGGGTCTGTGCCGGGGAGGAGGTTGGAGGGGGGGGGTCCGTGCAGTTGAGGTTGGGGGGGGTCCGTGCTGGGGAGGGGGATGGGGGTGGGTCCGTGCTGGGGAGGGGGCTGGGGGGTCCGTGCCGGGTTGGAGGTTGGGGGGGGTCCGTGCCGGGGAGGGGGATGGGGGGGGGTCCGTGCTGGGGAGGGGGATGGGGGGGTCCGTGCCGGGGTGGAGGTTGGGGGGGTGGTCCGTGCCGGGGAGGGGGGTCGTGCTTGGGAGGGGGATGGGGGGGTCCGTGCCGGGGTGGAGGTTGGGGGTTGGTCCGTGCCGGGGTGGAGGTTGGGGGGGGGTCCGTGCTGGGGTGGGGGATGGGGGGGTCCGTGCCGGGGTGGAGGTTGGGGGGGGGGTCCGTGCCGGGGTGGAGGTTGGGGGGGGGGGGGGGGGGAGTCCGTGCCGGGGAGGGGGATGGGGGGGGGGGGGTCCGTGCCGGGGAGGGGGATGGGAGGGCAAGTGAGTTGGTCCACCTGGCCAGGTGCCAGCCTCCAACAGTTGGACCCATGCGGTCCATGCCACCTTGCTGGGGGGAGGAGGGAATACGGGCAATGATGACATGTCGTCGTTCCCCTCCCCCCACCAGGCCGTCATGTTTTCAGATCATCCAGCGATGTTGGCCGCCGTGGCGGTAGCCGCTCATGTCTATGTTGCTCTGGATGAGGAGGAGGAGGAGGAGGAGGAGGAGGAGCGTGCCAGGCTGCTGCAGAGGGGCAGGCGGCAGCCACCCAGGCTGGAGGGACACCTGACCGACAGGACGAGGAGGGGGAGGAGGACGTCGCGGCCCCACGGCAACGGAGGCACCCGAGGGTGCCCCGTGTGTACCGGCCCAGGCAGTCATACCAGGACCTCACGGACCGGGAATGCAGGAGGAGACTCCGGATGAGCCGGGAAACCGTGGCACACATCTGCCACCTGCTGGCACACCTGTCACCGCGTGGCACTGGCGGGGGACACCCTCTCCCCGTGTCCGTCAAGGTTACGGTGGCCCTGAACTTTTATGCAACGGGGTCATTCCAGGCACCGAGTGGGGACCTGTCCGGCATATCGCACACATCGGTGCACCGGTGCATCCGGGCAGTGACAGATGCCCTATATGCCATGGTGCACCGCTACATCCACTTCCCCATGGACCGGGCCAGCCAAGATGCCCGGGCCGTGGGCTTCTCTGCCATGGCCGGGTTCCCCATGGTCCAGGGCGCGATCGATGGGATGCACGTCGCCGTGTGGCCACCTGCAGATAACAGGGCCGTGTTCACTAATAGGAAGGGGACCTATTCGATGAACGTACAGGTGGTCTGCGACCACCGCATGATGATCCTGCACGTCTGCGCCCGTCACCCAGGCAGTGTACACGACTCATTCGTGTTGTCGCGGTCATCCATCCCCGGCATGTACGAGGGACGCCATCCCCGGCTGAGGGGCTGGTTGCTGGGCGACAGGGGCTACCCATTGCGATCGTGGCTGATGACGCCTATACGGAGGCTACGCAATGAGGCGGAAAACCGCTACAATGATGCCCATGTAGCGACAAGGGGAGTGATAGAGAGGTGCTTTGGCGTGCTGAAGATGCGTTTCAGGTGCCTGGACCTCTCTGGGGGCGCCCTCCAGTATCGGTCAGATAGGGTCGGCCGCATTATTGTGGTGTGCTGCCTCCTGCACAACATAGCCCAACAGAGGGGCGATGTGCCGCAGGCAGAGGAGGGCGGAGTGGAGGAGCAGCAGGAAGAGGCGCAGTCCTCCCCAGATGAGGGGGATGGGGGTAATGGTCAGGGCAGACGGGGTAGACACAGGCGGGTGGCTGTCCACCGTTACCGGCTGGCCCAGCGGGCACGGGACAGACTGATAGACGCCCGCTTCACTGACTAGATGGGCGTGGGAATTGGGTAGTATGGCCACAGACCGCACACCATGGCAACAGCCGACCACCCACACCCCCCACCCATCCACCCACCCGCACCCTCACCCCCCTCCCCAACCCCACCCACATGCACACCACCCCCCCCCCCATTGTGATCCACCTGCGGCACAACGGGCCGGGCTCACACAGTTGCGGGTGGACGCGTGTCTATCGCAGGCCATGGAGGATGATGACAACCCGCCCTGCGGTGAGCTCCTGGCTCTACATCGTTGGACTATGTCTGACCCATGGCCACAGTACCACCATCCACCCGGACCATCCCTGCATGCGGCTGTGACACTGCAGCGCACGGTCCCGTCCTCTGCCCGGGGGATGTTGATGGCGGCCCAGGGGGAAGTGGTCAGACTCACCTGGGGCTGAGGTAAGACCACCCCTCACACACACACTTGCGCTCAACGTAAATGACACCCCCGCACACTTTGGACAGAGCACAAAGGCAGCTTCTGTAGGTGTAACATTGACTTTAATAACCAAAGGAGTTCATGCACGTGCCCTAGCCCCTAAAACTCATCTGTGTCCTGCAACCGTGCCAACTTACTCAGTGTCTAATTGTTTGGCCTTACGGGCCCTTTGACTACGTCTACGTGGTTCCCCAGATGGTACAGCAGAACTGGAGGTGGACTCCTGTAATTCCTGTCCTCTGACACTGGATCCCTTTGGCGGCCGTTTCCTGGGGCGTCCTGGCCTAGATGGGCCAGGCTGCGGTCCGGGCGACTGGGATGGCGAGCTGCCAGCCTGTCTTGCCCGTTGCACACCCGATGCACCTGGGACGGAAGGGGGGGGGGGGGGGGGAGAGTCCGAGGTGTCGCGGTGTACCGGGACCTCCCCGACAGAGGGAGCCGGGACGGACCACACCACCTCCTCCTCCCTCGGGGTGCCCGATGGCCCCCAGACCTCTACATGGGTGGGGGATGCGAACGGACTGGCCATCCGACGCCCCCCCGACATCTGGCGCTGCCAGTCCTGGAGGCCCGTGCTGGTATCGACAGGGGTCTGCAGGTTTGCAGGCATGGAGCCCAGGGGGTTGGCAAACCCTGTCTGTGACAGTGCGACGCCGGCTCGCACATGGCCACTGGCGCCGATGCCCTCAGCGATGGCCTGCTGAGACTGGGCCATGGCCTGCAGAGACTGGGCCATGGCCTGCAGAGACTGGGCCATGGCCTGCAGAGACTGGGCCATGGCCTGCAGAGACTGGGCCATGGCCTGTTGAGACTGGGCTATGGCATTGAGCGCCTCTGCCATCTGGCGCTGGCACTGGCTCATGGCCTCCTGTGAGAGGGCAGCCATTTCCTGGGCCACAGACGCCGCCTGCACGGAAAGCCTCAGGCCTCGCAAACCGTTCCCCATGTCTGACACCGTCGCACCCATTGCCTCCACCGCGGACGCCACCCGTGCGGTATCGGCCTGGGTGGCACGCATGACCGGCACCACTCCCAGCTCCTGGACGCGGGTGGACTCCTCCACCTGCGACCGCAGCCGCCGCAAGCCGCCCGTCACCCTCTTCGCTCGTCTCCGGGTCGGTGGTTGCATCAGATCTATGTGTGGGTGTGGTAACTCCAGGAACCCGGGATCCATCTGGGCGGCAGATGTTCGCTTGGGCTGGGCTGCCCTCCGACCGCCCGGCCCCTCTGCTGCTCCTACCTCCACCTGCTGTACCGGGACGGCTGTGTTGTGCGCACCAGTGAGTGTACCAGACGCCTCATCACTAAAGTGCCCAACCGTGGTGAGTGTTTCTGCAATGGTGGAGGGTGTTGGTGACAGCAGTGGCGTTGTGTCGTGCTCTTCGTCCCACTCTGAGTCCATGGCACTTTGGGGTGGGGGTTCGTCTCCACCCATCCACTCTGAGTCACTGTCCGGTATTTCGTCTTCCTGGGTAGTGCTGTCCCGGGTACTGCTGTCCCGGGTAGTGGTGTCCCGGGCAGTGGTGTCCCGGGCAGTGGTGTCCCGGGCAGTAGTGTCCTGGGTAGTGGTGTCCTGGCTCGGATGTGACGGGGGCCTGTGGCTGCCCCCCTCGTCGCTGGGTGGTCGCTCCCGCACGTGACGGGGGTGTTGTCTCCCTGTTGCTCCAGGTCTTTCCGTCTCCCGTGGTGTGCGAGGGGCATCCTGCGGGCGTCGCATGCTGGAGGGTGCGGGTCTCTCCGTCTCCCGTGGCCTCCGAGGGGCATCCTGCGGGCGTCGCATGCTGGAGGGTGCGGGTCTCTCCGTCTCCCGTGGTCTCCGAGGGGCATCCTGAGGGTGGCCTGCATCTGCGGGGATGGGTGCCTGGACGTTTGGTCCTGCGATACACAATGAAGCATGCATGGTTAGACATCAGGCAGTGATCAGGTGATACGGGGAGGGGGATATAGGGAAGGGGTGATATGGGGACGGGCTGTCGATGGCTCACTTGCTAGTACGCCCTAGACCTCTGCATCAGCAACCTCCCGGTCCTCAGGCCCGCCAGCCAGTTCCAGGGCCCTTTCCTGGTGTTCGGTCAGTGGCATCTCATCAGCGGGCCCTCCTCCAGTCCTCACATGCTCCCTATTGTTGTGTGCGCGCTTCTCCTGTGGGGGGGGGGGGGGTGGCAGGGGTAAAAGGCAACACTGTTAGGCAGGTATATGAATGCACGCCATCGGTTGCGCGTGCATTGCAGAGGTTAAGGTTAGGGCTGGATTCACTTGGGGATATGGGGGAGGGGGGATATGGGGGAGGGGGGATATGGGGGAGGGGGGATATGGGGGAGGGGGGATATGGGGGAGGGGGGGATATGGGGGAGGGGGGGATATGGGGGAGGGGGGATATGGGGGAGGTGGGATATGGGGGAGGGGGGATATGGGGAGGGGGAATATGGGGGAGGGGGAATATGGGGAGGGGGGATATGGGGAGGGGGATATGGGGGAGGGGGGATATGGGTGAGGGGGGATATGGGGGAGGGGGGATATGGGGGAGGGGGGATATGGGGGAGGGGGATATGGGGGAGGGGGGATATGGGGGAGGGGGGATATGGGGGAGGGGGGATATGGGGGAGGGGGGATATGGGGGAGGGGGGATATGGGGGAGGGGGGATATGGGGAGGGGGGATATGGGGGAGGGGGGATATGGGGGAGGGGGGATATGGGGGAGGGGGGATATGGGGGAGGGGGGGATATGGGGGAGGGGGGGAAATGGGGGAGGGGGATATGGGGGAGGGGGGATATGGGGGAGGGGGGATATGGGGGAGGGGGGATATGGGGGAGGGGGATATGGGGGAGGGGGATATGGGGGAGGGGGGATATGGGGGAGGGGGGATATGGGGGAGGGGGGGATATGGGGGAGGGGGGGATATGGGGGAGGGGGGATATGGGGGAGGGGGGGATATGGGGGAGGGGGGATATGGGGGTGGGGGGATATGGGGAGGGGGGATATGGGGGCTATGGGGGAGGGGGATATGGGGAGGCTCACCCTGCCTGCTCTGACGAGGTCGTTCACCTTCTTGTGGCACTGGGTGCCTGTCCGTGGTGTCAGGGCCACAGCGGTGACAGCCTCTGCCACTTCCCTCCACAGACGCTGGCTGTGGCGTGGGGCAACTCTGCGGCCGTGCCCGGGATACAGGGCGTCCCTCCTCTGCTCCACCGCATCCAGGAGCGCCTCCACATCGCGTGACTCGAAACTCGGGGGGAGCAGCGCGGCCTTATGAGCCGTCACGCCGTGCGGCGCGTATGACGCTGCACGGCGTGAACCACTGCGCAAGCGCGGATCCCGTTACGTCGCTGCTAGCCCATTTCGAGCCGGAGACTATCGACCCATTTTTCCGACGTGACGCAAGTCGGATTTGCGCCGATCGGCGGACTTTCCGCCGATAACGGAGAATTTCGCCCCTGGTTTCAGGGTTTGTAACAGAGAGAACAGGCCTGTGCTGTGTGTGTCACCCAGCAAGCTGCTGTGGAAGCTTTGTTACTGAGAGCCAGAGAGAGCTCGTTCTATTCACAGTCAATGAATTTCTGACATTTTATCATAGATTTTACAGTGCAGAAGGAGGCCATTTGGCCCATCGGGTCTGCACCGGCTCTTGGAAAGAGCAACCTACCCAAGTTCAACACCTCCACTCTATCCCTATAACCCAGTAACCCCACCCATCACGACGGGCAATTTTGGACACTAAGGGCAATTTATCATGGCCAATCCACCTAACCTGTGCATCTTTGGACTGTGGGAGGAAACCGGAGCACCCGGAGGAAACCCACGCTGACACGGGGAGAATGTGTAGACTCCGTACAGACAGTGACCCAAGCCGGGAATCGAACCTGGGACCCTGGAGCTGTGAAGCAATTGTGCTATCCACAATGCTACCGTGCTGCCCCCTTATCATATTAGAAATAAGCAGAAAACCTAAATTCTAAAGTTAATCTCAGCGGCCGTGACAACTATCATCGATTGTTGGAAAAACCCATCTGGTTCACTCATGCCCTTTAGGGAGGGAAATCTGCCGCCTTTACCTGGTCTGGCCTCCATGTGACTCCAGACCCACAGTAATATGTTTGACTCTAGTGCCGAGCAGGCCACTCAGTTGAAGGGAAATTAGGGATGGGTAACAAATCCCGACCTTTCCAGTGACGTCCACATCCCATAAAATAATCCAAAATAAATCCTCACCCCCTTCAGCTCCCCCGACATGCTTCACTCCACCATTGGCAGAGGCACTTTCACCTACCGAGGTCCTGATTGAGCTGCTGTCTTTCCCCATTCTTGTTCAGTTTTTCAATATTTATATATTTAAATCTCGATTGAAACATAGTCTTGTTGTGACGCTGAGATCCAGAGGATTTTAAATCTGTTAAAGTCAATCCCCATCGAGTACACAGGACTCAACTGGTCCGAACTTTTTATGTCATAAATAAACCAAGATCTTACAAGATGTTTATCGGGGAGTTGTTTTTCTCTGAGACCAGGGATGGTCAAACTCTGTCCCAAAGTTCAGATATGGGCCTTGAGCCTGGGCTATGGGGCCCAAGTACATGGAGCATTATTCCTGGATGTCCTTTATCCCTGAATTTAATCACATCCCAATTGGGGGCCATGCCGTCAGCTGACTGTACTCTAAGCTCTGGAATTTCATCCCTAAACCTCTACTTTTCCACTTCATTTTCCACCTTTAAAACTCTCCTTATAACAAAACTCTCTGAACAAGACTTTGGTCATCTGACCCAATGTGTCCTCATATTCCTGTGAAACTGCTTGGCACATTTAATAATGTTTAAAATCGTGATGTAAGTATAAGGTGTCATCGTTCAGTCAGACCTAATCTGATCACTGAGTGAGTGAGTTATTTGTTAGAATGAGAGTGAAGGAGTGGGATTGATTCACAGCCTGAGTCACCAGTTTAAGGACAGGAGGAGAGAGAATCTGGAGAGGAGAAAAGAATCAGGAGGAGACTGGAGACTGAATCTGGAACAATGAGCAGAGAGGGGGAGGGGAGTGTGTGGGACTGAGATTCATAGATTTGGGAGAATGCACCATAGAAACTGGAATGGTCTGTTCTGAATTTCTATCCTGCATTTACACTGAAAACCTCCTTTTACTGGGAGTTAGAGGGAGAGGATTTGCAGACAGAAAATTCAACGTCACAATCTTGACAAGATCTTTCAGAATGACTTATTCCATGTGTCTGATTATGAAAGGAGAATGATTGATCTTTCTGTGGGGAAAGTTTTAAAATAATTTTGACTGAGAAAGCCTGAGACACACTGACACAAGGGCCAGCAGTGCATCTCGGATTCAAACATGAGGTGTGCAAACGGGTCTGGTTTAGTGTCAGACGTTACTAGGGAGAGGAATGGAGCTGGTAGCTCGGGAATGAAAACAATGAATTTGATTTTCCCAATATTTAATTGGAGGAAACGTCTGCTGATCCACCACTGGATATCAGACAAACAGGCTGAGAATTTAACAAAGGTGGAGAAGTGGAGAGAGGTGGTGGTAGAGCTGGGAGAGGAGAGGGGTGCTGGAGATGGGGCAGTAATTTGTAAGGATGGTGGAGTCAAGGGTTTGCTTTTTGACAAGGGTCGAATGACAGCAGAAGGGGAGGGACAGTACCTGATAGAGAAAAGATTCAACTAAGTCAGTGAACATGGGGAAGTTGGGTGATCTGTTTTGTGGGAATAGGCTCGATGGAGCAGGAGCTGGATCTCATGGACAAGATGAGCTCTGAGAGGGCATGAGAGAAGATGGTAGAGAAGATAGAGAAAGATGCAGTTCTGTGGAAAGATCATTTAGATCCGAAGATTAACTCTGATTCTCCTCCACATTGCTGGAGGATATGCTGATGACAGGGGGACTGGAGAAGGGGGTAGTGTCAGCGGTCTACGGAGCTCTTTTGGAAGAGGAGAAGGCACCACTGGAAGGGATCAAAGGAAAATGAGAGGAAGAGTTGGGAGAGGATATGGAGGAGGGGTTCTGGTGTGAGGTGCAGCGGAGAGTGAATGCCTCTACCTTGTGTGCAAGGTTGGAGCTGATACAGCTGAAATGAAAATGAAAAAAAAAGAAAAATGAAATGAAAATCGCTTATTGTCACAAGTAGGCTTCAAATGAAGTTACTGTGAAAAGCCCCTAGTCGCCACATTCCGGCGCCTGTTCGGGAGGCTGGTATGGTGGTATACAGAGCACACCTCGCGAGGGCAAGGATGAGCCGATTCTTTGAAGGAGTCGAAGATGTGTGTGAACGCTGCGGGGGGGAGGGGGGGTCCAGGTCGCCATATTTGGGGTAGGAGACCATATTTGGGGTGTTGGACCGGCCAGGGTTGGAAACGGGTGCGGAGGCACATGTTGTAGCCTTCGCCTCGTTGATCACCCGAAGACGGAACCTGATGGGTTGGAGAGCAACCTCTCCACCCTGGCGCGGCGGGGGGATCTGTTGGAATTTTTGACTCTTGAGAAGGTTAAGTTTGAACTGAGGGGAAGGACATAGAGGTTCGACAATTCATGGACATTATTCATTATGCACTTTCATGAACTGGATAACATCGAACATTAGTTTGGGAGGGGGGGCGATAATGGGGGTGAATGGGGGATTCCTGATTCCTTTTTGTCAGTTGTTTATGTGAACATGTGGGCGAATGTTTTGGCTTTGGTGGGAGGATGGGATTGTTGTTATTGATATGGGGATTGACATATTTGTTACTGATTATTGTTTATTGTTGGTGGGTGTAAATTTGGGAGAAAATGATTCTCTCTTCACAGATGCTGCCAGAGCTGCTGAGTTTATCCAGAATTTTCTGTTTTATCTCAGATTTCAAGAACCCACAGTATTTTGCTTTTATTAAATTAACTCTTGAGCTGATAAATGGTGTTAATGAGCACAAAATAGAAGTTTTACTGCTTTATAAAGCTCTGATAAAGCCACAATTTGAGTATTGCATCCATTTTTGGTCACCACTCTTCAGGAAGAATGTGAAGGTCCTTGAGAAGGTGCAGAAGAGATTTTGCAGAATGGTTCCGGCAGAGGTGGTTGAGGAGCGATTTAATTCAGATGTAGAAGATTCTGATGGGTTTAGGTAAAATAGACAAAGAAAATCTGTTCCCATTCACTGGTTGCACAAGAACTCGGGGACATATTCAGGTTTTGTAAAAGATATGGGAGATGTGAAGGGGACCGATTTTGCAGTCAATGGTAATGACTCTAAAGTTGAGGCTGAGGGGAGGGCAGAAATGGAAACGATGAATATTTTCAAAAGGCAATTGGATAAATATTTAATGGAAATAAACCTGCGAGGATAGAGGGATGGAACAGGGGAATGGGACTGACTGGACTGCTCTTGCGAACTAGCATAGACTCAGTGGGCCGAATAGCCTCCGCTGTGCCACAATGACTATGATTATTTTCTGTAATCACATCGTATAATTTAACTTTGGGATACAGCAGCGGCACAGTGGTTAGCACTGCTGCCTCACAGCATCAGGGACCCGGGTTCAATTCCAGCCTTTGTTGGAGTTTATACATTCTCCCCTTGTCTGCATGGTGCTCCGGTTTCCCCACCGTCCAAAGATGTGCAGGTTAATGGATTGGCTATGCTAAATTGCCTCGTAATGTCCAAGGATGTGTAGTTCAAGTTCTGGGTTATGCGTATTGGGTGGGGTGGATGGAGGAAGCATAAATGGGTAGAGTGCTCATTTTGAAGGGTTGGTGCTGGATGCCCCACCCCCCCCCTCTCTCTGCACTGTAGGGATTCTTTGATCACTCAAGGAAATCTGTGCTCTGCACTCCCTCTGAGGCCATTCTATTCTCCCAAGGTTTGTTGCCCAGAGTTGAGTTTTCAAGGTGTGGTCGAACCAGGGTTTCTGAATCTCGGGGTTTTTCCAGTCACACTGGGACCTGAAATCTTCCCTCACAGACAGAACAGACAAACATTTTACCTTGCACACTCAGATGCTTCTGATATTCAGGTTCTGATGTATCGCTGACTCTGTCAGATCACAATGTGATACTTGGTTTGAGTTTCCCATCGATCAATGCTCCACTTTTAACTTCCTGAAAAAGAAAGTTACAAAGACCTTCAACTGTTTGTCTAAGATATAAATTGAGGTGACATAAAATTTGTCTTGGTTTGAGTTTGCTGTGTGTAAATCCTCCCCTTCTAACCCCCTATAAAAGGAGTTTCCAGAATCCATCACTGTCAGTCACAACATTCTCTCCTCCTGCTGACAGGCCAGGGAGCACTGCGCATGCGCCCTGCTGCAATATGGCTGCTGTTATTCTGGGTCTGTGATGCAGAGCAGCCCAACAACGTCCTTTGCAAACACAGGATCAGGAGCTTCTTATTCGGGGTTTGAGGCATTCATGCTGTGTTTATAAAGCCCCCTTCCCAGCCACTCCGCTGTCTCTGCCCCCACACCTCGCGACCCCGTGACTCAGTTCATCGGATCATTTTTCCCCTCGCCGCCCAAGTCCAGGCACGTACCGCACTGCGCATGCCCCATTCAGAGGCCGCACTGCGCATGCTCTCGTCAGAGACTGCACTGCGCATTCTCCACTTACAGCTTGGTGGTGCGCCTGCGCAGGAAGCTCCTGCGGGCTGAATAGGACAGTCTTCCACGCGGAGAATGCTGGGTCTTTATCCAACCATTAAAATGCAATATTGATCAATCGAATTTGTTGCTTTGTGATCCGATTTCAATTGGAGCCACGTGCCAAGATGTCACATTATTAAATTAATTGATACAGAAACCAAAGTGCATATGAAGTATCTGAATGATACTAAATGGGCGGCACGGTGACATAGTGGCTAGCACTGCTGCTTCACAGTGCCAGAGACCCGGGTTCAATTCCGGCCTCGGATAACTGTGGGAAGATTGCAGTTTCTCCCCGTGTCTGTGTGGATTTCCTCCCACAGTCCGAAGATGTGCAGGTTAGGTGGATTGGCCGCGATATATTGGTGTACAAAAGATTAGGTGGGTCATCGGGATAGGGTGAAGGCATGGGATTAACTGGGGTGCTCTTTCCAAGGGCTGGTGCAGGCTCGAATGGCCTCCTGCTGCACTGTAGATTCTACGATTCTTCCTCCAGTGTGACTGAGCTGTTATGTCAGCAAATAGGATGACCGAGTTAATTCATTTCCACATTCGCCTGGAGGCACATTCACCTTGGACCCAAGATGGCGCCGGAGCGTGGCGACTCTCTGTGAGCTCTACCAAATAGATCCCCTTTTTACATCTCTTATAATCGTACTAATCTTTTAAAACTAATTGAACACGAACATTAACACTAACCTTTACTCCTGTATGCTTCACCTGATGCCGGTGTCTATGTATTTACATTGTGGATCTTGTGTTGCCCTTTTATGTATTTTCTTTCTATTTTCTTTTCTTTAATGTACTAAATGATCGGTTTGAGCTGCTCTTAGAAAAATACTTTTCACTGTTCCTCAGTACACGTGACAATAAACAAATCCAAATCCAAAGAATTTTGTGGTGGGATTTTACACCTGTGATTGAAGCTCAGTCAGTGAATTTAAACCCTTCTACTAATGAGTTCCACATTCTTAGCACTGTTCAGTCTAAGAAAAGCCAAAAAATACTACAGATGATGGAAATCTGAATTAACAATAAAAATAATAATCTAATAATAATCTTTATTAGAGTCACAAGTAGGCTTACATTAACACTGCAATGAAGTTACTGTGAAAAGCCCCGAGTCGCCACATTCCGGCGCCTGTTTGGAAACACTGGGGGAGAATTTAGAATGTCCAATTTACCTAACAAGCACGTCCTTCAGGATATGTGGGAGGAAACTGGAGCACTCGGAGGAAACTCACGCAGATACGGGGAGAACGAGCAGACTCCGCACAGACAGTGACCCAAGCCAGAATCGAAATACTCACAGATCTGGTAGTGTCTGTGGAGAGAGTGACATGGTTTACATTTCATGTCTAAGATCTTTCATCAGAACTACACTGCATCAGCACAGATCTGAAAGGTCAACTGTTTCTCAATCCCCAGATGTTGCCAGATATGCTGGGTATTTCTAGTATTTTCTATTTTAATGTCTAGTGGGCTAAACAGCTGGCTTGTGATGCAGAGCGAGGCCAGCAGCGCGTGTTCAATTCCCGTACCGGCCTCCCCGAACAGGCGCCGGAATGTGGCGACTAGGGGCTTTTCACAGTAACTTCATTGAAGCCTACTTGTGACACTAAGCAATTATTATTATTAGTTAAAGAGAATTGCTCCTTAGATGCATTACTAAGTTATATTTATTTTTATCCTTATACAAGTGACAACATCTTCCAGTTGTCTACCCTGTAAAACACTTCTATACGGTTATATTGCTCAATCATTCACTTTTCCAAAGGAAATGTCCCTAGCCTGCTCAATCTATCATGATGGGTATAACCTGTCAGTATAGAATTGCTCCAGTAAAACTTTCTTGCATCCTTTCTAGTGCTTCTAAATACACTTTATAATAAGGAGATCTGAGCTAATTAGAGCAGCAAACTCGCCATTGTCCCCAAACGCCTGCAAGTTGTAGTGCTTAAGTTTTTCCCCCCATTAGCTGAATATAAGATGGAATGAGCAGGTTCAACAAGCCGATCTCTAACATTATGGGGCATCTACAATGGTGTGTCCTTTCCCTACAGTGAAACAGTGGGATGTTTTACTCATAATCTGTCAATTATGACATGAAAAATTGCGTTTCTGAGAACAACAGGTTTTCAATGAAGTGGCTCGAGGTCAGATTATGTTTTAAACATATTTTCTGAGCAGTGATAGGCTGTACTTGTAATTTATGTGTACTTTTACTTACAGTTCAGTCCAGCTTGCTCAGATTTCATGCTCTCATAATTGTCCTTCACGTTCATAAATTCCCAAGTTCATAATACGAGCCTTGGACGCACTCTTCTCTCCCTCAAACTGAATGTAAAATTCGAACATGTATGATCGTGTCCACCTAGGGCTGCCTTCACCATGAAGTTACTAATTAATCCCATCTCATTGCACAATACCAAGTCTAGTACCTCCCTTTGGGTGGTTCCAGAAATCAGAACACACAGAGCAGCAAAAGATGTTTGTAGTTGGACTCGGCACACAAAGTAAGTTTGTTCAGTCAACAACTTAATATAATGGGTTTACAGATGACAATTAACATAGTAACTCTGTCAAAAATGTTGAATACTAATAGAGCAAAATACTGCGGCTGCTGAAATCTGAAATAAACACACATGTCCATCCGAGGCCAGCTGCAATGCTCCAGTGATGCCCAATGTAAACTGGAAGGACAGCAACTCTTCTTCCTGTTAGACACTTTACAGCCTCCCCCATCTGCCCTTCGCTGTTCAGTTGCTTCCATTTCATATTCGGCTGTCTCACCATTTTTCCACCGTTAATACTCTTCATTCCTTAATGACCCCTTTGTCTTATGTCCATGACAAATTTGTCCATGCGGCACGGTGACACAGAGGTTAGCACTGTTGCCTCACAGCACCTGGGACCCAGGTTCAATTTGGCCTTGGGAGTTTGCACATTCTCCCTGTGCCTGCATGGTTTTTCTCCGGTTTCTTCTCACAGTCTAAGGATGTACAGGTTTGGTGGATTGGCTGTGCTAAATTGCCTCTTAGTGTCCAAAGGTGTGCAGGTTAGGTGGCGTTACGGGGATTGGGTGTGATAGTGGGCCTCGGTAGGGAGTGGGAGCTCTTTCAGAGGATCGGTGCAGCCTTGATGAGCCGAATGGCCTCCATCTGCACTGTAGGGATTCCATATCTGTTGGTGGATTGGCCATGCTAAATTGCCCCAGGGTGTCCAAAGATGTGCAGGTTAGGTTTAGTTACGGGGTTTCAGGGATAGGGCGGGAGCCTGGTTAGGGTGCTCTTTCAAAGGATCAGTGCAGACTCAATGGGCTGAATGGCCTCATTATGCATTGTAGGTATTCTATTCTATTCTTGTCTATTCTACCTGGTCTTCTATTCTGCCCACCTCCTGTGCCACTTTCCAACTATATAATCCATCTATCTGTCCATTCCTACCCTACCCTCCTATACTGCTGTGAATGATCATTTAAATGAGTGTACTGCTCAACTCTGTTTCTCTCCACAGATGTTGGCAGACCAGCTAAATCTATCCAGCAATATCTGATTTCATGCTAACAGTAATGTTGCTCATAAAGACAGATGCCAGCAATACGGTAATTGAAGCAGAGGAAATGGCAGAGATGGTTACAAATCACTTGTTCTCGGTCTTCCTGTGGAGGCAAAGCAGAAAGAGAGATGAGGAAAGGAGGTTCTGTGCGGATCTGCTGACAACCGCCTTTCTTTTTCACTGACGGGATTTGACCAACGGAATTGTTCACATCTTGTTCAAGGAAGGATCAAATAAAATTGGCACTTCCATTTCAAATCTGTTGTGAAGTAACATTCTCTCATTTGATTTGAAAGCTGACTGTTGTGAAGCTGCAACCGAGCACACTGGGCTTTGTGCCGCACTTTCTGTGGTGTCCTGGTCATCACATTCGCCGATTGAAAACCGGACAGAAACATTCTCAAATCTTTCACATTAACCGTGAGACAAGTTAGAATGATTTAAGTTTGTTGCTGGATGTTATCGGGATCTCGGGTGCTGCAGCCAATTCTATTTACTTTTACC
This sequence comes from Scyliorhinus torazame, assembly GCF_047496885.1. Classification (NCBI taxonomy): domain Eukaryota; kingdom Metazoa; phylum Chordata; class Chondrichthyes; order Carcharhiniformes; family Scyliorhinidae; genus Scyliorhinus; species Scyliorhinus torazame. The sequence goes on along the minus strand of NC_092711.1, from coordinate 71,398,418 downwards.
CCGGCCTCAAAATGCATTCAGCAACATCAGAAATGCTGAATTGTCCTGAAGCAATGAGATGGCAAATATGTCCGCATTTTGACAAAGTTCACATATTAGCGGTTTGTCAGTCCACAACAAAATTGAATTGGTTTACAGCTTTAATTATCATCTGAAACATGCGCATAAAGACAGTTGCAAGCGATTCTGTGACTGAATTAGAGGAAATGGCAGAGATTTAATAGAGCCATCTTTTAAAATATCTATCTTCACGATAACGAAATAGGAAAAAACACTCGGGGACTCGGTACAGATCCTGTGGCATCCCTCTTTCTTCAACACGAACGGGATGAAGGCGCCAGAATGTTTCACACACACAACAAAAAGGAATCAAATATAATGAAAATATCATTCTCAAATCTCTACCTGTAAAACTATCCCATTTCATTTCAATGCTGACTGTGCTCAATCCCAAATGAGCACAATGAAGAAGATTGCTTATTATCACAAGCAGGCTTCAATGAAGTTACTGTGAAAAGTCCCTAGTCACCACATTTCAGCGCCTGTTCGGGGAGGCTGATATGGGAATCGAACCATGCTGCTGGCCTGCCTTGGTCTGCTTTAAAAGCCAGCGATTTAGCCCAGTGTGCTAACCAGCCCCAATAGGGTTTGCATTTCCCAGTGCTCGAAACTTTGTCACAATGAAGCTCAGAGAATTGTGCTGGGTCTCAGGATTACTCACAGTAACAATACCACTACACCATCACCTCCCCAGTCAAGCGCTTTGCAGAGCTCGTCCGGGATATGAACACGGGACCTCTTGCATTTTGGAAACCCCTAAGCGCAAATCATACCCCACGGTTTCCATGGTATCTTCATGGAGTGAGTGTCTTTGTGAGTTTCCTCTTTAGACAATCAAGTGAAGCTTCGTCCTCACACAGAACACGTGTATGGTTTCTCCCCTTAGTGAATAGTGTGTTTTTCACGCTGTAACTGGTTAAAGCTCTTTCCACAGTCAGTTCACTGGAACACTCTCACTAGGGTGTGTGTGTGTCTCGGTGCTTTTCCAGTCACACTGATGTTTGAAATATTTTCCCACAAACATTTTGATTCCACATTCATAGTCTGAGGATATTCTGGTCTTGATCAATTGAGTGACACTGTCAGATCTTAATGTGATATTTGGTTTCTGTTTCATGTCTGAAAACGCTTTCCTAATGCCATGTAAACGGAGTTTACAAAGGTCACATTATCAGCACAGGATAGAAATTCAGAACAGTTATTTCCAGTTTTGGGGAAACATATTTTTCTCTCTTCTGTCCCCAAAGCTGTAAATCCCCGTCCCACACACTCTTCCTCCTCCCTGGGACTGAAATCCAAATAAAGTATGAGATCATTATTTCTGTACCTGTTACCAAATTTATATAATTAGAGGTAAGAATATGCTTTATAAGTCACTTCATCCATGACTTGTGACGGACATTAATCTGAATCACCCTGACTGAGCAGACAGAATAACAGATGTTAACCTTGTGTCCAGAACTGACTTGTGTGGAGATTTGATGAGCAATCGCAAAGGTTGTTTCTCCAAATCTTCCAGGGTTTCCTTTGTTCTTCCTCTCCCTCTCGAACTAAGTTATACCGGATATCAGACTTAGGGCCCATTCTGGTTCTCTTGCTGCTGACTAAATAACTTCAATCAAATATGGAGAAGACTCAATCCACTGTTCAGTCCCTGCTCCAATCTCCATTCCTTTTTTTAAAAAAAATATATTTTATTCAAAATTTTGTGGCCAAATATAACAGTACATAGTTTTTCTTTTGAACAACAACAAAGCAATATAAATAACCGTGGCCAATTTTAAACAAATAAATAAATAATATATAAACAAAAACAAAACTGACTGGCAACTGCCTTGTCAAAAATAGTTACTCTCCAAAGATACAATCCAACAATCCTATATACATTACCTATAACAAGTGTCTATACATATAGAATGACATCCCTGAGAGTCCGTCCGGTTCCTTCCACCCCCTCCCCCCTGGGTTGCTGCTGTTGTCTTCTTCTTTTCCATTCCCTCTATCTTTCTGTGAGGTAGTCGACGAACGGTTGCCACCGCCTGGTGAACCCTTGAGCCGAACCCCTTAATACGAACTTGATCCGTTCTAACTTTATAAACCCTGCCATGTCGTTTATCCAGGTCTCCACACCCGGGGGTTTGGCTTCCTTCCACATTAACAATATCCTGCGCCGGGCTACTAGGGACGCAAAGGCCAAAACATCAGCCTCTCTCGCCTCCTGCACTCCCGGCTATTCTGCAACCCCGAATATAGCCAACCCCCAGCTTGGTTCGACCCGGACCCCCACCACCTTCGAAAGCACCTTTGCCACCCTCACCCAGAACCCTATCCGCCACTATGGTCTTTGCCTCAAACATTACCCGCTTCCCCACGAATATAGCCACCCCCCTGTTTTTTGCGTCTAGCCCCGAATGAAACACCTGCCCCACCCATCCTTTGCGAAGTCTGACCTGGTCTATCAGTTTCAGATGCGTCTCCTGCAGCATAACCACATCTGCCTTAAGTTTTTTTAGGTGTGCGAGTACCCGTGCCCTCTTAATCGGCCCGTTCAGCCCTCTCACATTCCACGTGATCAGCCGGGTTGGGGGGCTCTTTACCACCCCCCCCCTTGTCGACTAGCCATCTCCTTTTTCCATCCAGCTCCTCTCCCGGTTCCCACGTAGCCGTATCTCCCACCAACGGCACCCTCCCGCCCCGACCACCCCACCCCATACCAGCTCCCCCTTCTCCCCAGCAGCAGCAACCCAGTTAACCCCCCCCCCGCTAGATCCCTTTCTAGCGTAATTGCACCCCCCCATGTTGCTCCCAGAATTCAGCAAACTCTGGCCGACCTCGGCTTCCCCCCGTGACCTCGGCCCCCACTGTGCGAGGCCCCCTCCTTCCTGCTTCCCTGTTCCCGCCATGATTACCATAGCGCGGGAACAAAGCCAGCGCTTCCCATTTGGCCCCGCCCCCAATGGCCGGCGCCCCCAGCTCCCCATCCTCCCTCCCCCCCTCCCCCACGACATGGGGAAGAGAGAAAAGTTACAGGAAAATCATCTCTTCCCCCATTTCCCCCCCCCCCTTCACCCCACCACTTTGTCCCAAACGTTCTTTTTCTAGCCTGCTTATTCCAGTTTCTCCTCGACAATAAATGTCCACGCCTCTTCTGCCGTTTCAAAGTAGTGGTGTTTCCCTTGATATGTGACCCACAGTCTTGCCGGCTGCAGCATTCCAAATTTAACCTTCCTTTTGTGCAGCACCGCCTTGGCCCAATTAAAGCTTGCCCTCCTTCCCGCCACCTCCGCACTCCAATCTTGATATACGCGGATCACCGCGTTCTCCCACCTACTGCTCCGGGTTTTCTTTGCCCATCTGAGGACCATCTCTCTGTCCTTATATCGGAGAAATCTCACCACTATGGCTCGAGGAATTTCTCCAGCCCTCGGTCTTCGCGCCATAACTCGATAAGCTCCCTCCACCTCCAACGGGCCCGTCGGGGCCTCCGATCCCATTAACGAGTGAAGCCTCGTGCTCACATATGCCCCGACGTCCGCCCCTTCTGCACCTTCGGGAAGACCAAGAATCCTTAAATTCTTCCTCCTCGCATTATTCTCCAGCACCTCCAGCCTTTCCACACACCTTTTGTGTTGTGCCTCGTGCATCTCTGTCTTCACCACCAGGCCCTGTATTTCGTCCTCATTCTCAGCAGCCTTTGCCTTCACGACCCGAAGCTCCTGCTCCTGGGTCTTTTGCTCCTCCTTTAGCCCTTCAATCGCCTGTAATATCGGGGCCAACAGCTCCTTCTTCATCTCCTTTTTAAGTTCTTCCACGCAGCGCCGCAGGAACTCTTGTTGGTCAGGGCCCCATATTAAACTGCCACCTTCCGACGCCATCTTGCTTTGTGCTTGCCTTCCTGGCCGCTGCTCTAGAGGATCCACCGCAATCCGGCCACTTTCCTCTCCTTTTTCCATCCGTGTCCAGGGGGGATTCCCTTCTGGTTTACCGCACTGTTTTTAGCCGTTAAAATTGCCGTTGGGGCTCCTATTAAGAGCCCAAAAGTCCGTTCCACCGGGAGCTGCCGAAACGTGCGACTTAGCTGGTCATCGCCGCACCCGGAAGTCCAATCTCCATTCCTGACATACCGACTCTATCCCTCTCCCTGGCAACAGTCTGAGACTTCGCCAGTCTCTTTGTAAACTTGGTTTCATACTTGATCCAATATGAGCTTCTGACCTCATAGAATTTACAGTGCAGAAGGAGGCCATTCCGCCCATCGAGTCTGCACTGGCCCTTGGAAAGAGCTCCCGAGCTAAGCCCACACCTCCAGCTTTACCCGTAACCACCCCCCCCAACCTTTTTAGATACTAAGGCAATTTACCATCGTTACCCCCCGATTCGACAATTTCATCACACACCTGGCTGCTCTCCCACATTCTACCTCTGTAAACTTAAAGCCATCCAAAAGTCTGCTACCCATGTCTTAATTCACAGCAAGTTCCTTTCCCCTATGAACCCTGTGCTCCGAGACTTGCATTCGCTCCCAGTCAATTCTCACCCTTGTTTTCAAATCCCTCCATGGCCTCGTCTCTCCCGGTGTCTGTCATCTCCTCCAGCCCCACAACCCCCTGAGATGTCTGTACAGCTCTGATCCTGGACTCTTGTACACCCCCGATTCTAATTACTTCGCCATGGTTTTAAGTTCCTTCTGCCCCAAGCACTGAATTCCCTCCCTAAACCTCCCCGTCTCCACCTCACTTACCTCCTTTCAGACTCTTTAAAACTCATCTCTTTGTCCACGTTTTTGGTCAATTGTCCTGATATCTCCTTTTGTGTCTGGGTGTCTCACTTTGTTTTATAATGTTGCTGTGAAGTTGACTGGGATGATTTCTGATGTTAAAGGTGTTATATAAATAGAAGTTGTTGTTGTTGACTGTAACCCTGACCTCCTGTTTTACATCCCATTGGTTTCACAACAAACTCTATCTCTGATGTTTTGCCCCCTGCGGGTTTGCAGCCTCTATAAAGCCGGCGGCCGTTAACTCAGGCCTGTCACCGGGAGCAGGCCGCAGTTGTCCCCCGGCTCGATGCAAACCCGGGCCCGGAAACGTCTTATTGGTGTTTGGAGCCTTCACCGGGTTTCAGTGAAACCTCCCGGCCGAGTCCAGCATCGGCACTGCGCATGCTCCAGCTCACCAGGCCCTGGGAATGATTGACGGCAGCTATGGTCCAATAGGAAGAGAGGGGCGTAACTGGGAAACCGAGCGGAGCGGCTGGTCCTTCAACCAATCGGAGTGAATGAGGGGCGGGGCTGAGCCCCGGCCTCCCCCGTGAATTGGAGCATGCGCAGTGCCGATGGTAGCTCAGGATTCAGGCGGTCGGGTCGAAATTGTTCCCTGGTCAGATCCCGCTCGGTGAGTTATGTGGGATGGATAGAGCCGGTTGAGGGGTCGGGAGGCTTCATAAACAATCCGTGTAGGCCCTCAGCCCCGAATACGAAGCTCGAATACGGCAGTTGAACCGGCGAACGCTGCTCGGGCTTCTCCCCGAGACAGGCCCAAGTGGACGAAGTACGCGGCGGAGCGCATGCGTAGTGAGCGAGAGCGACGGCTTTGTTCCGCCTCCCATTCACCCTGATTGGTTGGAGGACCAGCCGCTCTCGGTCAGTCCTCCGGACCCGTCCTCTGAACTGGAGCAAACCCTTCAGAATCATCCTGCAGATAGAAGTCTTGCAACACCAGGTTAAAGTGCAACAGGTTTGTTTCAAATCACTAGCTTTCGGAGCACTGCTCCTTCCTCAGGTGAATGAAGATGTAGGTTCTAGAAATATATATGTGGACAAAGATCCAAGACCAGGCTTTGAATGCGAGCATTTGCAACTAATTAAGTCTTTCCAGAGACAGGGGTGCGAGCATTTGCAGGTAATTAAGCCTTTAGAGATCCAGAGACAGGGGCATATCCTAGTTTGCGGACTATTAGAACAAATGTACATTTCTATAAAACCTTGTACTGCCACTGGACCTTCTGAAGTCTTTGAAAGCCAGTGGAGTACTTTTGAAACATATTCACTGTTGTGATGTAAGAAGCTGTAAGTACGCATGTGTAATCGCATTTAGTTTTAAAACTGTTATTTTCAAAGTGTATTCACTGTGATTAGTAACAAGGACAAGGAAGCCCTTTTATACCTTGAACATGTGCCTCCTGTAGCCATTTCACCTTCTGTACCTTTTCTATATTAACTATGTATTGATTTCAGAGCAAAAAACAATAATTACATTAATGATTATTCTGTAGTGAACATTGATTATCATTAGTGAATTGGTGTATTAGGTAATTATGTTGTAAAAACTAGATCTTTATTTTAAAAAATAACACTTTCAATCAAAATGTTTCCAGAAACTGCAGGGCTTTCAGAATTTGTTTGAAAAAATAAATTACTTTGTAATTTTGAGAAGTTACTAGACATTGTGGGCTGGGCAGTGGTGTAATGGTATTATTTATTGGGCTAGTAATCCAGAGACCCAGATTAATGCTCTGGGGATCTGGGATCGAATCTGGCCATGACAGATATTCACATTGAATAAAAGTCTCAAATTAAAAGTCTAATGATGAGATTGTGGATTGTTGTAAAAACCCGTCTGGTTCACTCATGTCCTTTGGGAATCTGCTCTCCTTATGTGGCCTGGCCTACATGTGACTCCAGATCCACAGCAATGTTGTGATTGATTTGTAAGTGCCCTCTGGAATAGCCTCACAAGACACACAGTTCAAGGGCAATTGGAATGAGAAGTAAATGCTGGCCCAGCCAGTGACCCCCACCTCCCGTGAATGAATAATTTTTAAGAAGGCTCAGTGAGGTACAGTGAAAAGTATTGTTTTTTTTAATATAAATTTTGAGTACCCGATTATGATGGGGCAATTTAACATGGCCAATCCGCTAAACCTGCACAACTTTGCGTTGTGGGGGTGAAACTCACGCAGGCACGGGGAGAATGTGCAAACGCCACATGGAGTTTGGAGACAGTGACCCAGGGACGGGATTCCAACACGGGTCCTCAGCGCCGTCGTCTCAGTGCTAACCACTGCACCACATGCCATTCTGAAAAGTATTGTTCTGCGAGCAGTCCAGACAGATTGTTCCATACATGAAAAAATCTAGGACATAGGATAAATAAACAATGAAAATACATAGAGACAGACACCGGGTGAAGCATACCGAGTTTAGTACTACTCAGTGTTACCAGTGTATCTGGTATTAACCAAATGTATTCATTAAAATTTACTGTATTAATTAGCTGTATGTCTGTCCAGATGATTAAATAAGTAGTGATCATTAATTGAGTTATAATTAATGAAACAATTTTTTTTTAAATTCAATGGACGTGGGCGTCGCAGGCTGTGCCAGCATTTATTACCCATCCCTCATTGCCCTTGAGGGCTGGTTAGAGTCAACCACATTGCTTATGGGTCTGGAGTCACATGTCGGCCAGACTGGGTAAGGACGGCAGATTTCCCTCCCTAAAGGACATCAGTGAACCAGCTGGTTTCATAGACTTTTAATTCCAGATATTATATTGAGTTTAAATTCCATCACCTGCGGTAGTAGGATTCGAACCCAGTTTACACAGTCAGTTCACTCAACTCGCTCACTCGGCTGTGTGTTGTGTGGGTCTTGGTGCTTTTCCAGTCACACTGATGTTTGAAATCTTTTCTCACTCAGAACAGAGAAACATTTCTCCTTCCACATTCAAAGGATGATATTCAGATCCTGGTGAATCAACTGATTTCTGTCTGATCTTAATGCAATATTTAGTCTGAATTTCCCGAATACAAATCTTCTATTGTCCCGGAAAAAGAGTTTACAAAACTACGTCACTGAGGACCCGGATTCGAATACCAGCCCTGGGTCACTGTCTGTGTGGAGTTTGCACATTAGATCATAGAATTTACAGTGCAGAAGTAGGCCATTTGGCCCATCGAGTCTGCACCGGCTCTTGGAAAGAGCACCCTACCTAAGGTCAACATCTCCACCCTATCCCCATAACCCAGTAATCCCACCCAACACTACGGGCAATTTTGGACACGAAGGGCAACTTATCATGGCCAATCCACCTAACCTGCACATCTTTGGACTGTGGGAGGAAACTGGAGCACCCGGAGGAAACCCACGCACACACGGGGAGGATGTGCAGACTCCGCACAGACAGTGACCCAAGCCGGAATCGAACCTGGGACCCTGGAGCTGTGAAGCAATTGTGCTATCCACAATGCTACCATGCTGCCCGTGTTTGCGTGGGTTTCGCCCCCACAACCAAAAGATGTGAGGGGTAGGTGGATTGGCCACGCTAAATTGCCCCTTAATTGGGAAAAATGAATTGAGTACTCTAAATTTATTTTTAAAAAAGAAATGTGATTATGATGCCCCCAGAAGTTGGGACGTGGAGGTAGTGGTCGCAATGGACGCAGAGAAGGCTCTTGATCGGGTGGAATGGGAATATCTGTGGGAGGTACTGGGGCGGTTTGGATTTGGGCGGGACTTTATTGACCAGGTCAGGCTGTTGTATCAGGCTCCTGTTGCGAGCGTACGAATGAATAGATCAACATCGAACTATTTCCGGCTGCATCGGGGGACGAGACAGGGATGCCCCCTCTCCCCGCTGCTGTTCGGGTTAGCCATAGAGCCGCTGGCAATTGGGCTGAGAGCCTCCAGAGGCTGGCCGGGTTGGAGTGGAACACAGAATCTCGCTTTACGCAGACAACCTGCTCCTGTATGTTCTGGCCCCCTAGAAGGAATGGAAGAAATTATGAGGATTCTGGGGGAATTTGTCCGGTTTTCGGCATATAAACTAAATATGGGGAAAAGTGAGATGTTTGCAGTCCAGGCAAGGGGAAGGAGAGGCGATTGGGGGAGCTGTCGTTCAGGATGGTAAGGGGATGCTTTCAATATTAATTTAAAGAGCAACTTGTAAACTTACTGTCAGTGAGTTCTCCCAGTGAGCCATAGAAGACACAGCCAGAGTGAGACAGAACCAAGAGTGAGTTTGGGAATTTGAATCTCGGTGGGAATTCGAAGCTGGGTGGGGAGGAGGTGCTTTTCATCCCTGGTAAGTAGCTGGTAAGTAGTGTTTCTGTTTTCTTTTTCTTTTCATTGGCATATATATATTTTTTTTTCTTTGTTGTTTAATTATTTATTTATTTTTTTGGAATTTGTAATTGTTGAAGTTAACAGAAGGTTGAAGACATGGCAGGAGATCTCAGACCCGTGTCATGCTCCTGGTGTGCTATGTGGGAGCTCAGGGACACGTCCACTGTCCCAGGCTCCTTCATGTGCAAGAAGTGTGTCCAGTTGCAGCTCCTGTTAGACCGCTTGACGGCTCTGGAGCTGCGGATGGACTCACTTTGGAGCATCCGCGATGCTGAGGACGTCGTGGATAGCACGTTTAGCGAGTTGGTCACACCACAGGTGAAAGGTACTGAGAGATAGAAAATGGGTGACCAAAAGACAGAGCAAGAGTAGGAAGGCAGTGCAGGTGTCCTCTGCGGTCATCTCCCTGCAAAACAGATATACCGCTTTGGATACTGTTGAGGGAGATGACTCACCAGGGGAAGGCAGCAGCAGCCAGGTTCATGGCACCGTGGCTGGCTCTGCTGCGCAGCTGGGCAGGAAGAAGAATGGCAGGGCTATAGTGATAGGGGACTCAATTGTAAGGGGAATAGACAGGCGGTTCTGCGGACACAATCGAGACTCCAGGATGGTGTGTTGCCTCCCTGGTTCAAGGGTCAAGGATGTCTCGGAGCGGCTGCGGGACATTCTGGGGAGGGGGGGGGGGGGCGGTGAACAGCCAGCTGTCGTGGTGCACGTAGGCTCCAACAGTATAGGTAAAACAACGGGACGAAGTCCTACAAGCTGAATTCAGGGAGTTCGGAGTTAAACTAAAAAGTAGGACCTCAAAGGTAATAATCTTAGGATTGCTACCAGTGCCACAAGCTAGTCAGAGTAGGAATGTCAGGATAGATAGGATGAATGCGTGGCTCGAGAGATGGTGCAAGAGGGAGGGATTCAAATTCCTGGGGCATTGGAACCGGTTCTGGGGGAGGTGGGACCAGTACAAACCGGATGGTCTGCACCTGGGCAGGACTGGAACCGATATCCTGGGGGGGGTTGCCAGAGCTGTTGAGGAGAGATTAAACTAATGTGTCGGGAATGGGAACCGATGCAGGAAGTTGGAAGGTAGTAAAGGCAGGGGCTGTTTAGCTCAGGGCTAAATCGCTGGCTTTGAAAGCAGACCAAGGCAGACCAGCAGCACTGTTCAATTCCCGTAACAGCCTCCCCGAACAGGCACCGGAATGTGGTGACTAGGGGCTTTTCACAGTAACTTCATTGAAGCCTACTTGTGACAATAAGCGATTTTCATTTCATTCATTTCATTTTCAAACAGGGACAGAAACAAAAGGCAGTAAGGGGACAGTAAGGGGGAAAGTGTAAGGCAGAGAAGCCACAGTCAAAAATCAAAAAGTGCGACAGTACAAGGTACAGTGACTGAGGGGAACACAGTGAGTAGGACCAGGAATACTAAAAGGAATAAAACGGGAAGTGAAAACATTAATGGCAAGCGACGCGGCAGGTTGTTACATGAAGATATGGGTTCAACGACAAGGAAAATTAGGAGAAAGGTTAAGAGGAAATATAACTGAGGAGAGATTACTGATCGAGGTGTTAAGATTCAGAACAGAGGTAAAAAAGCCAACATAAGTGTACTTTACCTGAATGCTCGTAGTTTTTGGAATAAGGTAAATGAGTTGATGGCACAAATCATCGTGAATGACTATGATTTAGTGACCATTAATGAAACATGGTTAAAGGATGGTCACGACTGGGAGTTAAATATCCAAGGGTATCAAACTATTTGGAAAGACAGAGTGGATGGTAAGGGAGGTGGTGTAGCTCTGTTATTTAAGGATGACATAGGTGCTATGGAGGATAAGGTTGAATCCATTTGGGTGGAAATCAGGAATAGTAAGGCGAAAAAGTAACTGATAGGAGTAGTCTATAGGCCACCAAATAGTAACATTATGGTGGGGCAGGCACTAAACAAAGAAATAACCAATGCATGTAGAAATGGTATAGCAGTTATCATGGGGGATTTTAATCTACATGTCGATTGGTTTAACCAGGTCGGTCAAGGCAGCCTTGAGGGGGAGTTTATAGAATGTATCTGCGATAGTTTCCCAGAACAGTATGTAATGGAACCTACGAGGGAACAAGCGGTCCTAGATCTGGTCCCGTGTAATGAGACAGGATTGATTAATGATCTCATAGTTAGGGATCCTCTCGGAAGGAGCAATCACAATATGGTGGAATTTAAAATACAGATGGAGGGTGAGAAGGTAAAATCAAGCACGAGTGTTTTGTGCTTAAACAAAGGAGATTACAATGGGATGACAGAAGAACTAGCTAAGGTTGACTGGGAGCAAAGACTTTATGGTGAAACAGTTGAGGAACAATGGAGAACCTCCCAAGCTATTTTTCACAGTGCTCAGCAAAGGTTTTACCAACAAAAAGGAAGGACGGTAGAAAGAGGGAAAATCGACCGTGGATATCTAAGGAAATAAGGGAGAGTATCAAATTGAAGGAAAAAGCATACAAAGTAGCAAAGATCAGTGGGAGACTAGAGGACTGGGAAATCTTTAGGGGGCAACAGAAAGCTACTAAAAAAAGCTATAAAGAAGAGTAAGATGGATTATGAGAGTAAACTTGCTCAATATAAAAACAGATAGTAAAGGTTTCTACAAATATATAAAACAAAAAAGAGTGGCAAAGGTAAATATTGGTCCTTTAGAGGATGAGAAGGGAGATTTAATAATGGGAGATGTGGAAATGGCTGAGGAACTGAACAGGTTTTTTGGGTTGGTCTTCACAGTGGAAGACACAAATAACATGCCAGTGACTGGTGGAAATGAGGCTATGACAGGTGAGGACCTTGAGAGGATTGTTATCACCAAGGAGGTAGTGATGGGCAAGCTAATGGGGCTAAAGGTAGACAAGTCTCCTGGCCCTGATGGAATGCACCCCAGAGTGCTAAAATAGATGGCTTGGGAAATTGCAAATGCACTAGTGATAATTTACCAAAATTCACTAGACTCTGGGGTGGTTCCGGCAGATGGAAATTAGCAAACGTGACACCACTGTTTAAAAAAAGAGGTAAGCAGAAAGCGGGTAATTATAGGCCAGTGAGCTTAACTTCGGTAGTAGGGAAGATGCTGGAATCTATCATCAAGGAAGAAATAGCAAGACATCTGGTTGGAAATTGTCCCTTTGGGCAGATGCAGCATGGGTTCATAAAGGGCAGGTCGTGCCTAACTAATTTAGTGGAATTTTTTGAGGACATTAACAGTGCGGTAGATAACGGGGAGCCAATGGATGTGGTATATCTGGATTTCCAGAAAGCCTTTGACAAGGTGCCACACAAAAGGTTGCTGCATAAGATAAAGATGCATGGCATTAAGGGGAAAGTAGTAGCATGGATAGAGGATTGGTTAATTAATAGAAATAAAGAGTGGGGATTAATGGGTGTTTCTCTGGTTGGCAATCAGTAGCTAGTGGTGTCCTTCAGGGATCAGTGTGGGGCCACAACTGTTCACAATTTACATAGATGATTTGGAGTTGGGGACCAAGGGCAATGTGTCCAAGTTTGCAGACGGCACATAAGATAAGTGGTGAAGCAAAAAGTGCAGAGGATACTGGAAGTCTGCAGAGTGATTTGGATAGGCTAAGTGAATGGGCTAGGGTCTGGCAGATGGAATACAATGTTGACAAATGTGAGGTTATCCATTTTGGTAGGAATAACAGCAAAAGGGATTATTATTTAAATAAAATATTAAAACATGCTGCTGTGCAGAGAGACCTGGGTGTGCTAGTGCATGAGTCGCAACAAGTTGGTTTACAGGTGCAACAGGTGATTAAGAAGTCAAATGGAATTTTGTCCTTCATTGCTAGAGGGTTGGAGTTTAAGACTAGGGAGGTTTTGCTGCAATTGTATAAGGTGTTAGTGAGGCCACACCTGGAGTATTGTGTTCAGTTTTGGTCTCCTTACTTGAGAAAGGATGTACTGGCACTGGAGGGTGTGCAGAGGAGATTCACTAGGTTAATCCCAGAGCTGAAGGGGTTGGATTACGAGGAGAGGTTGAGTAGACTGGGACTGTACTCGTTGGAATTTAGAAGGATGAGGGGGGATCTTATAGAAACATATAAAATTATGAAAGGACTAGATAGGATAGATGCGGGCAGGTTGTTTCCACTGGCGGGTGAAAGCAGAACCAGGGGGCATAGCCTCAAAATAAGTGGAAGTAGATTTAGGACTGAGTTTAGGAGGAACTTCTTCACCCAAAGGGTTGTGAATCTATGGAATTCCTTGCCCAGTGAAGCAGTAGAGGCTCCTTCACTAAATGTTTTTAAGATAAAGATAGATAGTTTTTTGAAGAATAGAGGGATTAAGGGTTGTGGTGTTCGGGCCGGAAAGTGGAGCTGAGTCCACAAAAGATCAGCCATGATCTCATTGAATGGTGAAGCAGGCTCAAGGGGCCAGATGGCCTACTCCTGCTTCTAGTTCTTGTGTTCTTATTAATATCTAGGCATCGAGGTGGCACGGGAATGGATTGGATTTGTTTATTGTAACATGTACCGAGGTACAGTGAAAAGCATTTTTCTGCGAGCAGCTCAACAGATCATTAAGTACATGAGAAGAAAAGGGAATAAAAGAAAATACGTAATAGCGCAGCACAACATATACAATGTAACTACATAAGCACTGGCATCGGATGAAGCATACAGGGTGTAGTGTTAATGAAGTCAGTCCATAAGAGGGTCATTTAGGAGTCTGGTGACAGTGGAGAAGAAACTGTTTTTGAGTCTGTTCGTGCGTGTTCTCAGACTTCTGTATCTCCTGCCCGATGGAAGAAGTTGGAAGAGTGAGTAAGCCGGGTGGGAGGGATCTTTGATTATACTGCCTGCTTTCCGCAGGCAGCGGGAGGTGTAGATGGAGTCAATGGATGTGAGGCAGGTTCGTATGATGGACTGGGCGGTGTTCACGACTCTCTGAAGTTTCTTGCGGTCCTGGGCCGAGCAGTTGCCATACCAGGCTGTGATGCAGCCCGATAGGATGCTTTCTATGGTGCATCTGTAAAAGTTGGTAAGAGTCAATGTGGACATGCCGAATTTCCTTAGTTTCCTGAGGATGTATAGGCGCTGTTGTGCTTTCTTGGTGGTAGCGTTGACGTGGGTGGACCAGGACAGATTTTTGGAGATGTGCACCCCTAGGAATTTGAAATTGCTAACCATCTCCACCTCAGCCCCGTTGATGCTGACAGGGGTGTGTACAGTACTTTGCTTCCTGAAGTCAATTACCAGCTCTTTAGTTTTGCTGGCATTGAGAGAGATTGTTGTAGCTACACCACTCCACTAGGTTCTCTATCTCCCTCCTGGATTCGGACTCATCGTTATTCGAGATCCGGCCCACTATGGTCGTATCGTCAGCAAACTTGTAGATGGAGTTGGAACCAGGTTTTGCCACGCAGTTGTGTGTGTACAGGGAGTAGAGTAGGGGGCTAAGTACGCACCCTTGCAGGGCGCCGGTGTTGAGGACTATTGTGGAGGAGAGTGAAAAAGTCAACTGTTTAGCAGTACGGGGAAGAGGCAAGTTTGTAGATGTTCTACAGTATTACAGACTGGCTCGTTGGATCTTATTCTGTCCCATCTTTCGTTCAGCTAACAGTAAAATGACTAAAACACTGCAACATACAGGCATTGGGGACAACGGCGAGTTTGCGGCTCAGATTAGTTAAAGTCTCCATATTGTAAAATGGATCTCGAAGGACTGGAGAAGATGCAGGAAAAGATATTTGAATTATGCCTGAACTGGCAGGTTATACCTGGCAAGAGGGATTGGACAGGGTGTAAACCTTTTCTCAGGAAAAGGGAATGAAGGATGACCTGATCCTGTAAGATTATGAAAAGGTTTGATATGATAGACAAGTGGAAAATGTTTCCACTGGATGAGAATAAATATGAGTTAGTCATTAATTAATCTAATGTGCAGTTCAGGAGCAGTTCAGATGGAGATCACTCACACACTTCACATGTGCAAAGGGATTTCCTCAGTTTTCCCACTTGTTAACACTCCAACTTTAAAAGCCCCAAACCATTTGATCCAATGTCAGCACATTGTTATTGGCGAGGGGCAGTTTAACTATTCGGTCCAGGGGGACACAAATCACTGTTCACCTGAACCTGCTCAGACTCCAACACGTTAACATCTCACTGTTCGTGTTTGGTCTGTTGTCAATCACACCCAGGACAGACCTGTGGTGGAGGGCCTGTCTATGTAGGTGCCCTATTAATTTATCTAATACATTTGATGCCTTGGCACAATGGTACCAATCCGAATCGGTTCGGTTCGCAAAGAATAATTTCTATCAGCAATGTCGATTTCAATGGCGGAGTTATTACCCATCATGCATTGCAGCTGGGAATGTGTTCAATCCACATTACAGAAGCTCCTCGCACATGCGCAGAGTCCAGCTATGACTGGAGCATGCGCCAATCGGGCTGTGACTCGTGCATGCGCAGTTCAGGTTGTTGCTGACGGTGCAGGAGCGGGGAAGAAGCAATCAAGCGACTTTCAGGAATGGAGCCGGTGGGTGGCCGGGGAGCGATAGAAGCTGCGGAGTGAGCCGGGAGGCTTCATAAATACCCCGTGGAGGCTTCAACTCCCGAGGAAAATGTTAACGGTCCCGTCTTAAACAGCATCAAACAGAGTGAGAGCTGAGCGGTGACAGGCCCGGGTTACCGGCCGCCATCTTTACAGAGGACAAGGAGCCGCAGGGCGCATGCGCTGCGAGTCTGGACCGGATGCCAACTCTCCCGGATTGACTGACTGGAGTCTCCAGCATTTCATTTTATTCATTTGTGGGAGTCACTGGCTGGGCCAACATTTATTGCCCATCCCTAATTTCCCTCAAACCGAGTGGCTTGCTCGGCCATCTCGGAGGGCATTTAAAGAGTCAACCACATTGCTGTGGTTTGGAATTGTGTCGGCCAGACCAGGTAAGGATGGCAGATTTTCTTTTCTGTTCATTCACGGGATGTGTGTGTCGCTGGCTGGGCCAGCATTCACTGCCCATCACTAATTGCCCTTGAACTGAGTGCATCTCAGAGAGCATTTTAAGATGGATTGACCATGATAAATTGCCCTTAGTGACCAAATAAGGTTAGGAGGGGTTATTGGGTTACGGGGAGAGGGTGGAGGTGAGGGCTTAAGTGGGTCAGTGCAGACTCGATGGGCCGAATGGCCTCCTTCTGCACTGTATGTTCTATGTGCCACCAGAAGCATTGTTTCATTATCAATATTACTATTTATGAAGCTCAAGATCGAATTTGCTTCACCAACTACTCTCTAAATATGTCTTGGAGATATACAAAATCCCTCTTCACCGCTTCCTCTTTCCTCCCAAAGAGGTCAGTTGGATTTTTATGACAATCCAGCAGTTTTCATGGTCACATTATCCTAGTGCCGGCCCCACAAATTACCAGATTCATTCAGCTCAATTTCACAACCTGCCTTTGTGTTTTTGGTGTTTTCTCTCACTCTCTATTTTCTGTTTTAAATCAGTTTCACAGGGTGTTCGAAGAGGAGGCTTCAAAGTCCGGATACTCAAACCAAGCATCACGTCAGGATCTGACAGAGTCCTCAATTTATCATATCCTGAATATCATCGTACTTTGAACATGGAAGGAAAAAGCATCGTTCACAGCGGGGAGAAACCGTACACGTGTTGTGTGTGTGGACGAGGTTTCAGTCAATCATCAGGCCTCACAAGCCACAAATGCAGTCACTCTGTGGAGAAACCGTGGAAATGTGGGGACTGTGGGAAAGGATTCACTTACCCATCCAATCTGGAAACTCATCGACGCAGTCACACTGGGGAGAGACCATTCACCTGCTCCAAGTGTGGGAAGGGATTCACTGAGTCATCTAATCTGTCCACACACCAGCGAGTTCACACTGGGGAGAGACCATTCACCTGCTCAGAATGTGGGGTGGCATTTACTATTTCAGCCAACCTGCTGAGACACCAGCGAGTTCACACGGGGATGAGGCCATTCACCTGCTCAGAATGTGGGAAGGGATTCAGTGATTCATCCACTCTGCAGAAGCACCAGCGAATTCACACTGGGGAGAGGCCATTTACCTGCTCAGAATGTGGGAAGGGATTTACTATTTCAACCCACCTCTTGTGTCACCAGCGAGTTCACACTGGGGAGAGGCCGTTTCAATGTCCAGACTGCGGGAAAGGCTATAAAAGCTCTGGGGAACTGATAAGCCATCAACGTGTTCACACTGACGAGAGACCCTTCAGGTGCTCTCGCTGCGGGACTGGGTTCAGTCGATCATCTAACCTCACTGTACATCAGCGAATTCACACCGGGGAGAGGCCATTCGCCTGTTCCTGGTGTGGGAAGGGATTCACTCAGCTATCCGCCCTGCAGCAGCACCAGCGAGTTCACACTGGGGAGAGACCGTTCACCTGCTCAGACTGTGGGAAGGGATTCAGTGATTCATCCACTCTGCAGAAGCACCAGCGAATTCACACTGGGGAGAGGCCATTTACCTGCTCAGAATGTGGGAAGGGATTTACTATTTCAACCCACCTCTTGCGTCACCAGCGAGTTCACACTGGGGAGAGGCCGTTTCAATGTCCAGACTGCGGGAAAGGCTATAAAAGCTCTGGGGAACTGATGAGCCATCAACGTGTTCACACTGACGAGAGACCCTTCAGGTGCTCTCGCTGCGGGACTGGGTTCCGTCGATCAGCTAACCTCACTGTACATCAGCGAATTCACACTGGGGAGAGGCCATTCGCCTGTTCCTGGTGTGGGAAGGGATTCACTCAGCTATCCACCCTGCAGAGGCACCAGCGAGTTCACACTGGGGAGAGACCATTCACCTGCTCCAAGTGTGGGAAGGGATTCACCACTTCATACCACCTGCTGAGACACCAACGAGGCCACAAGTAACCATAGTGATTGGATTTTGCTGTTCCTCACAATCAGGGCTGAACCGTGTTCATTTGGGTCTCTTTCTGCTGATAACAAACTCCAGCCCATTTACAGGGGCTAATATTCTGTGTAACAGTCAAATAAATTAAACTTGTGTTAAATACGCAGTGTGCTGAAACTTTTTAATATCTCTTACACAAGTTAGTTCCTTTTGAAGTACTCTCGCTCTCCCCTGTCTCTTCCATACTCACCTCCAACAAGAAGGCAGCACGGTCGCATTGTGGATAGCACAATTGCTTCACAGCTCCAGGGTCCCAGGTTCGATTCCGGCTTGGGTCACTGTCTGTGCGGAGTCTGCACATCCTCCCCATGTGTGCGTGGGTTTCCTCCGGGTGCTCCGGTTTCCTCCCACAGTCCAAAGATGTGCAGGTTAGGTGGATTGGCCATGCTAAATTGCCCTTAGTGTCCAAAATTGCCCTTAGTGTTGGGTGGGGTTACTGGGTTATGGGGATATGGTGAAGGTGTTGACCTTGGGTAGGGTGCTCTTTCCAAGAGCCGGTGCAGACTCGATGGGCCGAATGGCCTCCTGCACTGTAAATTCTATGATAAGAAGTGTGAGGAGCTTGTGGAGCTTCTTTGTGACTGAGATTGAGTAAATCCGATCAGCGGCCTCTGCTGCTTCCCTCCCTTCCACGAGCCCACGGACCAAATTGTCTCTAAATGTCATCCTTTCCCAAGCCCTGAACCCACATCTTTCTCTAGTTTCTCTCCCAGCTCCCCGCATGCTCTCTCAGAGCTCATCTTGTCCATGAGACCCAGCCTCTGCTCCATCGACCCTATTCCCACTGAGCCACTGATCAGCTAACTACCCTGTGTCCATGGATGTTGTCAACATTTCTCTCTCTTCAGGTACTGTCCCTCTGTCCTTCAAATCTGCCATCATCACCCCCTCAATAAAACAAACCCTTGACCCTGCCATCCTTACAAATTACTGCCCCATCTTCAACCTCCCTCTCCTCTCCAAACTCTTTGAACATGTTGTCACCTCCCAAATCCTTGCTTATCTTTCCCAGAACTCCCATGTCTGAATCCCTTCAAAGAACAAAGAAATGTACAGCACAGGAACAGGTCCTTCGGCCCTCCAAGCCCGTGCCGACCATACTGCCCGACTAAACTACAATCTTCTACACTTCCTGGGTCTGTATCCTTCTATTCCCATCCTATTCATATATTTGTCAAGATGCCCCTTAAATGTCCCTATCGTCCCTGCTTCCACTACCTCCTCCGGTAGTGAGTTCCAGGCACCTACTACCCTCTGCGTAAAAAACTTGCCTCGTACATCTACTCTAAACTTTGCCCCTCTCACCTTAAACCTATGCCCCCTAGTAATTGACCCCTCTACCCTGGGGAAAAGCCTCTGACTATCCACTCTGTCTATGCCCCTCATAATTTTGTATACCTCTATCAGGTCGCCCCTCAACCTCCTTCGTTCCAGTGAGAACAAACCGAGTTTATTCAATCGCTCCTCATAGCTTATGCCCTCCATACCAGGCAACATTCTGGTAAATCTCTTCTGCACCCTCTCTAAAGCCTCCACATCCTTCTGGTAGTGTGGCGACCAGAATTGAACACTATACTCCAAGTGTGGCCTAACTAAGGTTCTATACAGCTGCAACATGACTTGCCAATTCTTATACTCAATGCCCCGGCCAATGAAGGCAAGCATGCCGTATGCCTTCTTGACTACCTTCTCCACCTGTGTAGCCCCTTTCAGTGATCTGTGGACCTGTACTCCTAGATCTCTTTGACTTTCAATACTCTTGAGGGTTCTACCATTCACTGTATATTCCCTACCTGCATTAGCCCTTCCAAAATGCATTACCTCACATTTGTCCAGGTTAAACTCCATCTGCCATCTCTCCGCCCAAGTCTCCAGACAATCTAAATCCTGCTGTATCCTCAGACAGTCCTCATCGCTATCCGCAATTCCACCAACCTTTGTGTCGTCTGCAAACTTACTAATCAGACCAGTTACATTTTCCTCCAAATCATTTATATATACTACAAAGAGCAAAGGTCCCAGCACTGATCCCTGTGGAACACCACTGGTCACAGCCCTCCAATTAGAAAAGCATCCCTCCATTGCTACCCTCTGCCTTCTATGGCCTAGCCAGTTCTGTATCCACCTTGCCAGTTCACCCCTGATCCCGTGTGACTTCACCTTTTGTACTAGTCTACCATGAGGGACCTTGTCAAAGGCCTTACTGAAGTCCATATAGACAACATCTACTGCCCTACCTGCATCAATCATCTTAGTGACCTCCTCGAAAAACTATCAAGTTAGTGAGACACGACCTCCCCTTCACAAAACCGTGCTGCCTCTCACTAATACGTCCATTTGCTTCCAAATGGGAGTAGATCCTGTCTCGAAGAATTCTCTCCAGTAATTTCCCTACCACTGAAGTAAGGCTCACCGGCCTGTAGTTCCCGGGATTATCCCTGCCACCCTTCTTAAACAGAGGAACAACATTGGCTATTCTCCAGTCCTCCGGGACATCCCCTGAAGACAGCGAGGATCCAAAGATTTCTGTCAAGGCCTCAGCAATTTCCTCTCCAGCCTCCTTCAGTATTCTGGGGTATATCCCATCCGGCCCTGGGGACTTATCTACCTTAATATTTTTTAAGACACCCAACACCTCGTCTTTTTGGATCACAATGTGACCCAGGCTATCTACTCACCTTTCTCCAGACTCAACATCCACCAATTCCTTCTTTGGTGAATACTGATGCAAAGTATTCATTTAATACCTCACCCTTTCCTCTGGCTCCACACATAGATTCCCTTGCCTATCCTTCAGTGGGCCAACCCTTTCCCTGGCTACCCTCTTGCTTTTTATGTACGTGTAAAAAGCCTTGGGATTTTCCTTAACCCTATTTGCCAATGACTTTTCATGACCCCTTCTAGCCCTCCTGACTCCTTGCTTAAGTTCCTTCCTACTTTCCTTATATGCCACACAGGCTTCGTCTGTTCCCAGCCTTTTAGCCCTGACAAATGCCTCCTTTTTCTTTTTGACGAGGCCTACAATATCACTCGTCATCCAAGGTTCCCGAAAATTGCCGTATTTATCTTTCTTCCTCACAGGAACATGCCTGTCCTGTATTCCTTTCAACTGACACTTGAAAGCCTCCCACATGTCAGATGTTGATTTGCCCTCAAACATCCGCCCCCAATCTATGTTCTTCAGTTCCCGCCTAATATTGTTATAATTAGCCTTCCCCCAATTTAGCACATTCATCCTCGGACCACTCTTATCCTTGTCCACCAGTACTTTAAAACTTACTGAATTGTGGTCACTGTTACCGAAATGCTCCCCTACTGAAACATCTACCACCTGGCCGGGCTCATTCCCCAATACCAGGTCCAGTACCGCCCCTTCCCTAGTTGGACTGTTTACATATTGTTTTAAGAAGCCCTCCTGGATGCTCCTTACAAACTCTGCCCCGTCTAAGCCCCTGGCACTAAGTGAGTCCCAGTCAATATTGGGGAAGTTGAAGTCTCCCATCACCACAACCCTGTTGTTTTTACTCTTTTCCAAAATCTGTCTACCTATCTGCTCCTCTATCTCCCGCTGGCTGTTGGGAGGCCTGTAGTATACCCCCAACATTGTGACTGCACCCTTCTTATTCCTGATCTCTACCCATATAGCCTCACTGCCCTCTGAGGTGTCCTCTCGCTGTATAGCTGTGATACTCTCCCGAACAAGTAGCGCAACTCCGCCTCCCCTTTTACATCCCCCTCTATCCCGCCTGAAACATCTAAATCCTGGAACGTTTAGCTGCCAATCCTGCCCTTCCCTCAACCAGGTCTCTGTAATGGCAACAACATCATAGTTCCAAGTAGTAATCCAAGCTCTAAGTTCATCTGCCTTACCCGTAATGCTCCTTGCATTAAAACATATGCACTTCAGGCCACCAGACCCGCTGTGTTCAGCAACTTCTCCCCGTCTGCTCTGCCTCAGAGCCACACTGTCCCTATTCCCTAGTTCTCCCTCAATGCTCTCACCTTCTGACCTATTGCTCCCGTGCCCACCCCCCTGCCATACTAGTTTAAACCCTCCCGTGTGACACTAGCAAACCTCGCGGCCAGGATATTTATGCCTCTCCGGTTTAGATGCAACCCGTCCATCTTCTACAGGTCACACCTGCCCCGGAAGAGCTCCCAGTGGTCCAGATAACAGAAACCCTCCCTCCTACACCAGCTGTTTAGCCATGTGTTTGTCTGCTCTATCTTCCTATTTCTAGCCTCACTGGCACGTGGCACAGGGAGTAATCCCGAGATTACAACCCTCTAGGTCCTGTCTTTTAACTTTCTGCCTAGCTCCCTGAACTCCTGCTGCAGGACCTCATGCCCCTTCCTGCCTATGTCGTTAGTACCAATATGTACAACGACCTCTGCCTGTTTGCCCTCCCCCTTCAGGATTCCCTCTACCCGTTCGGAGACATCCTGGACCCTGGCACCAGGGAGGCAACATACCATCCTGGAGTCTCTTTCACGTCCACAGAAGCGCCTATCTGTGCCCCTGACTATAGAGTCCCCTATTACTATTACTCTTCTGCGCTTTGACCCTCCCTTCTGAACATCAGAGCCAGCCGTGGTGCCACTGCTCTGGCTGCTGCTGTTTTCCCCTGATAGGCTATCCCCCCCGACAGTATCCAAAGGGGTATATCTGTTCGAGAGGGGGACAACCACAGGGGATTCCTGCACTGACTGCCTGCCCTTTCTGGTGGTCACCCATTTCTCTGCCTGCACCTTCAATCAGGCCTCTGCCCTGTCACAGTCGTGAAATACAAGAGACAAACAGAATCTTACCCGGAGAGAAGACAGACAATCCGGGAGCTTGGATCCAACACGGATATGTTCATAAGACCAGAAGACAAGGGTAGCAGCACAGTCATTATTGAGAGACAACAATACCTGCTGGAGACAGACAGACAACTAAACAACACGAATCACAACACCAAGCTACCTAGACCCATATACCCGAGACAGGAAGGAGAATTGGAGACGGACTGGAAGAACCCAGACTCCAGACACATTAACCAAAAACAGATGGGAATATCTGAGGGGACAACAGGTCGAACCAAGGAGGTTCTACCTGCTCCTTAAAATACCCAAACACAGAATTTTTATTAATGTCACAAGTAGGCTTACATTAACACTGCGTGAAGTTACTGTGAAAAGCCCCGAGTCAACCTACTCTGACGCCTGTTTGGGTACACCGAGGGAGAATTCACAATGTCCAATTCACCTAACAAGTGCATCTTTCGGGACTTGAGGGAGGAAACCAGAGCACCCGGAGGAAACCCACACCGACACTGGGAGAAAGTGCAGACTCTGCACAGACAGTGACCCAAGCGAGAATTGAACTCGGAACACTGGTGCTGTGAAGCAACAGTGCTAACCACTGTGCCACCATCAGGGAAATACCACCAGACAGCCCCTTCGGATCAGACTGTGAGAGAAAAAATCCTGCAGAATCATTCAATTTACAGTGCAGAAGGAGGCCATTCGGCTCATCTAGCCTCCACCGGCCCTTGGAAAGATAACCCTACTTAGCGCATGCATCCACCTATTAAGGGGCATCTTGACAAAATACATGAATAGGATGGAAATAGAGGGATTCGGACCCCAGAAGCACAGAATATTTCAGTTTAAATGGGCAGCATGGTCGACGCAGGCTTGGAGGGCCGAGGGGCTTTTCCTATGCTGTACTTTTCTCTATTCTTTGTTTATCCCCGTAACCCAGTAATGCCACCTAATCTTTGTTTGGACACTAAGGGTCAATTTAGCGGGGCCAATCCACCTAACCACATCTTTGGACAGTGGGAGAAAACTGTGAGCACCCGGAGGGAACCATCACAGACACGGGGAGAATGTACAAACTCCACACAGTCACCCAAGGCCAGAATAGCTGAAACATCAACACACTGCTCCTGGTAGTTGATGGTACAGTTGTTCAATAAATATAATTAGTGGGTTGAAAAGGTGTGCAATATCGAGTAAAAACAGAAAATGCTAGATTAACTCAACATGTCTGGCAGCATCATAGAATCCCTACAGTGCAGAAGGAGGCCATTCGGCCCATCGAGTTTGCACCAACGCTACAAAAGAGCTCCCCACACAGATGCACTTTCCCCAACCTCTCCCCATAACCCCACTACACCATTGGACACTAAGGAGCAATTTAGCATGGCCAATCCACCAAACCGGCACATCTTTGGACAGTGGGAGAAAACGAGCACCCGGAGGGGACCACACAGACACAGGGAGAATGTCCACACAGTCACCCAAGGCCGCAATTGAACCCAGGACACTGGCGCTATGAGGCAGCAGTGCTAACCACTGTGATACATCTGTTGCAAGAGAAACAGAGTTAACGTTTGTTGTTCCTTGTAACAGTTCTGTAGAAGGGTTAATGGACTCTAATTTCAAGTCCATTGAAGTGGAAAGTATTTTACTCGGAGATTTGACACAGGAAGAAGTTTTAGTCTGTGTGAAGCTCAATCTTCATTTACACCGAGCACGCAGTCTGATTGGCTGGAGGACCAGAGTCCATCCGGTCTTCCAAATCCCCCCATTGGTCAACATCGCTCAGGCAGGAAATGAAGTTTTGGAACCCGTGCCCATGAGGCCAATGGGAAGAACTCAAAATGATACAGAGTCTCAGCCAATGAGGGCGATCTGGGATCAGCCCCGCCCCTCATTCACTCCGATTGGTTGGAAGACCAGCTGTACCTTTATGAAATGAAAAATGAATGAAATGAAAATCGCTTATTGTCACAAGTAGGCTTCAATGAAGTTACTGTGAAAAGCCCCTAGTCGCCACATTCCGGCGCCTGTTCGGGGAGTGTTTATCAAATAGCTGTAGTGGATGTACCTTTAAGAAATGGGTGTTTATCAAATAGCTGCAGTGATATCAGAGTGGGTGGAACTGGGCTTCACTGCAGCTATTTGATAAGCACCTATTTCTTAAAGGTACATCCACTACAGCTATTGGATAAACACACAGTTCTTAAAGATACTCTCATGACAATTCTGAATTCTCCCTCTGTGTACCTGAACAGGCACCGCGGTGAATGTGCTGACTGGGGTTTTTTCACTGTAACTTCATTGCAGTGTTAATGTCAGACTACTTGTGACAAAAAAGATTTAGGATTATAAAGAAAAATGTTCCAGCAAATTTCCATCCCGCCCGTGATGATTTGCACGGGAATATGACCCCGACAAATGGGATGAAGCCAAATCTTTAAAAGTCAGTCTGTATTTCAAATCATTGCCGTGCTGTCAGGGAAAGGGTTAACTTCTCTGCTTGTTTACAAAAGGGAAGAGGAAACATTCGCAAAGCTTCCCACAGCTTGTGAGTTCCGAAACATAACTTCAAGGTTGAAGTTTATCTTCAGAGATTGAAACGTTTTGGTACCATTTCCAATTGGACCAGTAAATTGTGATTCACACTGAAAGGTTTACTTTCACTCAGTAATTAGAACATTTCACTTTCTCAGCACTGACGCTTTAGATCAAATCCCAATTGTTCTCTTTTGTAGCTGGTGTGTGGAGAAGATCATGTTCACTGTAGATCTGTCAGCACAGAAACCGCACTGTGCTTCTGGATACACTCAGTCTGCAAGTAGATGAATCTGTTAAACATCACCCAAGGGAAGGTCTTCCCCTGACTCTAAGGAGTGAGATGTCCCTGTAGTTGATGCTGTCTCCTCTGTCCCTGCTGTTTTTATTGCATCACACATGTTCTGTGGACCAGTCTCACAGCCCAAAAGGGGCGGGCAGGAAGGTGGGACAGTCGATGGGACTTTCTGTGTGTGAGCAGTTCAGCTGGAATTCCATCCTTGCCGGGCACCTTTCTGCTTGCTCAGCAATCAATGGCCTTTTCCAGCTCATATGATGAGAGTTCCTTGTCCAACTCAACCATGACAGGAAGCTGCAGGAGAGTCTAACAGAGACTGGGAGATGCCCTTCTCACAGGGGTACAGCTCACTGTTGTTTTCAACCCAGTTTCTCCTCACTCTCTCACCATGACTGACACTGAGCATGCTCAGAGCACACACCCACACTGCACCTGTGCACTGGCCTCGTACACTGATCGGGAACTTTCTGCAGCGCAGGGGATTCTGGGTAACAGCCGCCATAGAGCAATTAGCAAAACAGAAGATCCACGGTTAGGCAAGATGCTGGGCATGAAGCACAATGAGAGGTTTGGATACTTTATTTACTACATAAGCACATTATTCTGATAAGATATCACTTAGACATGGGCAGCAAGCAGGCTGATCTACAGTATGTACAGTATTTACAACACCTGGGACACGGTAAATTATCTCATCAAATCAGTGATAGGTTTGTTTACTGTTCATAATTGCCACTGGGTCACACTCATGATTCGTGCAAGATGCAACTCCCCAGGTTTTTTGACCCATTCCCTCCAGACCTGTTTTCACTCCAAGGGTCTTGACATCTGCCTTAGTCTTTATCCAGCCATGTATGTTCAGCTAACACTGCCCAACAACCAGCCTCTCCTGCACTGGGGCACAGGGTTTCCATCACCAAAAATCTGTCCTGTTCCATGCACATCAACGCTACCACCAACAAAGCACAACAGCGCCTATACTTCTTCAGGAAACTAAGGAAATTTGGCATGTCCACACTGACTCTTACCAATGTTTACAGATGCACCATTGAAAGCATCCTATCTGGCTGCATCACAGCCTGGTATGACAACTGCTCGGCCCAAGACCGCAAGAAACCTTCAGAGAGTAGTGAACACAGCCCAGTCCATCACACACACCTGCCTCCCATCCATTGACTCTATCCACACCTCCCGCTGCCTGGGGAAAGCGGTTAGCATAATTAAAAACCCCTCCCACCAAGCTTACTCACTCTTCCAACTTCTTCCATCGGGCAGGAGATACAAACGTCTGAGAACACGCACAAACCGATTGAAAACAGCTTCGTCCCTGCTATTACCAGACTCCTAAAGGACCCTTTTCTGGACTGACCTGATTAATACTACACTCCTGTATGCTTCACTCAATGCCTTTGTCTATATATTTACATTGTGTACCTTATGTTGCCCTATTATGTATTTTCTTTTAGTTTACTTTCTTTTCATGTACAAAATGATCTGTTTGAGCTGCTCGCAGAATAATACTTTTCACTGTACCTCGGTACACGTGACAATAAACAAATCCAATCCAAATCGAGGGAGCAATCTGCCTCTCTTGCATTGGTGCACTGCATTTCCCTCATAACACAGTGCCATAGAAAGATGACAGCACAAAACAAAGGCACTTAACAAATTGTATCTGTGCCAACTTTCTGCAACTGTCACAATCCGCAGTCATTGGCCCTGAACTCTGTAGATATTTTTCTCCTCAAAGGATACGAACAGATGACCAAGGAGCTGGAGTTGGCTATTCAGCCCAGTCTGCTCCACCATTTAATAAGAAAATGGCTGATCTGACAGTAACAGATAGTTGTCCAATTTTCTTTTCAAGGCATCAATTGAATCTGCCTCCACCACATTTTCGAGCAGTGCATTCATGATCCCACATGCAGCACAGAATGTTTTTCTTCACATCATAAGACATAGGAGCAGAATTAGGCCACTCGGCCCATCCAATCTGCTCCACCATTCAATCAGGGCAGCACGGTAGCATTGTGGATAGTACAATTGCTTCACAGCTCCAGGGTCCCAGGTTTGATTCCAGCTTGAGCCACTGTCTGTGCGGAGTCTGCACATCCTCCCCGTGTGTGCGTGGGTTTCCTCCGGGTGCTCCGGTTTCCTCCCACAGTCCAAAGATGTGCAGGTTAGGTGGATTTGCCATGATAAGTTGCCCTTCGTGTCCAAAATTGCCCTTAGTGTTGGGTGCAGGTTAGGTGGATTTGCCATGATAAGTTGCCCTTCGTGTCCAAAATTGCCCTTAGTGTTGGGTAGGGTTACTGGGTTGGGTGGGGTTACTAGGTTATGGGGATAGGGTGGAGATGTGGACCTTGGGTAGGGTGCTCTTTCCAAGTGCCGGTGCAGACTCGATGGGCCGAATGGCCTCCTTCTGCACTGTAAATTCTATTAATCTATATTTTTCTCATCTCCATTCTCCCCATAACCCCTGATCCCCTTATTAATCAAGAGCCTATCTATCTCTATCTGAAAGACACTCAGTGATTTGGCCTCCACGACCTTCTGGGCAAAGAGTTCCACAGATTCACCACCCTCTGGCTGAAGAAATTCCTCCTCATCTGTTTTAATTCCTCCTCATCACCTGAGGAAGGAACTGTGCCCCTAAAGCTAGTGAGTCGAAACAAACCTGTTGGACTTTAACCTGGTGTTGTCAGACTTCTTACTCTGTTTTAAAGCATTGCCTTTAGTCGGAGATTGTGTCCTCTGCTTCTAGTTTTTCCGACAAGTGGAAACATCTTCTCCATGTTCACTCTACCCAGGCCTCGCAGTATCCCATAAGTTTTAATAAGATACCCCCATATCCTTCTAAACTCCCAACGAGTACAGACCCAGTGTCCTCAACCGTTCCTCATACGACAAGCTTTTCATTCCAGGGATCATTCTTGTAAACCTTCTCTGGACCCTTTCCAAGGACAACACATCCTTCCTTAGATATGGGGCCCAAAATGGCTCATAATACTCCAAAAGGGGTCTGATCAGAGCATTATATAGCCTCAGAAGTACATCCTTGGTCTTGAATTTTAGCCCTCTCGACATGAATACGTTGCATTTGCCTTCTTAACTGCCGACTGAACATGCACGTTAACCTTTTTAAAAACATTTTTTTTTAAAATTCAGAGTACCCAATTCATTTTTTCAAATTAAGGGGCAATTTAGCGTGGCCAATCCAACTACCCTGCACATCTTTGGGTTGTGGGGGCGAAACCCATGCAAACACGGGGAGAATGTGCAAACTCCACACGGACAGTGACCCAGAGCTGGGATCGAACCTGGGACCTCGGCGCCGTGGGGCTGCAGTGCACCTGCACGCTAACCTGAAGAGAATCTTGAACAAGGACTCCCAAGTGCTTGTGATTTCCTCAGCATTTTCCCATTTAGAAAATAGTCTGTGCCTCCATTTCTCCTTCCAAAGTCCATAACCTCACATTTTTCCACATTGTATTCCATTTGCCACTTCTTTGCCCACTCTCCTAGCCTTGCTCAGCATTGCTTCTTTTTCTAATCACTTTAAATTAATGTCCTCTGTTTATAATCTTGCCCTAAATATGACTTGCTAGATCAAATGTCTATTGTAGATCCTTAGTTGTAATGTGGTCAAGTGCCTTTCCATTTGAGAACTGTTCAATAAAGTTCTTAGAATTATTTGTAGCTAGGGCAGCACGTGGAGCAGTGGTTAGCACTGGGACTACAGCGCTGAGGACCCGGGTTTGAATCCCGGCACTGGGTCACTGTCCGTGTGGAGTTTGCTCATTCTCCACGTGTCTGCATGGGTTTCACCCCCACAACCCAAAGATGTGTAGGTTAGGTGGATTGGCCAGGCTAAATTGCCACTTAATTGGAAAAACAAAATAATAATTGGGTCTGAATTTTTTTTTTAAAAAAAGGATTATTTGTAGCTTCCCCACCAATCAGTTTTTTCCATGATCCTGAAGTGACCTTATTTTTATCGGGAGTTAACTGAAGTATGTTCCTCACCTCTCATTATCTAAATTTCCATTTACCATTTTTCTGTCCATCTGACCCAGTCCATGGCTTTCTCCCTCATTGTCTAAAACACATGAGCAACTTTTGTATAATCCTGGTGCATACATTTCAGTCTAAATCATTGATATATACCGGAAACTGTGGAGCCCCACTGGAAACAGACGTCCAGGCATCATTCAGTCCCAGATGTGACTAACAGCAGCAACAACAGCTGAATCCAAACCCTGCTGTTGCCTGCGAACTTGCTGATGTCTGTGCAGGTTGTTTGACCGAGTGAATCTCCTCACACACACCGATCAGTTAAACAGCCTCTCCCCAGTACCGCTCCCACATGTGGGAGACACAGTAGCACAGTGGTTAGCACTGTTGCTTCACAGCTCCAGGGTCCCAGGTTTGATTCCCGGCTTGGGTCACTGTCTGTGCGGAGGCTGCGGGTTGTCCCCGTGTCTGCGTCGGTTTCCTCCGGGTGCTCCGGTTTCCCCCCACAGTCCAAAGGTGTGCAGATTAGATGGATTGGCCATGCTAAATTGCCCTCAGTGTCCAAAAAGGTGAGGTGGGGTTATGGGTTAGGTTGGAGGTATGGATGTAAGTAAGGTGCTCTTTGCGAGGGCCGGTGCACTCGATGGGCCAAATGCCCTCCTTCTGCACTGTAAATGCTATGATT
Organism: Scyliorhinus torazame; assembly: GCF_047496885.1. Classification (NCBI taxonomy): domain Eukaryota; kingdom Metazoa; phylum Chordata; class Chondrichthyes; order Carcharhiniformes; family Scyliorhinidae; genus Scyliorhinus; species Scyliorhinus torazame. Next base: position 71,367,922 of record NC_092711.1, on the reverse strand, counting down.
CGGTTTCCGTGTGAACTCGCTGGTGTTTCCGCAGATTCGGTTTACTTTTAAATCTCTTTTCACAGTCGCAACATTTAAAAGATTTCTGATCAGTGTGAACAAGTTGGTTTGATGTCAGGTGGGATGACTGAGTAAATTTCTTGTCACACACGGGTCAAGTGTACGGTCTCTCCCCAGTGTGAACTCGCTGGTGTTGCAGAAGCTGGGATGAAAAGGTGAATCCCTTCCCACACACGGAGCAGGTGAATGGCCTCTCCCCAGTGTGAGTGCGTTGGTGTCTCAGTAAATCATTTCTGCTTTTAAATCTCTTCTCACAGTCAGCACATTTAAACGGTCTCTGATCAGTATGAACAAGTTGGTGTGTCAGGAGGTTTGATGCCCGAGTGAATCCCTTCCCACACACCGAGCAGGTGAACGGCCTTTCCCCAGTGTGAATACGTCGATGAGTTTCCAATTCAGATGGGTAATTGAATCCCATCGCACAGTCCCCACATTTCCACGGTTTCTCCATGGTTATTGACAAGTTATCAGGTGACGGTGGGATGCAGATTTGAGGTCACTGTCAGATCAGCCGTGAAGTTATTAAATGGTGGAACAGGCTCACGGAGCTGAATGTCCAATTGCTGCTTCTTGATTCCTTTGGTGCGAATGTCCTTGTGTCTCTCCAACTTGGATCATCAGTTGAAGCCTGAGTACGGTGTCTCCCTGATGTAAATGCTGCAATTTAATTTCATGCAGTGTGATTGGTTAAAACTCACTTCCAGCTAACTGTGGAAAATTACTTTGATGTCTGTGTCTCGGTGCTTTTCCAATCACAGTGATTTTTGAATTTTTTTCCGATAGACAAAACAGACAAACATTTCTCCTTCCACGTTGAAAGGCCGATCCTGATGAATCAAGTGATTCTGTCAGATCTCGACATGATGTTTGCATCTGCAAATATTCTGTAAAAGGAGATTACATTGAATTTATGTGAATATATAAGACACAAACAGGCCATTCTGTCACAGATTCTGCTGCTGTCCATATTCGGCACACATCTCTGACTCCCACACCTATCCAATCTCAGCCTTTCAGCTGATTTTCAATTCCATTTTCTCTCATGTGCTTGTCCCGTTTCCATTTGAAAACATCTCAGCACTTTCTTCAACTCATTTCCATGGTAATTAAGAGTCAACCACATTGCTGTGGGTCTGGAGTTGTAGGCCAGACCAGGTAAGGATAGCAGATAAGGGCGGCATGGTAGCACAGTGATTAGCACTGTAGCTTCACAGCGCAGGGTCCCAGGTTCGATTCCTGCTTGGGTCACTGTATGTGCGGAGTCTGCACGTTCTCCCTGTGTCTGCATGGGTTTCCTCCGGGTGCTCCGGTTTCCTCCCACAAGACCCGAAAGACGTGCTGTTAGGTAATTTGGACATTCGGAATTCTCCCTCTGTGCACCCAAACAAGCGCCGGAATGTGCATGTGGAGCTGGGTGTTGTCAGTGTACATGTGAAAACTAACACGGTACTTTTGGATGATGTCATCTAGTGGCAGCATGTAGATGAGAAATAGGAGGAGCCGAGGATAGATGCTTGGGTAACTGTGGGTACAAGGAGAGTGGAGTGGAAAGGGAGGTTGGAAATGGGGGCCGTCCGTAATTTGCAAGGAAGGTGAGGTCAAGGGATGTTTTATTTCAGGAAGGGTGACTGATGTATTTAAAGGTGAGAGGGATAGTATGAGGAGAGAGAGAGAATCATAAACAATGTCAGCTAACATGAGGAAACTGAATGGGCAGCAGTTCTGTAGAAATAGAATCAGGGACAAGACAGGAGAGAAACTGTGATGTGAGTTCAGTGTTCATTGGGAGAGGCAACAGAGACAGTTTACCCAGTGGGAGGGTGAAAGAGAGGGAAGAGGCAGAGGCAGCTGAGCAGAGTGTCTCAATCCCAGTGACAAAGAAGCTCCATGAATGATGAGGATGGAGGAGAAGGCCAGATAGAGCAAAAGGAACTGACTTGAGTTAGGGATGTTAAAAAGTTTCAACAGGACTTCCGGGTGCGGCGATGACCAGCTAGGTCGCACGTTTTGGCACCTCCCGTTTGAACGGACTTTTGGGCTCTTATTGGGAGCCCCAACGGCAATTTTTGACGGCTAAACCCATTGGGCGGTGAAACAGAAGGGAATCCCCCCGGATATACATGGAGAAAGGAGATAATAGTGGCCGGATTGCAGAGGATCCTCTGGAGCAGCGGCAAGGAAGGGAAGCACGAAGCAAGATGGCAGCGGAGGGAGGCCGTTTGGTATGGGGCCCGGAACAGCAAGAGTTCCTTCGGAGATGTGTTGAGGAGCTAAAGAAGAAGGTGCTGGCCCCGATGCTGCAGGCGATTGAGGGGCTAAAGGAGGCGCAGAAGACCCAAGAATTGGAGCTTCGTGGCGTGAAGGCAAAGGCTGCCGAAAATGAGGACGAAATACAGGGCCTGGTGGTGAAGACAGAGACACACGAGGCACTGCATAAGAGGTGTATGGAGAGGCTGGAAGCCCTGGAAAATAGCTCGAGGAGGAAGAACCTAAGAGTTTTGGGTCTTCCCGAAGGTGCAGAGGGAGCGGACGTCGGGGCATATGTGAGCACGATGCTTCATTCCTTAATGGGACCGGAGGCCCCGACGGGCGCCTTGGAAGTGGAGGGAGCATATCGAGTCCTTGCGAGAAGACCGAAGGCGGGAGAAATACCTCAAGCTATAGTGGTGAGGTTTCACCGCTATAAAGACAGGGAGATGGTCCTGAGATGGGCGAAAAAGACATGGAGCTGCAGGTGGGAGAATGCGGTGATCCGCGTGTACCAGGATTGGAGTGCGGAGGTGGCGAGAAGCAGGGCGAGTTTCAATCGGGCCAAGGCGGTGCTCCATAGAAAGAAAGTTAAATTTGGTATGCTGCAGCCGGCGAGATTGTGGGTTACACATCAAGGGAAACACCACTACTTCGAGACGGCAGAAGAGGCGTGGACATTCATTGAAGAGGAGAAGCTGGACTAGACTGGAGAGAGAAAGAACTTTTGTAATAAAGCAGTGGTGTGATTGCATGGGACTGGGAATCGGAAGGGGGGGGAAATTTTCTCTTTCCCCTCGATGGGGGGGGGGGTAGGATATGGTGAACTGTGGGCGCCGGTGGGGAAGGAGAGAGGGAGCTGTGCCATTAGCGGTGGGGCCGAGTGGGAAGCGCGGGCTTTGCTCCCGCGCTATGGTAATTGTGGCGGGAAAAGGGGGCGCAGGAAGGAGGGAGCCTTACACAATGGGAGGCTGAGGATAAATGGGGGAAGCCGAGGTCAGCCAGATTTTGCTGACTTCTGGAAGCAACATGGGGGGAGCAAACACGCTGGAGGGGGATCTAGCGGGGGGGGGGGTGGTAACTGGGTTGCTGATGTTAAGGGGAAGGGGGAGCTGCTACAGGATGGGATGGTCGGGACGGGAGGACACCGTTGGGGGGACAAGTGGGTGCGTGGGAACCGGGTGAGGAGCTGGTTTAAAAAAGGGGATGGCTAGTCGACGAGGGGGGGGGGTAAAGAGCCCCCCAACCCGGTTGATCACGTGGAACGTGAGAGGGCTGAACGGGCCGATTAAGAGGGCAAGGGTACTTGCGCACCTAAAGAAATTAAAGGCAGATGTGGTCATGCTGCAGGAGACGCATCTGAAACTGGCGGATCAGGTCAGATTACGAAAAGAATGGGTGGGACAGGTATTTCACTTGGGCTTGGATGCGAAAAATAGAGGGGTGGCAATATTAGTGGGGAAACAGGTATTGTTTGAGGCGTGGACTATAGTGGCAGACAGTGGGGGTAGATACGTGATGGTGAGTAGCAGATTGCAAGGTGAGGCGGTGGTTCTGGTGAACGTATATGCCGCGAGCTGGGATGATGCCAACTTCATGAAGCGTATGCTGGGGCGTATCCCGGACCTGGAGGCGGGAAAGTTGGTAATGGGGGGAGACTTCAACACGGTGCTGGATCCATGGCTGGACCGGTCCAGGTCTAGGACCGGGAGGAGGCCGGCAGCGGCCAAGGTGCTTAAGGGATTTATGGAACAACTGGGGGGAGTAGATCCGTGTAGATTCGCCAGACCGATGGGTATAGAGTTTTCCTCTTTCTCCCACATCCATAAGGTATACTCCCGGATAGACTTTTTTGTTTTGGGAAGGGCACTGATCCCGAAGGTGGCAGGAACGGAGTACTCGGCTATAGCCGTGTCAGATCATGCCCCGCATTGGGTGGATCTGGAACTAGGAGAGGAAAGGGAGCAGCGCCCACTCTGGCGATTAGACATGGGACTACTGGCGGATGAGGGGGTATGCGGAAGGGTGAGGGGATGTATCGAAAGATACCTGGAGGTCAATGACGATGGGGAGGTCCAGGTGGGGGTAGTATGGGAAGCGCTGAAGGCGGTGGTTAGAGGAGAGCTGATTTCCATCAGAGACCACAAGGGAAAACAAGAGGGTAAAGAAAGAGAGAGATTAGTGGGGGAAATTTTGAGGGTGGATAAGAAGTATGCGGAGGCCCCAGACGAAGGGCTATACAGGGAAAGACGAAGATTACAGACGGAGTTTGACCTGCTGACCACGGGAGAGGCAGAGACACAGTGGAGGAAGGCACAGGGGATACAGTATGAATATGGGGAAAAGGCGAGCCGGCTGCTGGCCCAACAACTTCAGAAGAGGGGGGCGGCGAGAGAGATCGGAGGAGTTCGGGACGAAATGGGAAAGATAGAGCAGAGAGTAGGGAATGTGAACGAGGTGTTCAAGACATTTTATGAGAGGCTGTACAAGTCCCAACCCCCGGAGGGGAAAGAAGGAATGATACACTTTTTGGATCAGCTAGAGTTCCCGCGGGTGGAGGGGCAGGAGGTGGCAGGTCTGGTGGCGCAGATTGAGGTGGATGAGGTGATCAAAGGAATAGGGACCATGCAAGCAGGGAAGGCCCCGGGACCAGACGGGTTCCCGGTGGAATTTTATAGGAAGTATATGGACCTGCTGGCCCCGCTCTTGGCGAGAACCTTTAATGAGGCTAAGGAAAGGGGGATATTACCCCCGACAATGTCGGAGGCGACGTTATCGCTAATTCTGAAACGAGACAAAGACCCGTTGCAGTGCGGGTCATACAGGCCCATCTCCCTCCTAAATGTAGACGCCAAGCTGCTGGCCAAAGTGATGGCGACAAGGATAGAGGAGTGTGTCCCAGGGGTGGTACATGACGACCAGACAGGGTTTGTAAAGGGGAGACAATTGAATGCCAATGTACGAAGGCTGCTGGGGGTGATGATGATGCCCCCTCCGGAGGGGGAGGCAGAGATAGTGGTGGCGATGGATGCAGAGAAGGCATTCGATAGGGTGGAGTGGGACTATCTGTGGGAGGTGCTGAAGAGATTTGGATTCAGGGAGGGGTTCATGAGATGGGTTAGACTCTTGTACGGGGCCCCGGTGGCAAGCGTCGATACAAACAGGCAAAGATTGGGATACTTTCGATTACATAGGGGTACAAGACAAGGGTGCCCCCTGTCCCCGTTACTGTTCACGTTGGCAATTGAACCATTGGCCGTAGCGCTGAGGGTCTCTAAGAGGTGGAGTGGGGTGCTTAGAGGGGGAGAGGAACATCGAGTGTCACTATATGCAGATGATTTACTGCTATATGTGGCGGACCCGGTAGAGGGGATGCCAGAGGTAATGCAGATACTCAGGGAGTTTGGAGAGTTCTCGGGATATAAATTAAATATGGGAAAGAGTGAGCTTCTTGTGGTGCACCCCGGGGAACAGCGCAGGGGGATAGATGCTCTGCCACTGAGGAGAGTGGCAAGGAACTTTCGATACCTGGGGATTCAGGTGGCCAGGAACTGGGGAACCCTACATAAACTTAACCTGACGCGACTGGTAGAGCAGATGGAGGAGGACTTTAAGAGGTGGGATATGGTGCCCCTGTCATTGGCAGGCAGAGCACAGGCGGTTAAAATGGTGGTCCTCCCGAGGTTTCTTTTTGTGTTTCAGTGCCTCCCCATCCTGATTACAAAGGCCTTTTTCAAAAAAGTAGACAGCAGTATTATGGGCTTTGTGTGGGCGGGAAAGACCCCGAGGGTAAAGAGGGGGTTCCTGCAGCGCAGTAGGAACAGAGGGGGATTGGCACTGCTGAGTCTGAGTGACTACTACTGGGCCGCCAATGTGTCGATGGTCTGTAAGTGGATGAGGGAAGAAGAAGGTGAGGCATGGAAAAAGCTGGAGATGGCGTCCTGTAAGGGAACGAGTCTAAAAGCGCTGGCGACGGCGCCGCTACTGTTCTCCCCTAAAAGGTACACCACAAACCCAGTGTGGTGGCGACCTTGAAGATCTTGGGGCAGTGGAGACGACACAGGGGAGTGATGGGTGCCTCGGTGTGGTCCCCGATAAGGAATAACCACAGGTTCGTCCCGGGGAGGATAGATGGGGGATTTCAATGTTGGCAGCGAGCAGGAATTAGGAAGCTGAAGGACCTGTTTGTAGACGGGACGTTTGCAAGTCTGGGAGCATTGGAAGAAAAATATAAGTTGCCACCAGGGAATGCTTTCCGATACATGCAAGTGAAGGCATTTACAAGGCAACAGGTGAGGGAATTTCCGCAGCTCCCGACGCAAGGGATCCAGGATAGAGTGATTTCGGGGGCATGGGTTGGAGAAGGTAAAGTGTCCGAAATATACAGAGAGATGAGAGACGAGGGGGAGGCGATGGTAGAGGAGCTGAAGGGAAAATGGGAAGAGGAGCTGGGGGAAGAGATCGAGGAGGGGCTGTGGGCAGATGCCCTAAGCAGGGTAAATTCTTCGTCCTCGTGTGCCAGGCTTAGCCTGATTCAATTTAAGGTTCTACACAGAGCGCATATGACGGGAGCAAGACTGAGCAGGTGTTTCGGGGTGGAGGATCGATGTGGAAGGTGCTCAGGAAGCCCGGCGAACCACACTCACATGTTCTGGTCGTGTCCAACACTGCATGACTTCTGGGAGGGTGTGGCAAGAGTGATTTCAAAGGTGGTGGGGGTCCAGGTCAAACCAGGCTGGGGGTTAGCTATATTTGGGGTTGCAGAAGAACTGGGAGTGCAGGAGGCGAAAGAGGCCGACATCTTGGCCTTTGCGTCCCTCGTAGCCCGGCGAAGGATTCTACTTATGTGGAAGGAAGCGAAGCCCCCGGGCGTGGAGGCCTGGATAAACGACATGGCAGGGTTCATAAGACTGGAACGAATAAAATATGCGTTAAGAGGATCGGCTATGGGGTTCACCAGGCGGTGGCAACCGTTCCTTGACAATCTCGCGGAACGATAATGGAAAAAAAGAAAGGACAGCAGCAGCAGGGGGGAGTATTATCCCGTGTTTTTGTTTTTTCATTTTTCATTTGTTGTTAGTTTAATATATTATTTAAATAACGTTTAATGTATATTCCTTTATTAAGTTGTAAAAACGGAAAATTTCTGTTTGAAAAATTTCAATAAAATATATATTTTTTTAAAAAACAATTTACAAATAGAGTTGGATGAGGACCTGAAATAATTGCTGGTCTACAGGGATAGAAGAGGGTAAGGGGACTGACTGGTTATGTCTGCAGAGACCTGTCACAGAGTCGATGGGATGAATGGCCTCCTCGCTGCCCGAATGACTCCATGATCTAAATGGATCTTGAGCTGCTCCAGTCTCTCCACCTAACTGAACAGCCTCTGACCTGAAGACCTTTCCGTAAATCTCCTCTGCACCCTCTCTAAGATTTTCATCTCATTCACAAAGTGCGGAGACCATATGTGGGATAGAATTGAAAGGCAGTGAGGAAATGGTCACCTTTTTAGAACCAGCCTTAGACTACACTGGGAGCACTGTCAACATTAGTGACCTCTATTTAGAAAAAGGAAACAGAGGCACTGGAGAAACAAAGAACAAAGAACAAAGAAATGTACAGCACAGGAACAGGCCCTTCGGCCCTCCAAGCCCGTGCCGACCATGCTGCCCGACTAAACTACAATCTTCTACACTTCCTGGGTCCGTATCCTTCTATTCCCATCCTATTCATATATTTGTCAAGATGCCCCTTAAATGTCCCTATCGTCCCTGCTTCCACTACCTCCCCCGGTAGCGAGTTCCAGGCACCCACTACCCTCTGCGTAAAAAGCTTGCCTCGTACATCTACTCTAAACCTTGCCCCTCTCACCTTAAACCTATGCCCCCTAGTAATTGACCCCTCTACCCTGGGGAAAAGCCTCTGACTATCCACTCTGTCTATGCCCCTCATAATTTTGTATACCTCTATTAGGTCTCCCCTCAACCTCCTTCGTTCCAGTGAGAACAAACCGAGTTTATTCAACCGCTCCTCATAGCTAATGCCCTCCATACCAGGCAACATTCTGGTAAATCTCTTCTGCACCCTCTCTAAAGCCTCCACATCCTTCTGGTAGTGTGGCGACCAGAATTGAACACTATACTCCAAGTGTGGCCTAACTAAGGTTCTATACAGCTGCAACATGACTTGCCAATTCTTATACTCAATGCCCCGGCCAATGAAGGCAAGCATGCCGTATGCCTTCTTGACTACCTTCTCCACCTGTGTTGCCCCTTTCAATGACCTGTGGACCTGTACTCCTAGATCTCTTTGACTTTCAATACTCTTGAGGGTTCTACCATTCACTGTATATTCCCTACCTGCATTAGACCTTCCAAAATGCATTACCTCACATTTGTCCGGATTAACCTCCATCTGCCATCTCTCCGCCCAAGTCTCCAGACAATCTAAATCCTGCTGTATCCTCCGACAGTCCTCATCGCTATCCGCAATTCCACCAACCTTTGTGTCGTCTGCAAACTTACTAATCAGACCAGTTACATTTTCCTCCAAATCATTTATATATACTACAAAGAGCAAAGGTCCCAGCACTGATCCCTGTGGAACACCACTGGTCACAGTCCTCCAATTAGAAAAGCATCCCTTCATTGCTACTCTCTGCCTTCTATGGCCTAGCCAGTTCTGTATCCACCTTGCCAGCTCACCCCTGATCCCGTGTGACTTCACCTTTTGTACTAGTCTACCATGAGGGACCTTGTCAAAGGCCTTACTGAAGTCCATATAGACAACATCTACTGCCCTACCTGCATCAATCATCTTAGTGACCTCCTCGAAAAACTCTATCAAGTTAGTGAGACACGACCTCCCCTTCACAAAACCGTGCTGCCTCTCATTAATACGTCCATTTGCTTCCAAATGGGAGTAGATCCTGTCTCGAAGAATTCTCTCCAGTAATTTCCCTACCACTGAAGTAAGGCTCACCGGCCTGTAGATCCCGGGATTATCCTTGCTACCCTCCTTAAACAGAGGAACAACATTGGCTATTCTCCAGTCCTCCGGGACATCCCCTGAAGACAGCGAGGATCCAAAGATTTCTGTCAAGGCCTCAGCAATTTCCTCTCCAGCCTCCTTCAGTATTCTGGGGTAGATCCCATCAGACCCTGGGGACTTATCTACCTTAATATTTTTTAAGACACCCAACACCTCGTCTTTTTGGATCACAATGTGACCCAGGCAATCTACACCCTCTTCTCCAGACTCAACATCTACCAATTCCTTCTCTTTGGTGAATACTGATGCAAAGTATTCATTTAGTACCTCGCCCATTTCCTCTGGCTCCACACATAGATTCCCTTGCCTATCCTTCAGTGGGCCAACCCTTTCCATGGCTACCCTCTTGCTTTTTATGTACGTGTAAAAAGCCTTGGGATTTTCCTTAACCCTATTTGCCAATGACTTTTCGTGACCCCTTCTAGCCCTCCTGACTCCTTGCTTAAGTTCCTTCCTACTTTCCTTATATTCCACGCAGGCTTTGTCTGTTCCCAGCCTTTTAGCCCTGACAAATGCCTCCTTTTTCTTTTTGACGAGGCCTACAATATCACTCGTCATCCAAGGTTCCCGAAAATTGCCGCATTTATCTTTCTTCCTCACAGGAACATGTCGGTCCTGTATTGCTTTCAACTGCCACTTGAAAGCCTCCCACATGTCAGATGTTGATTTGCCCTCAAACATCCGCCCCCAATCTATGTTCTTCAGTTCCCGCCTAATATTGTTATAATTAGCCTTCCCCCAATTTAGCACATTCACCCTCGGACCACTCTTATCCTTGTCCACCAGTACTTTAAAACTTACTGAATTGTGGTCACTGTTACCGAAATGCTCCCCTACTGAAACATCTACCACCTGGCCGGGCTCATTCCCCAATACCAGGTCCAGTACCGCCCCTTCCCTAGTTGGACTGTCTACATATTGTTTTAAGAAGCCCTCCTGGATGCTCCTTACAAACTCCGCCCCGTCTAAGCCCCTGGCACTAAGTGAGTCCCAGTCAATATTGGGGAAGTTGAAGTCTCCCATCACCACAACCCTGTTGTTTTTACTATTTTCCAAAATCTGTCTACCTATCTGCTCCTCTATCTCCCGCTGGCTGTTGGGAGGCCTGTAGTATACCCCCAACATTGTGACTGTACCCTTCTTATTCCTGATCTCTACCCATATAGCCTCACTTCCCTCTGAGGTGTCCTCTCGCAGTACAGCTGTGATATTCTCCCGAACAAGTAGCGCAACTCCGCCTCCCCTTTTACATCCCCCTCTATCCCGCCTGAAACATCTAAATCCTGGAATGTTTAGCTGCCAATCCTGCCCTTCCCTCAACCAGGTCTCTGTAATGGCAACAACATCATAGTTCCAAGTAGTAATCCAAGCTCTAAGTTCATCTGCCTTACCCGTAATGCTCCTTGCATTAAAACATATGCACTTCAGGCCACCAGACCCGCTGTGTTCAGCAACTTCTCCCTGTCTGCTCTGCCTCAGAGCCACACTGTCCCTATTCCCTAGTTCTCCCTCAATGCTCTCACCTTCTGACCTATTGCTCCCGTGCCCACCCCCCTGCCATACTAGTTTAAACCCGCCCATGTGACACTAGCAAACCTCGCGGCCAGGATATTTATGCCTCTCCGGTTTAGATGCAACCCGTCCTTCTTATACAGGTCACACCTGCCCCGGAAGAGCTCCCAGTGGTCCAGATAATGGAAACCCTCCCTCCTACACCAGCTGTTTAGCCACATGTTTAGCTGCTCTATTTTCCTATTTCTAGCCTCACTGGCACGTGGCACAGGGAGTAATCCTGAGATTACAACCCTCGAGGTCCTGTCTTTTGACTTTCTGCCTAGCTCCCTGAACTCCTGCTGCAGGACCTCATGCCCCTTCCTGCCTATGTCATTAGTACCAATATGTACAACGACCTCTGCCTGTTTGCCCTCCCCCTTCAGGATGCCCTCTACCCGTACGGAGACATCCTGGACCCTGGCACCAGGGAGGCAACATACCATCCTGGAGTCTCTTTCACGTCCACAGAAGCGCCTATCTGTGCCCCTGACTATCGAGTCCCCTATTACTATTACTCTTCTGCGCTTTGACCCTCCCTTCTGAACATCAGAGCCAGCCGTGAGAGAGCAACAAAGATTCACAAGAACAATACCAGAACTGACAGCATTTAACCCTCACAGAATCCTTACAGTGCAGAAAGAGGCCATTCGGCCCATTGAGTCTGCACCGACCCTTCGAATGAGCATTCTGCCCATTTACAAGTGACTATCCCTACCTATCCCCGTAATGCCATAACCTAACCTACACAACCCTGGACATTATGGGGCAATTTAGCATAGCAATCCACCTAACCTTCCCATCTTTGGACTGTAGGAAGAAACCGGAGCACCCGGAGGAATCCCAAGCAGACATGGGGAGAACGTGCACACTCCACACAGACAGTGACCCAAGCTGGGAATTCGAATCCAGATCCCTGACGCTGTGAGGCAGCAGTGCTAACCACTGTGCTACCATGCTGCCCTATGGCTCGGATTGCTTTTCTCTAGAAGGGAGAAGACTGAAGGGTGACCTGATGGAAGTCTTTAAGGTTATGAAAGGGTTCAACATACTAATAGGGATTTCAGTAGAAACCTCTTTATGTAGGAAATGTATTTACTTTAGATCTACCTGTATTGGCAGGAGAAACACTATTTACTATCCAGGATAAAATACATCTACTTCATCAGCTTCTGTAAATCGTTTCCATGGAAATGTATTCTCCCAGGCTCAAAGAGCATCAGCCCACTGAAAGCAGAGTTGTGAGACCGGCCAGTCCAGCAAAAAGAAACCCTCCGTTTCCGGGTGCGGCGATGACCAGCTGAGTCGCACGCTTCGGCAGCTCCCTGTGAAACGGACTTTCGGGCTCTTGATAGGAGCCCCAACGGCAATTTTGACGGCTAAAAACACTGTGCGGTAAACCAGAAGGGAATCCCCCCTGGATATGGATGGAAAAAGGAGGAGAAAGTGGCCAGATTGCAGTGGATCCTTTAGAACAGCGGCAAGGAAGGCAAGCAAAAACCAAGATGGCGTCGGAAGGTGGCAGTTTAACATGGGGCCCTGAACAACAAGAGCACTTGAAATGCTGTGTGGAAGAGGTCAAAAAGGAAATGAAGAAAGAGCTGTTGGCCCCGATACTACAGGCGATCGAAGGGCTAAAGGAGGAACAAAAGACCCAGGAGCGGGAGCTTCGGGTCGTGAAGGCAAAGGCAGCCGAGAATGAGGACGACATACAGGGCCTGGTGGTGAAGACGGAGATGCAGGAGGCACATCAGAAACGATGTGTGGAAAGGTTGGAGGCACTGGAAAACAACGCAAGGAGGAACAACCTGAGGATTCTTGGTCTTCCTGAAGGTGTGGAGGGAGCGGACGTCGGGGCATATGTGAGCACGATGCTGCACTCGTGAATGGGAGCGGAGGCCCCGGCGGGTCCGTTGGAGGTGGAGGGAGCATACCGAGTGATGGCGCGAGGACCGAGAGCAGGAGAAATTCCCAGAGCCATAGTGGTGAGATTCCTCCGTTTTAAGGATAGAGAAATGGTCCTTAGATGGGTGAAGAAAACTCGGAGCAGTAAATGGGAGAACGCGGTGATCCGCGTTTATCAAGACTGGAGTGCGGAGGTGGCGAGCTTTAATCGGGCCAAGGCGGTGCTTCATAAAAAGAAGATAAAATTTGGAATGCTGCAACCGGCAAGACTGTGGGTCACATATCGAGGGAGGCACCACTACTTTGAGACGGCGGATGAAGCGTGGACTTTTATTGTGGAAGATAAACTGGAATGAGCGGGTTATTAAAAAGAACGTTCGAACAAAGTGGTGGGGCGAATGTGGGGGGGCAAAGAGGGGTTTTATGTACTAATCCTGCGATGTGGTAACTTTTCTCTCTCCCACAGGTGGTGATGGGGGGAGGAGGGGAGGTGGAGGAGATGGGGCATTGGCCATTGGGGGCGGGGCCAAGGGAGAAGCGCGGGCTTGGTTCCCGCGCTATGATAATCATGGCGGGAATAGAGAAGCAGGAAGGAGGGGGCGTCGCACGGTGCGAGCCGAGGTCACGGGGGGAAGCCGAGGTCAGCCAGAGTTTGCTGACTTCTGGGAGCAACATGGGGGGAGTAATTACGCTAGCGGGGGGGGGGGGGGTGGGAGGGGGGAATTACTGGGTTGCTGCTGCTGGGGTGAGGGGGGAGCTGGTATGGGAGAGGATGGGCGGGGGGGGGCACCGCCTGGGGGAGATACAGCTGCGTGGGAACCGGGTGAGGAGCTGGAAAAAGGTGATGGCTAATCGACAAGGGGGGGGGTAGGAAGCCCCCCAACTCAGCTGATCACGTGGAACGTGAGAGGGCTGAACGGGCCGATAAAGAGGGCACGGGTACTCGCACACCTTAAGAAACTTAAGGCAGATGTGGTTATGTTACAGGAAACGCACCTGAAACTGATAGACCAGGTTCGGCTACGCAAAGGATGGATGGGGCAGGTGTTCCATTCGGGGCTAGATGCGAAAAACAGGGGGGTGGCTATATTAGTGGGGAAGCGGGTAATGTTCGAGGCAAAGACTATAGTGGCGGATAACGGGGGCAGATACGTGATGGTGAGTGGCAAACTACAGGGGGAGACGGTGGTTTTGGTAAACGTATATGCCCCGAACTGGGATGATGCCAATTTTATGAGGCGGATGCTAGGACGCATTCCGGACCTAGAGATGGGAAAGCTGATAATGGGGGGAGATTTTAATACGGTGTTGGAACCAGGGCTGGATAGGTCGAAGTCCAGGACTGGAAGGAGGCCGGCAGCAGCCAAGGTACTTCAAGATTTTATGGAGCAGATGGGAGGTGTAGACCCGTGGAGATTTAGCAGACCTAGGAGTAAGGAGTTCTCGTTTTTCTCCTATGTCCATAAAGTCTACTCGCGAATAGACTTTTTTGTGCTGGGTAGGGCATTGATCCCGAAGGTGAGGGGAACGGAGTATACGGCTATAGCCATTTCGGATCACGCTCCACACTGGGTGGACTTGGAGATAGGGGAGGAAACAGGAGGGCGCCCACCCTGGAGAATGGACATGGGACTAATGGCAGATGAGGGGGTGTGTCTAAGGGTGAGGGGGTGCATTGAAAAGTACTTGGAACTCAATGATAATGAGGAGGTCCAGGTGGGAGTGGTCTGGGAGGCGTTGAAGGCGGTGGTTAGAGGGGAGCTGATATCAATAAGGGCACATAAAGGGAAGCAGGAGAGTAAGGAACGGGAGCGGTTGCTGCAAGAACTTTTGAGGGTGGACAGACAATATGCGGAAGCACCGGAGGAGGGACTGTACAGGGAAAGGCAAAGGCTACATGTAGAATTTGACTTGCTGACTACAGGCACTGCAGAGGCACAATGGAGGAAGGCACAGGGTGTACAGTACGAATATGGGGAGAAGGCGAGCAGGTTGCTGGCACACCAATTGAGGAAAAGGATAGCAGCGAGGGAAATAGGGGGAGTGAGGGATGAGGAAGGCGAGATGGAGCGGGGAGCGGAGAGAGTGAATGGAGTGTTCAATACATTTTATAAAAAATTAAATGAAGCTCAACCCCCGGATGGGAGGGAGAGAATGATGGGCTTCTTGGATCGGCTAGAATTTCCCAAGGTGGAAGAGCAGGAAAGGGTGGGACTGGGAGCACAGATCGAGGTAGAAGAAGTGGTGAAAGGAATTAGGAGCATGCAGGCGGGAAAGGCCCCGGGACCGGATGGATTCCCAGTCGAATTCTACAGAAAATATGTGGACTTGCTCGCCCCGGTATTGACGAGGACCTTTAATGAGGCAAAGGAAAGGGGACAACTGCCCCCGACTATGTCTGAAGCAACGATATCGCTTCTCTTAAAGAAGGAAAAGGACCCGCTATAATGCGGGTCCTATAGACCTATTTCCCTCCTAAATGTAGATGCCAAGGTCCTGGCCAAGGTAATGGCAATGAGAATAGAGGAATGTGTCCCGGGGGTGGTCCACGAGGACCAAACTGGGTTTGTGAAGGGGAGACAGCTGAACACGAATATACGGAGGTTGTTAGGGGTAATGATGATGGCCCCACCAGAGGGAGAAACGGAGATAGTAGTGGCGATGGATGCCGAGAAAGCATTTGAAAGAGTGAAGTGGGATTATTTGTGGGAGGTGTTGAGGAGATTTGGTTTTGGAGAGGGGTATGTTAGATGGGTGCAGCTGTTGTATAGGGCCCCAGTGGCGAGCGTGGTCACGAATGGACGGGGATCTGCATATTTTCGGCTCCATAGAGGGACAAGGCAGGGATGCCCTCTGTCCCCATTATTGTTTGCACCGGCGATTGAGCCCCTGGCGATAGCGTTGAGGGGTTCCAAGAAGTGGAGGGGAGTACTTAAGGGAGGAGAAGAGCACCGGGTATCTTTGTATGCGGACGATTTGCTACTATACGTGGCGGACCCGGCGGAGGGGATGCCAGAAATAATGCGGATACTTGGGGAGTTTGGGGATTTTTCAGGGTATCAATTGAACATGGGGAAAAGTGAGTTGTTTGTGGTGCATCCAGGGGAGCAGAGTAGAGAAATAGAGGACCTACCATTGAGGAAGGTAACAAGGGACTTTCGTTACCTGGGGATCCAGATAGCTAAGAATTGGGGCACATTGCATAGGTTAAATTTAACGCGGTTGGTGGAACAGATGGAGGAGGATTTCAAGAGATGGGATATGGTATCCCTGTCAATGGCAGGGAGGGTGCAGGCGGTTAAGATGGTGGTCCTCCCGAGATTCCTCTTTGTGTTTCAGTGCCTCCCGGTGGTGATCACAAAGGCATTTTTAAAAAGGATTGAAAAGAGCATCATGGGTTTTGTGTGGGCCGGGAAGACCCCGAGAGTGAGGAAGGGATTCTTACAGCGTAGCAGGGATAGGGGGGGGCTGGCACTACCGAGCCTAAGTGAGTATTATTGGGCCGCTAATATTTCAATGGTGAGTAAGTGGATGGGAGAGGAGGAGGGAGCGGCGTGGAAGAGATTAGAGAGGGCGTCCTGTAGGGGGACTAGCCTACAGGCTGTGGTGACAGCCCCATTGCCGTTCTCACCGAGGAACTACACCACAAGCCCGGTGGTGGTGGCTACACTGAAGATTTGGGGACAGTGGAGACGGCATAGGGGAAAGACTGGAGCCTTGGGGGGGTCCCCGATAAGAAACAACCATAGGTTTGCCCCGGGGGGAATGGATGGGGGATATGGAATGTGGCAAAGAGCAGGAATAACGCAACTGAAAGATCTGTTTGTGGATGGGAAGTTCGCGAGTCTGGGAGCGCTGACCGAGAAATATGGGTTGCCCCAAGGGAATGCATTCAGGTATATGCAACTGAGGGCTTTTGCGAGGCAACAGGTGAGGGAATTCCCGCAGCTCCCGACACAAGAGGTGCAGGACAGAGTGATCTCAAAGACATGGGTGGGGGATGGTAAGGTGTCAGATATATATAGGGAAATGAGGGACGAAGGGGAGACTATGGTAGATGAACTAAAAGGGAAATGGGAAGAAGAGCTGGGGGAGGAGATCGAGGAGGGGCTGTGGGCAGATGCCCTAAGCAGGGTAAACTCGTCGTCCTCGTGTGCCAGGCTAAGCCTGATTCAGTTTAAGGTATTACACAGGGCACATATGACTGGAGCACGGCTCAGTAAATTTTTGGGGGTGGAGGATAGGTGTGCGAGGTGCTCGAGAAGCCCAGCGAATCATACCCATATGTTTTGGTCATGCCCGGCACTACAGGGGTTTTGGATGGGGGTGGCAAAGGTGCTTTCAAAAGTAGTAGGAGTCCGGGTCGAACCAAGCTGGGGGTTGGCTATATTTGGGGTTGCACAAGAGCCGGGAGTGCAGGAGGCGAGAGAGGCCGATGTTTTGGCCTTTGCGTCCCTAGTAGCCCGGCGCAGGATATTGCTAATGTGGAAAGAAGCCAAGCCCCTGGGGGTGGAGACCTGGATAAATGACATGGCGGGGTTTATAAAGCTAGAGCGGATTAAGTTCGTCCTAAGGGGGTCGGCTCAAGGGTTCACCAGGCGGTGGCAACCGTTCGTCGAATACCTCGCAGAAAGATAGACGGAATGGGAGAAAGAAGGCAGCAGCAGCAGCCCAGGATCGGGGGTGGGGGGGGGGGGGAGGAGGAACCAGAAGGACTCTCAGGGTTGTTAATATATACTGTATAGTATGTATAGGTCGTTGCTACAGATAATTATATATTGGACTGTTAAATTATATTTTTGGAGAGTGTTAGTTGTGACAAGGCAGTTGCCAATTAGGGCTAGTTTTCATTTTTGTTATTTATTATTTATTCATTTTTTGTTTATAAAATAGGTCATTGTTATTTGTGTTGTTATAATATTGTGTAAAGGATGCACAATGTACTGTGTTGGTTGACCAAAAATTTTCAATAAAATATTTAATAAAAAAAAAAGAAACCCTCCGACCTCCCACTTCACCCACTGTCAGAATGAACATGGTTCAGTTCTGGATGTGATTAACAGCAGCAAAAACAGCAGAATTCAATCCCTGTGATCACTTGTGAACACGCTGGTGTCTCAGCAGGTGGGATGACTGAGTGAATCCCTTCCCACATTCAGAGCAGGTGATTGGCCTCTCCCTAGTGTGAACTCGCTGGTGTCTCTGCAGGGCAGATAATTGAGTAAATCCTTTCACACACTCAGAGCAGATGAATGGCCTCTCCCCAGAGTGAACCCACTGGTGTATCTGCAGGGTGGATGAATTACTGAATCCCTTCCCACACTGAGAACAGGTGAATGGTCTTTCCCCAGAGTGAACTCGCTGGTGTAGCTGCAGGTTGGATAGCTGTGTGAATCCTTTCTCACACTTGGAGCAGGTGAATGGTCTCTCTCCAGTGTGAACTCGGTGAGTCAGAAGATGGGATGAATTAGTGACTCCCTTCCCACACTCAGGGCTGGAGAATGGCCGCTCCCCGGTGTGAACTCGCTGGTGCATCAGCAGATGGGATGACTGATTAAATCCCTTCCCACATGTTGAGCAGATGAATGGTCTCTCCCCAGGTGACCCCGTTGGTGCATCAGCAGGTTGGATGAATCACTGAATCCTCGCCCACACTCTGAACAGGTGAATGGCCTCTCCCCGGTGTGAATTCGCTGATGTGACTGCAGGTGGGATAACTGAGTGAATCCCTTCCCACACTCAGAGCAGAGGAACCGCCTCTCCCTCGTGTGATCCCGCTGGTGCATCAGTAAGTTGGATGATTTTCTGAATCCTTTCCCACATTCAGAGCAGGTGAATGGCCTCTCTCCAGTGTGAACTCGCTTGTGTGTCTGCAGGGAGGATAAAGGAGCGTCTTCCTTCCTACACTCCAAACAAGTGAAAGACCTCTCCCCATTGTGACTGTGTCGATGATTTTCCAGTTGATATGGAAAATTGAATCCTTTACCACAGTCCTCACATTTCCACAGTTTCTCCATGATGCGTGTGTCCACGTGACTCATTTGACAGTCAGTTTAAGCCTTGTCCACACAAAGCACCTGAATGTTCTCACCTCACTGAGACTGGCGATGTTTTTTTCAGGCTGTGTAACTGGTTGAAGCTTTTTCCACAGTCAGTGCACTGGAACACTCACTCGGATGTGTATATCTTGCTGCCTTTCCAGTCACACTGATGTTTCCAGTCAGTGCACTGGAACACTCACTCGGGTGTGTATATCTTGCTGCCTTTCCAGTCACACTGATGTTTCAAATCTTTGAAGCATACAGAACAGACAAATATTTAACTTTGTAGATTTAAAAGTCAACATTATTCTGATGAATCAAATCTCAGAGCTCCACATGTTATTTGTTTTGAGATTTGTGACTTGAAATCCTCCTCCTCTCCTGATATTCTGTAAAAGGAGTTTACAAAAGTTAGCACTGTCAGTACGGCTCAGAAATTCAGAACTGACAATTCTAGTCTCTGTAGAAAATTAGTCACTTGCTCCCTCCATTCTTACTCTGTTATGCCAAACATACACCCTCCCAATTCTCCTAAAGGTGCCAATTCACGTTGATTGACAAATCCATGTTCATCGCATCCTATTCAAATGTGTGTAATATACACCACTCATTACTTTGTGAGAGAAGTGGTGAGATGTGCAGTGAGCCGGCATGATCTGGAACTGGCTGTCCACGGGTGTGGTGGTAGTAGGGGCAATCGAAGATTTGAAATTGAAATTGAGTGGGCACTTGAAGGAAATAATCTTGCAGAGGAACGGGGACATAGAAGAGGAGTAGGAGTGATTGGATTGCTCGACAGTGGAGAGTTGACATGGACTCAAGTTGCACTCCTACTCTATGACTGGAAATATATAACATGGCTACAATACTGTGCTACAAGACTAGAAATAATAATGGTTGTATTTTATTATTGAACTGTGAATAACATTTCTGAGAAGGGTTTCTTTAACAGGATTTTCAAATTTGCTGATGACAGCACCGTAGTGGGTCGGATTTCAAACAATGACGAGACAGAGTACAGGAATGCGATAGAGAAGCTGGTGAACTGGTGCGACGACAATAATCTCTCCCTCAATGTCAACAAAACAAAGGAGATTGTCATCGACTTGAGGAAGCATAGTGGAGAACATGCCCCTGTCTACAACAATGGGAACGAAGCAGAAAGGGTCGAGAGCTTCAAGTTTTTAGGTGTCCAGATCACCAACAACCTG
Organism: Scyliorhinus torazame; assembly: GCF_047496885.1. Classification (NCBI taxonomy): domain Eukaryota; kingdom Metazoa; phylum Chordata; class Chondrichthyes; order Carcharhiniformes; family Scyliorhinidae; genus Scyliorhinus; species Scyliorhinus torazame. Next base: position 71,347,854 of record NC_092711.1, on the reverse strand, counting down.
TCCTGGTCCCCCCATGCTGACGCTATAGTTAAGAAAGCCCATCAACGACTCTACTTTCTCAGAAGACTAAGGAAATTTTACTCACAGATGTGGCACAAGGGGGGGTGGTCAGTCTGTGAGAGGCTCAAACGCGATGAATACAAATTCCGCATTCTGATTGGCTGGAGGACCAGAGAAAATTCCGGTCCTCCAAGTCATCCCATTGGTCAGCGCCTCAGCACAAAGGTCAAGGTGGGTGGCAACTCTTCTCCTTTGGACAGGCGCTTTTCAGGCCGTTGGATAGAGCGGTTTCCCCGGTGCGGAGGATTCTGGGATATGCGGCAGCCATTATTCAGGTGGAATCTCAGCTTCGAAATCCTGGCTCTGGGGCGCACTGACCCAGCCTGACACAAAGTACACGTGGGTGGTCACTGGATTTGATTTGATTCCCTTCGGAAACGTTTGTTGACTTCAGATGTAAAGGTTTAGACAGCCGGCGGACATATTGAGGATGACAATAGGTGACTGCAACTGAACCCGAAATTAGCACCTTGAGAGGATGAGAATTTGGCAAAAGAAACAGGTGTATAAGAGGATTAACTGGCGCTATTATCAATAGAGAAGATGAGTGTGTGCGGGACAGAGATTTATAGTTTCAGAGCGAGATGGATGTTCAGTGACAAGTAGAATTGTCAGTTCTAAATTTCTATCTTCATTGAATAATAGAATCTCTACAGATCAGAAGGAAGCCATTCAGCCCATCGAGTCTTTACCTTTAAAAAAAAATAGAGTATTCAAACAGGCGCCTAGGGGATTTTTACAGTAACTTCATTGCAGTGTTAATGTAAGCCTACATGTGACACTAATAATCATTATTATTATTAAAATTGAATATGGGGGAAAAGCAATGTGTTCCCGATAATTGCCAGGGGCAGGAGAGGAGGCGGGGTGTTGCCGTTCCAAGTGGTGGGGGTGAGTTTGCACTATCTTGGGATATAGGTGGTGTGGAGTTGGGTCCAGCTGGATAAGTTCAAGGCGGACTTCAAGAGGTGGTATGTGTTGCCCTATCTTTGACAGGATGTGTCCAGACAGTGAAAATGATGTTGCTGCCCAAGCTTCTTTCTATTCGAATTTCAGAACCTCAACATCTTTGTTCCCAAGTCCTTTCTGAGAAAGGTGAATGGGATGATGTGTGGGTGGGGAATGCTCTGCGGGTGAGGAAGGTGTTTCTGGAAAGGGATTGATGTGGGCGTGGGGGGGCGGGGTTGGCTTTGTCAAGCCTGTTGAATGACTACTGGGCAATTACTAGGAAATGGGTGTGGGATGAGTGGTCAGTCTGGGGACTGGATAAGATGCTGTTTGAGGGCACTGTTGTTGGCATCCATGCTGTTCTCGCTGATCCGTACTCCACAAGACCGGTGGGGTTATCAGCGTTGAGGGTTTGGAACCAGTGCAGGCAACACTTCGGACTGAAAGGCATGTCACTGTGGATGCCAATATGTGAAAACCATAGGTTTGCAGCGCTGGACCAGAGGTTCACATGTGGTGGCAGGTTGGGGATAGAGTACTTCAGGGACTTGTTGCTGGGAGAAATGTTTGCAGGCCTGGAGGAGCTTGAGGAGTTGTATCACTTGCCTAAGGGAAACAGTTTTTGATTATAAATCTAGAGTACCTAGTGTGCAGGATGTGGGGGCGATGAACCATGTGCATATGTTTTCGGTGTGCCTGAAATTGAGGGTTTTTTGGATGAAATGTCTGAAATTTTGGGAGCAAGGGTGGCTCGAAGTCCGGAGGTGGCGATATTCGGAGTATCGGAAGATCTGGGAGTTCAGGTGGCGAGAGATGCTTTGGCCTTTGTCTCCCTGATAGCCCAGAGACAAATTTTGTGGAGTTGGCGGGACTAGGAACAGCCAAAGACGAGGGAATGGGTGAGTGACATGGCAGGATTTCTGCACGTGGAAAAGGTTAAGTTTGTCCTACATGGAGTGGAAGGCGGATTCACCCTGAGGAGGAAGCCATGCATCATCTTCTTTAAAGTGAATTAATTGTCGGTGGGGAGGGGGTGGGGGGGGGGGGGGGGGGGTAGTTAGGGGTGATTTGTTCGGAGGTGTTGGGAAAAAAAGGTTACCTGTTGCCGAGGATTGGCTTTTGTATTTTTGTATACGTGAAAAATGCCTTCGATAAAAATAAATTCTCTGCTCTTCAGGTTAAGAAAAATTGTGCAGCTCCATCCAATCCTGATCTGAAATTTTATGTGAAATCTTGACCACAAATCGTCCCCTTCTGAGACCAACTATGTTAACACGTATAACAAAACCGGAGCATGGTTCAGTCCTGGATATGATTAACAACAAAATCCAAGCACAATAGTTATTTGTGAATTTGCTGGTGTTTCAGCAGAGTGGATGAGGTAACAAATCCCTTCCCACAATCAGAGCAGGTGAACGGCCTCTCCCAGTTGTGAAATCGCCGGTGTGTCAGCAGGTTGTCTGACTGAGTGAATCCTTTCCACACATGCAGCAGGTGAACAGCCCCTCCCCAGTGTGAACATTTCACCCCAAGACGAGATTCCAACTACATATCCACATAACCAAGAGCGCTTAATTCCACCACAGTCACATCGCTTAACTCCACTCCGGTCTCCGCTAATCTGCTGCTGACACCTCATTCATTCCTTCTCACATCTGGATTTAACTCTCCGAACACAATCCCTGCTATCCTCCCAAATTTAACCTCCCCGTAATCTTGAGATTATCCATAACTCCACTGCTCATGTGTTTACTCACACCAAGTGCTGTTTACTCATCACCCGTGCTTGCTGGCCCACAAAGGCTTCCAGTCAATAAACAAGTAAATTCCAACATTCGCAGCCATGATTTCCTTCATCTTGTGATCATCCCGGTCTCTGTAATGTGTGTACCCAGAATGCAATGGTAATGCTGCTGCACTTTGATACTATTGCTCAGACATTAGACTGTGTCAGCTCTTATTTATACTGAATAAAATCTAACCACTGCCACCAATAAGGGCTATCACTGTGAATCATTTCAGAGTTTGGAAAAGTGGGGGTGTTAAGGGTCAATACAAATTAGGAGTTGACCATTCGGCCCCTTGATCCTGCTCCACCATTCAATGAAATCAGGGTTAATCTGATTGTGGTCTCAACTCATTTCCTTCCTCCACCCTTTCACTCCCTTGTCAATCAAGAATCGATCAAATGCAGCCTTAAAGCAGATTCAATGGCCCTGCCTCCACCACTCACTGGGGAAGAAAGATTAACAGACTCACAGCCATCAGGGGAAAAACAATCATCCTGATCGCCATTTTAAATGGGAGACCCCTTATTTGTAAATGGTGTCCCCTCGTTCTAGCCTCTGCCACAAGGGGAAACATCCTCTCAGCATTCTCTCTATCAATTCCACTCAGCGTCTCTGACATCATCTCTCATTCTTCTAAACTGCAATGGATACAGGCCCAACCTGTCAAACCTTTCTTCAGAGGATAATCCCCTCAACCCAGGAATCCGGGGTGTCAACCTTCTCTCTACTGCTTCTAATGCACTTATCTCATTTCTGAAATAAGGAGACCCAAACTGTACACAGTGCTCGAAATATGGTCTCACTAAAGACCTTGTACAACTGCAGCAAAACATCCCTACTTTTATATTCCATTTCCTTTGCAATAAACAATAATATTCCATTGACCTTCCTAATCACTGGCTGTACCTGCAGACTAACTTGGGATCAGGCACCCCCGATCTCTCTGTAACTCAGAGTTCTGCAATCTCTCTCCATTTAAATAATATTGTTTTATTTAATACTTTCTGACAAAGTGGACAATTCATATTTTCCAAAGTTGTGCTCCGTCAGTTTTTTACCCACTCACTTAACCTGTTCGTAGTCCTTTGCAGAGTCCTTAAATCCACTTCACAAATTACTTTCCTACCTGTCTTTGAGGCATCAGAAAATTTAGCCGCCATCATTCAATCCCGTCATCCAACACATTCATACAGATTGTAAATGGTTGAGAGCCCAGCACTGATCCTGGTGACATTCCACTTGTCACATCTTACCCACCCAGAAATGACCCATTTATACCTACTGGCTGCTTCCTGTTAGCTAACCAATCCTCTATCCATGCTGATGTGTTGCCCCCAAGCCACAAGCTCTTATTTTGTGTGTAATAACCTTTGATGTGGCACAATGAGAAATACTTCCTGGAAATCCAGATAAAGCACATCTACAGGTTCCCCTTTATTGACATCCCTTGTTACTTCCTCAGAGAACCTTGATAAATTAGTCAGTCACAATTGATTCCCTGAACTCCATTTTCAAACACTGTGTCAAAAGAAAAATCAAATTTCCTCTACCCCTTTGGCTCCTTTGCCAACTACCTTAGAGGGACTCACTTTCTGTTAAAGAGCCTGTCAATCCATCTCACCCACTTACCCGAAAGTGAACAAATTTAATCAGGAAAGGTCCAACCAATTCAAATAATTTCCTGTTAAAAGTTTATTGATGAAACAGAGCGTGGTTAAAAAAAACTAACAGAAAATTACTTGAGGATCAAAGAAAACCAGAGTAACAGGATGTTCACAATGTTCTGGTCCCAAATGGTTCCCTTTAGCTCCTCTGTACTGTGTCCCCATGACTCCCCGCTTTGGACACTGGGGCATTGAACCCTGGGGGGTCACATCACCGTCAGCCTCAGTGACCCTCGCCCCTGAACCCTGATTGGTTGGATGTGCAATTCCCAGCCAGTCCGCCAGCATCTTCCTGTCTCTATTAGCGATGCCCATGGCAGTTCCCAACTGGGACACAGGCCCTGTTATTCTCAGCTAAATTCAGCCCTCAGCTCCGTCGCCTGGCTGTCAGTGACACGAGCAATAGAGACAGAAAGAAAGGTGCCCGAGGCTCAAATAGGAAATCAAAACTCGTCGATAAGGATCTCCATAAAGGTCAGCAACTTCTTATAAAAAAATCAAGTTCCCAGTCCACAAATTAAAGGATCCTTTTAAGTTTTATGACTTTTAATACAACAAACAAACTAGAAGCTACTTTACCTCGGAAACCTACACAGTAAACTATAAAACAGAACTTTGCCCATTTACACAATCTAAAATCACACTCCACGATTATCGTTACTCTGTCCTGGAAGTCAAAACTTAATTGTCTCAGAACCTGTCCGAAGTGATGATTCATTCCCGAGGATTTACTTCAGTTCTTCGACCAAGACACTGAGAAACAAAGGGAGAATAGAATAGAATGTGAACTGGCAAAATACTTAAAAATGGACTGTTAAAGCTTCTGTGACTACGTAAAAAGGAAATGTTTGGCTCAGACAAAAGGTTTGTCCGTTATAGATAGTGTCAAGAGAATGTAGAATGTGAAATAGAGATCTCTACAGCCACCTCGTTCAACACTGGGATGTAGATCAGCAGCTTTTGGGGATTTATTCACTTTAAAGCCCATTAATTTCTCCAGTACTACCTTTTCACCAATACTAATCTCTGCCAGTCTCTTGGTTCTCTGGTGTTTTTTGGACAATTTCTGTATCTTCCTCTGTGAAGTCAGACACACATTGTTTAGTTTATCTGTCATTTCCTTACTCCCCATTCTAAACTCTCCTGTCTCTGGCTGGAATGGACACACATTGGTCTTTGCTAATCTTTTCCTTTTCACATTCCTGGAGAAGCTTTTCCAATCGGTTTTTATGTTTCTCATCGGTTTGCTCTCATCAGTTTCTTGATCCTCCTTTGCTGAATTCTAATGGATCTCATGGAATCTTTAACGTTTCTTGTTAGCCAAGGTTACATCACTTTTCCTGTTGGATTTTTGTTCCTTAAAGGAATCTATATTTGTTGTATATATGCAAAATAAAAGTTGCAAAAATCCCAGAGGACCATAGGCTGCTCTCCCCTTTCTCAGTGAGAGAGCTGACTGGTGGTGATTTAACCTGAGGGTCAGCACACCTCAGGCGAGGGGCCTGGTTGCGAAGGCGGGGCCTTCATGAATAAACTCAGCCAGTACGGGAGTTGAATCCTCACTGTTGGCCTTGCTCTGCATCACAAACCAGCTGTGCAGCCAACTGAGCTAACCGACCCCCTGATAAATATGTAATAATTCCTTAAATATTAGGCATTCCCTGTACCAATCAGTTTCCCAGACCACCTCTGACAACTTGCCCCTCATACCGTGTTGTTTTCCTCTGTGAGGAACACCCAGATAAATTAAACAAAAGAACCATGTAACCACCAGGGCCCATCTCCATGGTAACGTGGCATGCTTTAGGGGGTTTGAAATGGAAATGGAAACTAAATATCTTCACACTTCCAAATACCCTTTCACTCTATGATCCTTGTACAATTCGAAGCCAGGTATTAGCAACAAAGCTCAAAGAGCATCAGCCCATTGGAGGCAAAGTTGTGAGATCGGCCAGTCCAGCAGAAAGAAACCCTCCGACCATCCCCACTGACCACCTGTCAGAATGAACAAAATGCAGTCCTGGATGTTGGGCAGAAACAATAACAGCAGAATCCAACCCCTGTAATCGATTGTGAAATTGTTGGTGTCACAGCAGGTGTGGTGAAACATGCAATCCCGTCTCACAGTGAGAGGTGGACGGCCTCTCCCCAGTGTGAACTCGCTGGTGTGTCCGCAGGTTGGATAATTGAGTAAATCCCTTCCCACACCGAGAGCAGGTGAATGGCTTCTCCCCAGTGTGAACTCGCTGGTGTGTCCACAGGTTGGATGAATCACTGAATCCCTTCCCACACTGAGAGCAGGTGAATGGCCTCTCCCCAGTGTGAACTCGCAGGTGTGTCTGTAGTTTGGATACTCGAGTAAATCCTTTCCCACACTGAGAGCAGGTGAATGGCCTCTCCCCAGTGTGAACTCGCTGGTGTGTCCGCAGGTTTGATGAATCACTGAATTCCTTCCCACACTGAGAGCAGGTGAATGGCCTCTCCCCAGTGTGAACTCGCTGGTGTGTCCGCAGGCTGGATGAATCACTGAATCCCTTCCCACATTGGGAGCAGGTGAATGGCCTCTCCCCAGTGTGAACTCGCTGGTGTGTCTGCAGGTTGGATAATTGAGTAAATCCCTTCCCACACTGAGGGCAGGTGAATGGCCTCTCCCCAGTGTGAACTCGCTGGTGTCTCCGCAGGTCAGATAACTGAGTGAATCCTTTCCCACACTGAGAGCAGATGAATGGCCTCTCTCCAGTGTGACTACGTTGATGAGTTTCCATCTTTGACGGGGCTTTGAATCCCTTCCCACAGTACCCACATTTCCACGGTTTCTCCATGTTTTGGGTCTCTTCGTGTCTCTCTAGGCGGGACAATCAGTTGAAGCCTCGTCCAGAGACACAACACGTGTACGGTCTCTCCGCACTGTGAATGGTGTGATGTTTTTCAGGCTGTGTAACTGGTTGAAGCTTTTTCCACAGTCAGTTCACTGGAACACTCTCACTCGGGTGTGTGTTGTGTGGGTCTCGGTGCTTTTCCAGTCACACTGATGTTTGAAATCTTTAGCTGACAGTTCGGGCAAACATTTCACCTTCTAGATTCAAAGGCTGATGCTATTCAGGTTCCAAGGAATCGAGTGACTCTGTCAGGTCGAGACGTAACGTCTGAGATTTCTGTCTGTAATTCCTCCTCGTCTAATATCCTGTAAAAAACAATTTACAAAATTCTTCAGTGTCAGTACAGGATAGAAACTCATAACAGACAATTCTATTTTCTATGTCACATTTTTTCCTCTCTTATTCCCCCAAAGCTGTAAATCACCATCCCACACACTCTCCCTCCATTCTCACTCTGCTGTATCTAATATTCACCCTCCCTATTCTCCTGAAGATGCTGATTGATAGATCCAAGCTCACAGCTTCCTGTCCAGGAGATCACAACAAATATGAGCTGCAGTATGCCATTCGGCCCATCGAGCCTGAACCATTCAATGGGATCATTGGCTGATCTACCACAACACCGTTTTCCCACATTATCCCTCATTTCACAGTGGTTAGCACTATTGCTTCACAGAACCAGGTTCCCAGGTTCGATACCCGGCTTGGGTCACTGTATGTGCGGAGTCTGCACGTTCTCCCCGTGTGTGCGTGGGTTTCCTCTGGATGCTCCGCTTTCCTCCCACAGTCCAAAGATGTGCAGGTTAGGTGGATTGGCCATGCTAAATTGCCCTTAGTGTCCAAAAAGATTAGGTGGGGTTACTGGGTTACGGGGATCGGGTGGAGGCTTGAGCGTAAGTAGGGTGCTCTTTCCAAGGGCGGTGCAGACTCGACGGGCCAAATGGACTCCTTCTGCACTGTAAATCCTCTGGGGTACAGAATTTCAATGCTTCACCACAATCTCGAGAAAATAAATCCCTCCTCATCTCAGCTTTCTCTTAATTTAGCTGCCAGTTCCCCATAACCCTCGGCACGTTCATCGATCAGAAATCTGTCTGTGCCGGGGTGTCGGGCTTGTGGTGCGGGAGTAGCTGCTTTTCCGCAGATTCTGGTGCCACTCACCTATAATCTGATCTTTAAATTAATATTGTTATCATGTCCCTGGAAGACGTCAGGGTTCAGTTTAGTAGGATTATGCCAAATAAAGTGAAGAAATCTGTTGACAAAACAGCGCAGGTGGATTCAGCGGGAATGGAGCCACCTTTTCAACATGGCGGCCTGACCCTCAGTAGGTCTCTCGACCCCGCGCTCTCCGAGGCTCTCATGGAGGCGGCGAAAATGATGACTGCCGGCATTATCCGTGTTACTGACCAGAGCTGGTGTGTGCTGACTCAATATCTGTGAGCTCATGGGGACCAGCTGCAAAACACCATGAAGGGGCTCGATGATCTGGGCAGCACGGTGGCACAGTGGATATCACTGCTGCCTCACGGCGTCGAGGTCCCAGGTTCTATCCCAGCTCTGGGTCACTGTCCGTGAGGAGTTTGCACATTCTCCCCGTGTTTGCGTGGGTTTCGCACCCACTATCCAAAGATGTGGAGGGGCGATGGATTGGCAACGTTAAATTGCCCCTTAATTGGAAAAAATGAATTGGGTACTCTAAATTTATTTTTAAAAAAGACTCAATGAACCGGAGGAGAGAATCCTGAACGTTCAGCAAGATGCCTCCGTCGAAATTCAATCCTTTGAAAACCAACCGAGTGGCCTTCGGAGGTCATGGATGACTTGGAGAACCGAGGGTCGGATAAAGAACATCTGAGTCGTCGGCCTGTCAGAAAGTGTGGAGGGTAAGGCTCCCGTTAGCTTATTCGAGGACTGGCTGCCATGCTGGGTGCCACGGTAGCACAGTTGCTTCACAGCATCAGGGCTGGTTCAGTTCCGGTTCAATTCCTGGTTTGGGTCACTGTCTGTGCAGTCTGCACATTCTCCCTCTGACGATGTGGGTTTCCTCCCACAAGTCCCAAAAGACGTGTTTGTGGGAGGAATTGGACATTCTGAATTGTACCCGAACAGGCACCGGAATGTGGCGGCTAGTTTATTTTCACAATAAGTTCATTGCAGTGTTAATGTAAGCCTACTTGTGACAATAATAAAGATTATGAATGGGCCAAAGGTCCTCTTTCTGTGCTGTAAAACTCTCTGACTCTAAAGATAGAGGTGGGAGAGGGAGGGAATGACTTTATAGAGAAACTGCCAAAGCCACAACATTCACCAGCTCTGAGGACACACCTTAGCTCCCTTTCCAATCTGAAAGCAGCCTGAGCTGGATTTACATTCCCCTTAATTGATCATTGCTGGGTGATAATCCTGTACTTCCTCACCTCACACCACTGTGACAGCACCTTCACCACACAGACTGCAGCAACTGACCAAACATCACCTTCCCAGTTATTCCTGAAGGCACCGCCTTCCCAACCTGGCCCCTTGCCTGAGGTGCGGTGATCCTCAGGTCACATCACCGCCGGTCAGCTCTGTCCCGGGAGAAGGCCCTGGTTCACAGCCGCCATCTTGGTTCACCGAGGCAGCAGAGCGCATGCGCTGGCCTCGGTGATGCAGAAGCTGTGGACGGGACCTGAAAGTTTCTGTTCCCAGCCGGGTCCTAGTGCCCGCCCGAAATTTACCGTGCAACAGGTTTTTAAAATGTTTCACTCAATCTCAGGCTGCAGCTGATGTTTGTGGCCTGGAGGTGTCTCTGGATTACGTAGACATTCAGTGTGAGAGGCTGCAGCCTCTGTATAGCTACCTGAAAGGGGTTATACAGCGTTTGATTACATTTCGTGGTCCTTTCCATTCCATTATCAGGATGTTTGTGTGATATTTCCTTACCCTCAGTGTGATTTTTCTTTATTTAAAATACATTTCAGCAGCAGGCTTACTGGTAATTTTTAAAGGAATAAAGGTTATTTATTATCACACTATTTCCCTGGATGTTTGAACATCTCAGTCTCTCGTCTCTTTCACACTCACTGACACATACACAGAAATTAAGTACAGATCAAGGTGAAGTTGTAATGATGAAAATGGAATGTAGACTGCAATCTTTATATCGCTGCAGGCCTGTTGTCTTCTTGTTGAGCTGTTCCTTTAGTTGGAGTGAAGCGTTTTTAGAAACAAATAATTCTCATGAGGCTCTGAAGCTTATTGTAGATGAATAGCCAGGAGGTTGGTTCTCAGGTGGACTTGGAAGCTGGAATAAGTACAGTTCTGTGGCTGCACTGGAAAACATTCAGCTCTGCTGGTCCAGCTGGTTCCTGGTGCTTCAGATGCTTCTCACACACACATTTGATTTGTTCAGGGTTTATTATACTGCATCCCTGACAATTAACTAGAGGGTTACAAGTCTGAGACCCAGAACACCACGATACAATAGCAGATAACGATGATCACTCACTCACTCTGTTCCAATTCAAGCTCATTCTCCGGTGTTCAATACGGCACTTGGAGACCAACAGTCGAGAGATTTTATATTCCTCAAATGCTGGTTCATCCTGACACAACGAGACATTTAAACTTCACAGGTGGCTGCAAAGTTTCCTTATTCAGGTCCGTGTTTAACTAAATATTGGTCACAGAATCGGATATTGCCCACAGTTTAATGTTCATAATAACCTGTTAAGTTGCAGCCATCATGACAGAGTTTGTGGATCTTACAGTCTATAGTATCCTTCTGCCGAACGTGACATCTTGAATCTACTCTTGGGTCTGGTTAAAACAGTTCATTGTAGCTGGGTGGGATGGGCGGTATTGTAGCAAAGTGGATAGCACTGTTGCTTCACAGCTCCAGGGTCCCAGGTTCTATTCCCAGCTTGGGTCACTGTCTGTGCGGAGTCTGCACATTCTCCCTGTGGGTTTTCTCCAGGCGCTCCGGTTTCCTCACACAAGTCCAGAAAGACGTGCTGTTAGGTGAATTGGACATTCCGAATTCTCCCTCTGTGTACTCAAACAGGCGTCGGAATGTGCCGACTTGGGGCTTTTCACAGTAACTGGCAGTGTTAATGGGTGGGTGGGTGGGTGGTCACTCTGGCTGCCGACTTCTATTCCGTGGTCTTGTCTGTTCCCAGTGGCCCTGCAGAGGGAGCATGCGGTACCCGCCAGAATGCTTGACACCTTCCACAACCAGTGTATACCTCAGTGGACAGAATGTTTCAGAGACACTGTGAACAATATTCTGGTTCAGTTAGGAAGGTTCCCGGCACTTTTGTTGGGATTTCTAGCTGATGTTGGTCTTTTATTTTGACTGGACCACATGCTTGGGAAAAGCAAAAGAGGAAAGAAGGTTCTATAGAAACTAGAATGATCTGTTGTGAATTTCTATCCCATTCTTACAGTGATCATTTTTGTAAACTTCTTTTTTGGACATTAGGACGGGAGGATTGGCAGCTGGGCAACTCGAACCAAATACTACTCAAGATCTTTCTTGACAGTCACTCAATTCATTAGGATCTAAATATCACAAACTGTCAATGTGCTTGTCTGTTCTGGCTGTGGGAAGTGATTTCAAACATCACTGTGACTGGAAACGCCCCGAGACACACACACACCTGAGTGAGAGTGTTCCAGTGAACTGACTGTGGAAAGAGCTTTAACCAGTTACACAACCTGAAAAATTATCTTGTTTCCTCTTGTGGGAGAGTCTAGGACCAGAGGGCATAATCTCAAAGTAAGGGATCTCAAATTTAGGACAGAGATGAGGAGACATATCTTCTCTCAGAGGGTAGAGAATCTGTGGAATTCTTTAGCTGGGCAATCAAACTGTTGTCTAATTGTCCCGGCAGTTACCAGGCTCCTGTGAGCTCCTCCAGCTGTTATTTTAATGCCGACTTCAACAAACTATTTTAAGTAGGTTTCTATTCAATTAATTCATTGTGACTGTCACACAAACACATTTTCAGTCTGGAAACTTAAACCAGCTGCTTTACATTCAATCAGGAACATCACAGTTTTACACCAATCTCTGATTTTACAGCACGTTTCCAGCATTCACCATCGTTCTTCCTGACTCTAAACACAGTTGTAAAGGTGCTTCTGTTCCGTGTCTAGGAGCTCTGAACCATGGAAGAGAACAGCTGGGACACATTTCTCTCACACCTCAGGATTAACCCACATGGGGACTTTGCTGACAGTGAAGAGAGATGAGAAAGACCCAAGTGTCTTTTGTCCCTCTCAGTGTGACCCTGAAGGACTGTGTCCAGGCTGAAGTTCTGTTCCTGCCGTGTGATCCTCCTCCAGATTGTCCTTTCTGAGCTCCAGCCAGGTGCTGTTAAACACTCATGTGGGAAAGACAAAAATCTTCAATGTTTCAAACCAAGCTTATTTATTTCACATTTATTCAGAATATTAAACCTCATCAGCAGATTAAGACTGTCAAGAGTGAACCTGATTCAGTCCTGGACATAATTAACAGCATCAATAAGGGTAGAATCCAAACCTTGTAGTCGCTTGTGAACTCACTGGTGTGTTAGCAGGTGGGATGAGTGAGTAAACCCCCTTTCCACAGACGTTACAGGTGAACAGCCTCTCCCCAGTGTGAACTCGATGATGTTTCAGAAGATAAGATAAATGAGAAAATTCCTTCCCACATATGGAGCACGTAAACGGCCTCTCTCCACTGTGAACTCACTGGTGTGTCAGCAGGTTGGATAACTGACTGAATCCCTTCCCACACACAGGGCAGGTGAACGGCCTCTCCCCAGTATGAACTCGCTGGTGATTCAATAGGTTGGATGAACGAGTGAATCCCTTCCCACACACTGAGCAAGTGAACAGCCTCTCCTCACTGTGAACCTGCTGATATGTCAGAATGTTGTATGAACGTGTGAATCCCTTCCCACATTCAGAGCAGGTGAACAGTCTATTCCCTGTATGAAGTTGCTGGTGTATCAGAAGGTTGGATGAATTAATGAATCCTTTCCCACAGTCAGAGCAAGTGAATGGCCTCTCCCAGTGTGAATTCTCTGGTAGTTCAGTGGGGCACTTGGACGGCTGAATCCTTTCCCTCACATAGAGCAGGTGAACGGTCAGTCCCCAGTGTGAACATATTGGTGTGTTAGTGAATCCTTTTTGTTTTTAAAGCTCTTCTCACTGTCAGGACAGTTAAAAAGTTTGTGATCAGAGTGAACAAGTTGATGTGTCTGCAGGTGGGATGACTGAATGAATCCTTTCCCACACAGGGAGCAGGATAACGGTCTCTCCCCAGTGTGAATATGTTGATGTGTCAGCAGATCCTTTTTACATTTAAAACTCTTCTCACCGTCAGGACATGTAAACGGTCTTTCATCAGTGTGAACAAGTTGGTGAGTCACAATGTGGGATGACCGAGTGAATCCCTTCCCACACACAGGGCAGGTGAATGGCCTCTCCTCAGTGTGAACTCGCTGGTGTGTCAGAAGGTTGTATGAATGGGTGAATCCGTTCCCACAAATGGAGCAGGTGAACGGTCTCTCCCCAGTGTGACTGCGACGATGAACTTCCAGTTGTGATGGGTAACTGAATCCCTTCCCACAGTCCGCACATTTCCACAGTTTCTCCATGGTGAGGGGTTTTTATGTCTCTCCCGGTTGGAGCTTTGTCCACACACAAACAGCCGTTTAATTTCTCCCTGCAGTGAATGACGTGATACATTTTTTGAGCCTGTGTAACTGGTTAAAGCTCTCTCCACAGTCAGTTCACTGGAACACTCTCACTCGGAGATGGGATGTATATCTCGGTGCTTTTGCAGTCGCACCGCTGAAACTGAACAGACAAATATTTCTCCTTCCAAATTCAAAGACTGATTATATTCAGCTCCTGATGAATCAAGTGACAGTCAGATTTCGATGTGATGTTTGGTTTGATTTTTCTGTCGGCCAATCCTCCACTTCCAATATCCTGTAAAAGGAGTTTACAAAAGTCATCACTCAGTCCAGGATAGAAATTCTGAACAGACAATTCTAGTTTCTCTGGAACATTTTTTCCTCTCTTGTTTCCCCAAAGCTGTAAATCCCCGTCCCACACACTCTCCCTCCTCCCTGGGCTGAAATCCAAACCCATCTCACCATCTGCACCATTTCTTTCCTCCACTGCCAGTTTTCTCCCTCCCTCTCCTCTGCCTGGGTTCAGTTCTCCAGCTTCTGTCTGCAGACTGACAATAAAACCAATGGGTCTTATTGGGGGGTTTGGGTTCTCACCATTGTCCCCGCTCGCGGCGGCTCTCATTCAGCCTCTGGGAACCGCACTCACTCTCACCGCGGCTGCGCTCAGCCCGGAGCAGCACCGCGCATGCTCCACACAGGGGGAGGGATGGGGGAGCGACTTCCGGGGACGGGACATTCTGACGCCTGCGCGTTCTGGCTCCTGTGACGAAGATAGGGCGCATTCATACGCGCCGGGCATTCCGGGTAGCTTTATCCGCCATTATTCCATCACGTTCCTCAGGCTGATAAATTGGTTCCGGCACTTTTGATACAGATCGGTGTCTGTACGGAATGGGGCGGCCGCATCGGTGTTTTTCTCTCTGATCGGTCCCTGTCATCTGATTCGGGGGCGATATGCCGAAGGGCGCCTGCGCGGCCGCGTCGTTCTCAGGTGCAGCAGGGCGCATGCGCGGCCGTCCAGGACACGGAAGCAGGAAGGGAGAATCTTGTGAATTTCTCTCCTGGACTGAGAGTGAAATTCCTTTAGAAAGAGGCGGATTTACTAACGGGAACTTCAATCCAAACATCACATCATCATCTGACAGAGTTACTCGATTCAACAGGACCTGAATATCATTGGGAGGTAAAATGGTTTGTCTGTTCTGTCCGTGGATAAGGATTTCAGATATCAGAGTGACTGGGAAAATTTAAATGACCATTCCAGGTTAAATTTGAGACTAATTACACCGATCACATTGGAGAAGTTAAATAATTTGCTGTTGTACTCTTATGTATGCAGGTACATTTTAAAATTACCACATTAGCATACTTGGCAGCTAAACTGGGCAAACTGCTGACCTTGTTAGTAGTGAGAGTTACTATCCCGGATTTTATTAAAGTTTGTTGTTCCTGTTGCATTTCATTCAGCTCATCGTGGCTACAAAGTAGGTATTCAGCCTAAACCCAATTTCCAGATTGTGGCCTGTAGCTTTTTAAGTTACATCAATTCAGATGTCTATCTAATTACTTTTTAAATGTTATGAGGGTTTCTGCCATCATTTCAGGCAGCATGTCACAGATCCTCACCACCCTCTGAACCTCCTAGTCCTTCCTTAAAACTCTGCCCCCTTTTATAAGTATCCCTCAACCAAAGGGAATTGGACCTTCCTATCCAATCTATTTAGATCCCTCAGA
The DNA here is from genome assembly GCF_047496885.1 of Scyliorhinus torazame. Lineage (NCBI taxonomy): Eukaryota > Metazoa > Chordata > Chondrichthyes > Carcharhiniformes > Scyliorhinidae > Scyliorhinus > Scyliorhinus torazame. Next base: position 71,332,108 of record NC_092711.1, on the reverse strand, counting down.
CTTTAAAAAAAATATTAATTTATATATTTTTCTAATTAAGGGGCAATTTAATTTGGCCAATCGACCTACCCGGCACATATTTGGGTTGTGGGAGTGAAACCCACGCAGACAATGGGAGAATGTGCAAACTCCTTACAGACAGTGACCTGGGGCCAGAATCGAACCCGGGTCCCCAGCACGCAAGCACACAAGCACTGTGCCACCATGATCCCCAGAATTTTATATATTTAGAATAATCTTTATTATTGTCAGAAGTAGGCTTACATTAACACTGCAATGAAGTTACTGTGAAAATACCCTAGTAGCCACACTCCGGCACCTATTCGGGTACACAGAGGGAGAATTTGGAATGTCCAATTCGCCTAACAAGCACGTCTTTCGGGACATGTGGGAGGAAACCCATACAGACACTGGGAGAACATGCATTTTCTGTACAGTGTCCCAAGTGGGATTTGAACACTGGGACCCTGGTGCTGTGAAGCAACAGTGCTAACCACTGTGCTACCGTGCCACCCATAAAACAGTTCAGCTCAATGTTCTCAGATTAAAGAAGCTGAAGCGCCCAACGTGGGTCTAACCCACGGCCCTGGGATTAAGACTCCCATGCTCTACCGACTCAGCCAGCCAGGCTGCTTTTCAAAATTTCATTTTGGTCTCCCCTCAGTCTTTTCTGTTCCAAAGAAAACAGCCCCAGTTTACCCAAACTTTCCTCTGAGCAAACATTGTCAATTTCTGGCTGATGTTCTTAAATCCCCTCTGTACTCTCTCTGGTGCAATCTTCCTCTACAGGAATCTAGCTCTGGCCTAACTAGTCTTGTCCTGCCATTTATCATGTAATCCTTTGCCTTGTTTTCCCTACAGCTTTTTCCTCACTATCAAGTGTTCAATTATTTTTGTGTCACAGGTAAACTTCTTCCTCATGTTCCTACATTTACTTTGAAATCAATGATGTAAACCAGGAGTGAAGGGCCCAGTACTGATTCCTTTGAAACCGGCACTGGAAACAGCCCTTTGATTTTCTCTATTCTTTATGGGATGTGAGTGTCACGGGCAAACCAGCTTGGTTGCCCATTCCTAATTGCCCTTAAACTGAGTGGCTTGCTAGGCAATTCAGAATTAACCACATTTCAGTGAGTTGGCCAGATCAGGTAACGCCGGTGCAGACTCGATGTACCGAATGGTCTGCTTCTGCACTGTAGATTCTATGATTAATTCTGACCTTGGGTCACTGTCTGTGTGGAGTTTGTACATTCTTCCTGTGTCTGCGTAGATTTCCTCCGGATGCTCTGGTTCCCTCCCACAGTCCACAGATGTGCAGGTTTGATGGATTGGCTGTGTTAAATTGTCACTGGGAGGGATTGCGGGGATTGGGTGGGGAATCCATCAAGGTAGGATGCTCTTTCAGAGGGTTGCTGCAGATTCGATGGGCCGAATGGCCTCCTTCTGCACTGAGGGGATTCTATGATTCTACATTGGGTCCAATGATGTGTTCACTCACACACTGCAGCCTGACTCTTATTATGGGAACAGACACTGTGTTTGTTACTCTCAAAGTGAGTGAATCCTTTGCTGTTTCTCCTCTGGGCCCCATCTCCACTATTATTGTCTAATTGTCTCACTGAGACTCTCACTGTTATTATTGGGCAATCAGCGCACAGCCTGAGCCTGTGGCCGCTCTCACCATCTGTAACCGTCACAATGCCCGGGTGATTGTCGGCAGCTCCTGACCAGTAGGAAGAAGCGGGGCGGGTCTGGAGGACCGAGTGAGGGCCACTGGTCCTCCAACCAATTGGAGTCAATGAGGGATGGGGTCCGCTGTGATTGAAGCATGCGCAGTATGGGTAAGTGCGAAGCATAAGGGCGTCTTCTTCAGATACCGGTAAGACGTCTTACAACACCAGGTTAAAGTAACAGGTTTGTTTCAAACACTAGCTTTCGGAGCACTGCTCCTTCCTCAGGTGATTCTTCGGATCCAAAATTGGTAAGAGGCAATAAACAATATGGAGGAAGCGAGAGATCACGGGGGTGGCCGGAAATGTTGTGTAAAGCTCTTGTAAGCCGCAAACCTCGGAAAACTTTACAGGACCCAGTTTGTACCGAGCGGGGCTGCAGCACGGTAGCACAGTGATTAGCACAATTGCTTCACAGCTCCAGGGTCCCAGGTTCGATTCCCGGCTTGGATCACTGTCTGTGTGGAGTCTGCACGTTCTCCCTGTGTCTGTGTGAAATGAAAAATCAAATGAAATGAAAATTGCTTATTGTCACAAGTATGCTTCAAATGAAGTTACTGTGAAAAGCCCCTAGTCGCCACATTCCGGCGCCTGTTCGGGGAGGCTGTTATGGGCTGTGTGGGTTTCCTCTGGGTACTCCGGTTTCCTCCCACAGTCCAAAGATGTGCAGGTTAGGTGGATTGGCCATGCGAAATTGCCCCTTAGCATATAAAATTGCCCTTAGTGTTGGGTGGGGTTACTGGGTTATGGGGATAGGGTGGAGATGTGGGGTTCTGGTAGGGTGCTCTTTCCAAGAGCCGGTGCAGACTCGATGGGCCAAATGGCCTCCTTCTGTACTGTAAATTCTATGAAATCTATGAGCTCCTCATGTTCGGCTCGGGTTAACGGCCGCCATTTTTATTGGATGTGCATCAGGGCGCATGCGCGTTTTGTCATCTTTGTCGGGGGGCGATGTTTCAATGAGTGGGAGGAGCTTGTTCCCCATTATTCAGAATGAGACAACTTGTCCATCAAACTGGATTAGTCTTTGAGTCCCAATGTCTTATTGATGATGCAAAGCGGTGGCAGAGATGGAAAGGAAAGGAAGCCAATCCTGCTCTCCGGATTTCACTGTCTTATTGGACATCCTGCCCCATGTGTCCAAAGCTCAGTGACTCTGTTCAGCCACATGAAGACCCAGGGAAGAAATTCACAACCCTGAGTAGACGTCACCCTCAAATCAGGGGACTGCTGATGACAAGAGGGTCAGTGTGCAGCGGGGGCATGAGGGGTCATCCTGGATCCATAAGCAGAAGGGAAGAATGTTGTGAATTTCTATCCTGGCCTTACGGTGATTAATTTTGGAAACTCCTTTTACAGATGATTAGTCGGGGAGGATTTACACTCAGCAAATTCAAGCCAGGCGAAATGTTTATCTTTCCTGAATTTAATTTCTGGACTGACAGTGGTGCCTTTGTAAACTTCTTTCACAGGGGATTAGAAAGGGATTCACAGACAGAAAACTCACAACCAATCCTCACATCAAATTCTAACACCACTGTTCGAGTTACCAGGAACTGGAGATCATCGACCTTTGTGGGTAAGCATTGAATTCCATATCATTATCGCTCACTGTATAAAATGTCTACCTACTATCTCCCCTGTAGATCTTGGTCACAATCTTAAATCTGTGTCCCGTAATCCTTTTACAATCTACTGATGGGAACAGTTTTGAAAAATCTTTTGTTGGGTTTGCCGTTGTCGTTTCTGGTGCCTGGGTCGATGCCGGGTGGTCCGTCTGGTTTCATTCCTTTCTCATGTTTTTGTTGTGGTTGAATCAGCTTGGACCAGTCCATTTAGGATCCAGAACACAATTGAAGTCTCCTCCAAGAATCAATTGATCTATATCCAGGTCTGGGATGGATTCCAACAATTTTTTTACAAATGTTTCAATGAGATCCCCTCATTTAAAAAAAAAAAAGATAGAGAAGCAGAATTAGGCCATTCAGCCCATCGAGCCTTCGAGGTTGCTCTGCCATTCGATCATGGCTGATATGTTTCTCATCCCCATTCATCTTGTATTGTAGCTCTCTTGAAATGAATGCGAACATTGCATTTGCCTTTCTAACTGCCAACTTTCCTTTATTTGTTCTTGGGATGTGGGTGTTGCCTTGGCCCAATGTTACTAATCGTAATCAGTTCGCAAAGCATAATTTAAATCAAACATATCCATTTCAATAGTGGGTTTATTACCCAATATGCGTTGCAGCTGAGAATGTGCTCTATCCACATGACAGAAGCTTCTCGCACATGCACAGAGTCCGGCTGTGACTGGAGCATGCGGCGTTCGGGCTGTGACCGGCGCATGCACAGTTCAGGTTGACACTGACGTTGCAAGGAGCGGGAAAGAAACAATCGAGCGACTTCCAGGATTGGAGCCGTGGGTGGCCTGGGAGCGATAGAAGCTGCGGGGTGAGCCGGGAGGGTTCATAAATACCCCGTGGAGGCTTCAACTCCCGAGGAAAATGTTAACGGTCCCGACTTAAACAGCACCGAACAGAGTGAGAGCTGAGCGGTGACAGGCCCGGGTTACCGGCCGCCATCTTTACAGAGGACAAGGAGCCGCAGGGGGCATGCGCTGCGAGCCTGGACCGGATGCCAACTCTCCCGGATTGACTGACTGGAGTCTCCAGGATTTTATTTTATTGATTTGTGGGAGTCACTGGCTGGGCCAACGTTTATTGCCCATCCCTAATATCCCTTATACAGAGTGGCTTGCTCGGCCATCTCGGAGGGCATTTAAAGAGTCAACCACATTACTGTGGTTTGGAATCGTGTCGGCCAGACCAGGCAAGGACGGCAGATTTTCTTTTCTATTCATTCACGGGATGTGGGTGTCGCTGGCTGGGCCAGCATTCACTGCCCATCCCTAATTGCCCTTGAACTGAGTGTATCTCAGAGAGCATCTCAGAGAGTCAACCAGCTGACTGTGGATCTGGAGTCACATGTAGGCCAGACCAGGTAAGGATAGAAGATTTCCTTCACTGAAGGACATGAGTGAATCAGGTGGGTCTTTGCAACAACCAACAATTGTTTCAGGGTCTTCAATAGACTTTAAATGAATTCAAATTTAACCTTCTGTCTTGGTGAGAATCGTGTCTGGGAAATCATTACGACAGTAAAGAAGATTTTAATGTAATTTTCTTTGAACATTTCTCTTCAGTGGATATAAAAATATTGAAGATGGGGTAAAGGTTATTTGGCTGACAATCACTGTCCTGTAAGGTAGCAAATCCTTTTGCTTCCCAATTGGCCGAGGAAGGCAGTGTGTCACAAGGATGGATGTGTTGACCGATTAATGGCTGGAGGATGGCGGCAGGTCATGTGACCAAAGCTCCAGGAATACATTTAATCAAAGTTGATGAGGAGAGAATGTTGTGAATTTCTATCCCAAACCAACAGTGAGATTTCTGTAAATTTACAGGATACTGGAAGTGGAGGTTTAACAGACGGGAAACGCAAACCAAACGTCACATCGCGATCTGACAGAGTCACTCGATTCATCAGAACCTGAATATCAACAGCATCTGGGTGTGGAAGGTAAAAGGTTTGACTGTTCTGTCTGTGAGGGAAGATTTCAGGTCTCAGTGTGACTGGAAAAGCCCCGAGATTCACAAACCCTGGTTAGACCAAACCTGGAGAACTGTGTTCAGTTCTGGGCAACAAACCTGAGGAAGGATAGAATGGCCTCGGAGGGAGTGTAGCACAGATTTACCTGAACGATATCTGTCCCCCCCGGGGTTAAATTACAAAACTAGATTACACAAAAGAGTCAGAGACATGATGGTACAGAGAATGGCATTCGGCCCAGTGAATCCATGCCAGCTCTCTGGAGCAATCCAGTCAGTCCCATTCTCCTGCTCCCTGTATCTTCGCAGGTTTATTTCCCTCAGGTGTCTATCCAATTTCCTTTGGAAATCAAATGATTCATGGATCTATTTTCAAACTCCCTCATAGGCAGCAAGTTTCAGGTCATTGCCGCTCGCTGTGTGAAAACATATCTCATGTCACCTCATATCTCCTGTAACTTTTACATACAAACTCGGAACAGGCCACTCGGCCCCTCGAGCCTGCTCAGCATTCAATAAGATTGCGGCTGATCTCATTCTAACCTCAACTCCACATTCCTGTCTACCCCTGATGACCTTTCACCCCCTTGCTCATCAAGAATCTATCCAGCTCTGCCTTAAAAATATTCAAGGACTCTGCTTCCACTGCCTTTTAAGGACGTGAGATCCAAAGTCTTACAACCCTCAAGAGAATAAAAAATCATCATCTCCATCTTAAATGGGCGACTCCTTATTTTGCTCTCATTCTCGCTTCTCCCACAAGAGGAAACATTCTCTCCACATCCACCCTGTCAAGTACCCTCAGGATCTTTTATAGTTCAATCCAGGTTTTACCCAAAACTTTAAATCTGTCTCCCTAGTGCTTGTACGATCAGTGAATGGAAACAGAGTTTCTTTGTCCACCCAATGGAAACCTGGCGTAATCTTGTGTACCTGAACACAAATCTCCCCTCAACCTCCTTTGCTGGAACCATTCTGGTAAATCACCTCTGCACCTTCTCAAGAACCTTCACATCCTTCCTGAAGAGTGGTGACCAGAGCTTTATAAAGATTCATAGAATAGAATTAGAACCATAGAATTCCTACAGAGCAGAAGGAGGCCATTTGGCCCATCGAGTCTGCACCGATTCTCTGAAAGGACACACTGCCTAGGCCCCCCCCCCCCCCCCCCCCCCCCCCGACCCTCTCCTTGTAACCCCATAGCCCCACCTAACCTGCACATCCCTGGACACTACCGGGCAATTTATCAAGACCAATTCCACCTAACTTTCCCTTCTTTGTATTGGAGGAAACCTGAGCACCAGGTGGAAACCCACGCAGACACGGGGAGAAAGTGCAAACTCCACACACACAGTCACCAAGGCCGGAATTGAACCCGGGTCCCTGGCGCTGTGAGGTAGCAGTGCTAATCACCGTGCCACCAAAAGCATAGTGTCAGTGTCAATATTTCTATTTATGAAGCTCAAGGTCGAATATGCTTTGCCAACTACTCTCTTAATATGTCTTCTGGATATACAAAATCCCTCTTCGCCTCTTTCTCTCTCCTCCAAAAGAGGCCAATTGGGTTTTTATGACAATCCAACAGTTTTCATGGTCACTTTTTCCCAGTGCCGACCCCACAAGTGAGCAGATTTAGTCAGCTCAATTTCACAACCTGCCTTGTGGTCTTGTGGGTTCTCTCTCACTCCCTATTTTCTGTTTTTAAATCAGTTTCACAGGGTGTTCGAAGGGGAGGTTTCAAAGTTCGGAAACTCAAACCAAGCATCACATCAGGATCTGACAGAATCCTCAACTTATCACATCCTGAATATCATCAGAATATCATTCAACATGGAAGGAAAAAGCATCGTTCACAGTGGGGAGAAACCGTACATGATTTGTGTGTGTGGACGAGGATTCGCTCTATCATCAGGCCTCACAAGCCACAAATGCAGTCACACTGAGGAGAAACCGTGGAAATGTGCAGACTGTGGGAAAGGATTCACTTCCCCATCCCAGCTGGAAACTCATCGACGCAGTCACACTGGGGAGAAACCATTCACCTGCTCCAAGTGTGGGAAGGGATTCACTCAGTCATCCGACCTGCTTAGCCACCAGCGAATTCACACTGGGGAGAGACCATTTAGGTGCTCTTACTGTGGGACTGAGTTCAAAAAGTCATCTCACCTCACTGCACATCAGCGAATTCACACTGGGGAGAGGCCATTCACCTGCTCAGAGTGTGGGAAAGGATTCACTCAGTCATCCCTACTCCTGAGACACCAGCTAGTTCACACTGGGGAGAGACCGTTTCAATGTCCAGACTGCGGGAAGTGCTTCAAAGGTTCTGGGGATCTGATACGCCATCAACGTGTTCACACTGATGAGAAACCGTTCAGGTGCTCTCACTGCGGGACTGGGTTCAGACGATCATCTAACCTCACTGTACATCAGCGAATTCACACTGGGGAGAGACCGTTCACCTGCTCCGAGTGTGGGAAGGGGTTCACTGAGTCATCTAATCTGTCCACACACCAGCGAGTTCACACTGGGGAGAGACCATTCACCTGCTCCAAATGTGGGAAGGGATTCACTAAGTCATCCCACCTGCTGAGTCACCAGCGAATTCACACTGGGGAGAGGCCATTCACCTGCTCCAACTGTGGGAAGGGATTCACTGAGTCATCCGCACTGCGGAAGCACCAGCGAGTTCACACCGGGGAGAGACCATTCGCCTGCTCCGAGTGTGGGAAGGGATTCACCACTTCATCCCACCTGCTGAGACATCAACGAGTTCACACTGATGAGAGACCTTTTCAATGTTCAGATTGCAGAAAGTGCTATAAAAGGTCTGGAGATCTGATGCGCCATCAACGTGTTCACACTGACGAGTGACCGTTCACCTGCTCCGAGTGTGGGAAAGGATTCACCACTTCATCCCACCTCCTGAGACACCAACGAGGCCACAAGTAACCACAGTGATTGGATTTTGCTGTTCCTCACATTCAGGACTGAACCATGTTCATTTGGGTCTCTTTCTGCTGATAACAAACTCCAGCCCATTTACAGGGGCCAATATTCTGGCTAACAGTCAAATAAATTAGATTTGTGTGAAATACGCAGTGTGCTGAAATTTTTAAAATATCTCTGACACAAATTAGTTCCTTTTGAAGTACTCTCGCTCTCCCCTGTCTCTTCCGTACTCACCTCAACAAGACGTGTGAGGAGCTTGTGGAGCTTCTTTGTGACTGAGATTGAGTAAATCCGATCAGCTGCCTCTGCTGCTTCCCTCCCTTCCACGAGCCCACCAGACCAAACTGTCTCTAAATGTCATCCTTTCCCGAGCCCTGAACCCACATCTTTCTCTAGTTTCTCTCCCATCTCCCCTCATGCCCTCTCAGAGCTCATCTTGTCCATGAAATCCAGCTCCTGCTCCATCGAGCCTATTCCCACTCAGCTACTGATCAGCCAACTCCCCTATGTCCATGGATATTGTCAACATTTCTCTCTCTTCAGGTACTGTCCCTCTGTCCTTCAAATCTGCCATCATCACCCCCTCAATAAAACAGGTCCTTGACCCTGCCATCCTAACAAATTACTGTCCCATCCCTCTCCACTCCAAACTATTCGATCATGTTGTCGCCTCCCAAATCTTTGCCCATCTTTCCCAGAACTCCCATGTTGGAATCCCTTCAATCAGGTCTCTGCCCTGTCACAGTGAAATACAAGAAACAAACAGAATCTTACCTGGAGAGAAGACAGACAATCCGGGAGCTTGGATGCAATGGCGGCACGGTAGCACAGTGGTTAGCACTGTTGATTCACAGCACCAGGGACCAGGGTTCGATTCCCGGCTTGGGTCACTGTCTGTGCGGAGTCTGTAAGTTCTCCCCGTGTCTGCGTGTGTTTCCTCCGGGTGCTCTGGTTTCCTCCCACAGTCCAAAGATGTGCAGGTTAGGTGGACTGGCCATGCTAAATTGCCATTGGTGTCCAAAAAAGCTAGGTGGGGTTACTGGGTTACGGGGATAGGGTGGAGGTGTGGGCTTAAGTAGGATGCTCTTTCCGAGGGCCGGTGCAGACCTGATGGGCCAAATGGCCTCCTTCTGCACTGTTAATTTGATAATTCGATGAGGTGAGATTGTCCTTTCTGAGCTGATTTTAAACATTGAGGCGGGAACTTGCTGCCCAGATACGTCTTCCTATTTAGATCCATCCCGATCTACATCCCTAAGGCCTTTTTCAAAGCACTAGACAAACTAATTATGGTGTTCATATGGGCGGGGGGGGGAGTTGGGGGGCGAATGCTAGGATCCCAAAGAAGGTCCTAAAAAAACAAAATCCGGGGGGGGGGGGGGGGGGGCTAGCCTTCCCAAACATACAATTCTACCACTGGGCGACGACGCTGAACGGATAAGCGGGCGAATCAAGGAGCCAGAAGCCGAGTGGGTGCGCGCGGAAGAGGCCTCCTGCAAGGGGACCTCCCTCTGGGCCCTCGCCACGGCGGCACTCCCAACCCCACCCAAAAAACATGACAGCAGCTCGGTGGTGATAGCCACCATCCAGTCCTGAAACCAACTACGGCCACAATTTGGCCTGACCAAAATGTCGGACAAAGCTCCCATCTGCAACAACCATAGGTTTGCACCAGCGCTGACTGACGCCACCTTTAAAAAGTGGGGACAGGACGGAGGGACACTGACAGTCAGGGACTTATACACGGACGGCAGGATTGCAACAATGGACGAACTGACAGAAATTCCAGCTAGCCAGGGGGAGCGAGCTAAGGTACCTGCAACTCAAAAACTTCCTACGAAAGGAGACAAGGACGTATCCACAACCGCCATGACAGACATTACTGGAAAAGTTACTGGACACAAGCATCCTAGATAAAGGCAACTGTAGCGACATGTATGACCGATTGATAGAAAGGGCCGACACCGTATTGGACGCAACAAGAAAGAAATGGGAGGAGGACTTGGGGATTGAAATAGGGTGGGGACTCTGGAGCGAAGCACTGCATGGGGTCAACTCCACCTCCACGTGCGCAAGGCTCAGCCTGACGCAACTAAAAGTGGTACATAGAGTCCACTTAACAAGAACTCGTATGAGTACGGCCTTCCTGAAGGTGGAGGATAGGTGGGAACAGTGCCAAGGAGGCCTGGCCAACCATGCCCACATGTTCTGGTCTTGCCCCAGACTTGCGGGGTACTACCTCCTTCAAGAAGACCACCATAATACCAGTACTAAAAAAGAACAAGGTAGCCTGCCTCAACGACTAACGTCTGTCATCATGGAATGCTTTGAGCGGCTGGTCATGAGATGGATCACTGCCAGCATCCCAGACGGTCTCGATCCAATGCAGTTTGCCTATCACCGCAATCTCACTGACTCTGCAATCAACACTCAAACATCTCAACAACAAGGAAACCTATGTAAGACTGCTGTTCATTGACTACAGCTCCGCCTTCAACACCATTATCCCAACAAGACTGATAACCAAACTCCGCAATCTTGGACTTGACCCCTCCCTGTGCAGCTGGATCCTCGACTTCCTCACCAACAGACCGCAATCTGTCAGGATAGGCAACAGCACCTCCTCCACAATAGTCCTCAACACTGGGGCCCCGCAAGGATGTGTACTCAGTCCTCTACTGTACTCCCTATACACACACGACTGTGTGGCAATATTTAAATCAAACTCAATCTATAAGTTTGCGGATGATACGACTGTGGTGGGCCGTATCTCAAACAACGATGAATCAGACTACAGGAGGGAGATAAATCAGTTGGTTGCATGGTGTACCGAAAACAATCTCCCTCTAAATGTTGGAAAGACCAAGAACTGATCATCGACTTCAGGAAGCATAGCAAGACACGCACTCCCGTCTGCATCAATGGCTCTGAAGTGGAGATAGTCGATAGCTTTAAGTTCCTGGGGTCACCATCACCAACAGTCTGTCCTGGTCCACTAACGTTGATGCAACAGTCAAGAAAGCCCAACGACGTCTCTACTTCCTACGGAGGCTAAAGAAATTTGGCATGTCTGCATCAACTCTCACAAACTTCTACAGATGTGCGATAGAGAGCATCCTATCCGGCTGCATCACAGATTGGTCCAAGATCGCAAGAAACTACAGTGTGATGAACTCAGCCCAACGCATCACACAAGCTTGCCACTCCCAGATTCATCCTGTATACACCTCCCGCTGCCTCAGGAAGGCAGACAGCATTACCAGAGACCCCTCCCACCCAGACATTGCCTTCTTCCAGACCCTTCCTTCAGGCAGAAGGTACAGAAGTCTGAAGACTCGCACATTCAGACTTAGGAACAGCTTCTTCCCCACAGCTACAAGACTCCTCAACGACTGCCCCTGGGACTGATCCACTCCCTGTAAGAACTCCCTGTAATGACACCCTATGCTGCTCTTGCTCATGTATTTGCTTTGTTTGGCCCCTTGTTCCGCACTGTAACCAATCACTGTTTGTTGTTGTACTATTTGTCAATGTTCTCTGTTGATTATTCTTTTGTCTACTACTGTACGTACTGTGTACGTTCCCTCTGCCGCAGAAAAATACTTTTCACTGTACTTCGGTATATGTGACAATAAATCAAATCAATTTGAAGGTTGCCACTCAAGTGGATAGAGCAGTGAAGAAGGCCTATAGTGTGTTAGCGTTTATTAACAGGAGGCTGGAGTTTAAGAGCCGTGGGGTTATGCTGCAACAGTACAGGACCCTGGTGAGACCATATTTGGAGTATTGTGTGCAGTTCTGGTCACCTCATTATGGGACGTATGTGGAAGCATTGGAAAGGTGCAAAGGAGATTTACCTGAGTGCTGCCTGGATTGGAGGGTAGGTCTTATGAGGAAAGGTTGAGGGAGCTAGGGCTTTTCTCATTGGAGCAAAGGAGAATGAGAGGCGACTTAATAGAGGTTTATAAGATGATGAGGGGGATAGATAGAGTGGACGTTCAGAGATTATTTCCTCGGGTGGATGCAGCTGATACAAGGAGGCATAACGATAAGAATCAGGGTGGGAGATATAGGAGGGATGTCTGAGGTAGGTTCTTTACTCAGAGAGTGGTTAGGGTGTGGAATGGACTGCCTGCTGTGATAGTGGTGTCGGACACTTTAGGAATTTTCAAGCGGCTATTGGATAGGCACATGGAGCACACCAGAATGACAGGGAGTGGGATAGCTTGATCTTGGTTTCGGACAAAGCATGGCACAACATTGAGGGCCGAAGGGCCTGTTCTGTGCTATACTGTTCTATGTTCCATGTACTGGACCCCCTTCTTCGAGGCAATGTCCAAAGTGATGGGGATGAGGGTGGATCCATGCCCGAATGTGGCAGTCGTGGGAGTATCAGACCAGCCAGATCTATTTCCGGGGAGGAGGGCGGACGCCCTTGCCTTTGCCTCCCTGATCGCCCGCCATAGAATCCTGTTCAGCTGGCGGTCAGCAGCACCACCCAAAGCTGCAGACTGGCTGTCCGACCTCTCAGAATCTCTGCAAATGGAGAAAATCAAATTCGCCATCCGAGGGTCAGACGACGGCTTCCACAGAACGTGGGAACCATTCACCCAATTGTTCCGAGACCTGTTAGTGGCAACAAACAAGCAGAAGAATAGACTGGTCGCCAAGAATCAGGGGAAAGTACCCGAGCCGGGCGGAAAGTACCTGAGGCGGGGGGAGAGAGGGATAGACCGTGGTGGGGGGGATAGCAGCTAAACCTAAGAGGAAAGAAAGGCTAATCACAGGAGAAGGGGAGGAGGTGGAAGAGGGAGGAGACAGGGAACAATAGAGGGGAACCAGTGAGGTGGGAGGAGGCAAGGGAATGATAGCCGGAAGTAGGGCACGTAAACAAGAACAAACTTGGCATCTACAGGAGCAGAGAACAAGGAAAATCCGTGCGAAAGACAGGACGAACGGCTGAAGCGGAGGTGATCGCAAGATGACGACGGCAGCGAAAACCGTCCGGGAGAAGCAAGCTACAGCACCAAAACCAGATCCATTCGCGTATTGCTCTCTGTAATTGTTCTGTATTTGTTTCCCCGGCGCCCAAATGTCTATGTTCCCACCCAGTTTCACCCCCCCTCCCCAAACAGATGCCTACTTATGTGCTAAAAACAATACTGCCAATTGTACAGAGCTGCTGTTGTTGAGCTAGCACATAATACCCTACCAGTCATTTTATTCTAACTTTTTTTTTGTTGCTGTTTTGTTTTTTGTGCGTGTTCCCTTCTCCTCTATGTATATATATATATGTGTGTATTCTATTTTGTGTACATAACGGTAAATATACTTTATTCAAAAACCCAATAAAAAACATTTATTTTTTTAAAAATTCACTCATTATCCAACCTAAAAACAAAACCCTTGACCCCATCATCTTGGCAACCTACCGCTCCATCTCCAATCTCCCTTTCCTTTCCAAAGTCCTTGTACTCGGTGTCCCCAAGGATCTGTCCTCAGCCCCTCCTATTTCCCACCTACACACGGCCACTAGGTGACATCATCCCAAAGCACCGTGTTAGTTTTCACATGGATACTGACGACACTCAGCTCTACCTCACCACTATCCCTCTCCATTCCCCCACTGTTACTAAATTATCAAACTGCTTATCCCACATCCAGTGCTGGATGAGCAGAAATTTCCGCCTATTAAAAATTTGGGAAGACCAAAGCCATTGTCTTCAGTCACCATTAGAAATTCCGTTCCCTAACTCCTGAGTCCATCCCTCTTCCTGGGAGCTGTCTGAGGCTGAACTGCACTCTGCACAATCTCCGGGTCCTATTTGACCCCAAGATGAGTTTCTGACCCCATATCGACCCCATCACTAATACCAGATATTTCAATCTCCATAATCTCACCTGTCTCCCCCTCCATCCCAGCTCATCTGCTGCTGAAACCCTCATCCATGCCCCTGTTATCTTTAGACTTGGTGAATCCAATACATTCCTGTCCACATTCACCCAGCACTGAAACATGAGATCATCCCAAACTCTGCTGACTGTGGGCTTTCTCACACCAAGTAGTCCTGTTCACCCATCACCCCTGTGCTCACTGACCTACACTGGCTCCTTATGTAGGACAGTCTTGATTTTAAAATTCACATCCTCTACCTTGTTTGCAAGTCCCTTCAGGGCCTTATCCCTCCCTATCTCTGTAATCTCCAGTTTTACAACCCTCTGAGATATCTGCACTCTGCTCACAAACAACAACAACAAAAAAAGTTAGAATACAATGACTGGTAGGGTATTATGTGCTAGCTCAACAATAATTAAAATTCCCCATTTAAATTATTCCACCATCAGTGTAGGGCCAAGGCCGGAAACTGTGAAATTCCCTCTCTAAACCTCTCCGTCAATGGTGCAATTTTAAACCGTGTAGAATCAAATATCCCAGCGGTGGTGGGGGTGAAGGGTGGTAAATGTCGACAATTGGGTGAGTAAGCTGTTGATCAAGATGTTTACAAAAAAAAGCTAATGGGGTCCTCAGTTTATTAATGTAGACATGGAGTGCAAATGCAAGGAAGCTATCGGGAATCTTTGTAAATTACTGATTACCCAGCAGTGTGGAAAATTACCCAGGTATGTCCTGTACACAAAGAGCAGGACAAATCAAACACAGCCCAATACTGCCTCATCAGACTTCTCTCAATCATCAGTAAGGTGATGGAGGGGCCATCAACAGTGCTATCAAGTGGCACTTGCTCAGCAATAACCTGCTCTTGGGTCATGTCTGTGCTGAGTCTGCACATTGAGTCTCCGGTTTCCTCCCACAAGTCCCGAAAGATGTGCTTGGTAGGTGAATTGGACATTCTGAATTCTCCCGCAGTGTACCCGAACAGGTGCCGGAGTGTGGCGACTAGGGGCTTTTCAAAATAACTTCATTGCAGTGTTAATGTAAGCCTAATTGTGACACTAATAATGATTATTATTAGATTATCATTGATGCCAGTTTGGGTTCTGGCAGGGTCACTTAGCTCCTGATCTCATTACAGCCTTGGTTCAAACATGGTCAAAAGAGCTGAACTCCAAAGGTAATCTGAGAGTGACTGTTATTTAAACCAAGCCAGCATTTAACCAAGTATTGCATCAGGGAATCCGAGCAAAACTGGTGTCAATGGGAATCGGGGGAAACTCCGCTGGTCATAACTTGCACAAAGGAAGTTGGTTGTGTTTGTTGAATGTCAATTATCTCAGTTCCAGGACATCACTGCAGGAGTTTCTCATGGCAGAGTCCTAGGCCCAACATCTTTATCAATGACCTGCCTTCCCTCATAACGTCAGAATTGGGGATGTTAACACTGCTTCTCACGGTGCCAAGGTCCCAAGTTCGATCCCGGCCCTGGGTCACTGTTTGTGTGGAGTTTGCACATTCTCCCCAAATTTTCTGTGGGTTTCACCCCCGCAACCCAAAAGATGTGCAGGCTAGGTGGTTTGGCCACAAAAAATGGCCCATTAATTGGAAAAAATTAATTGGGTACTCTAAATTATTTTTTTTAAAAAGAATTGGGGATGTTTGCAGGTGACTAAACAATGTTCAGCACCATTCACGGCTCCTCAGACACTGACGCAGTCTGTTGAATTCGCGGACAGCAGGACACAGCGATGATAGGTAGAAAGTAATGAATAAGGTTTATTATGATACAAATCCAAACTCCTCAACTCCGCAACACAGGGCTAAATAGCTGGCTTTGAAAGCAGACCAAGGCAGGCCAGCAGCACGGTTCGATTCCCGTAACAGCCTCCCCGAACAGGCGCCGGAATGTGGCGACTAGGGGCTTTTCACAGTAACTTCATTTTGAAGCTGACTTGTGACAATAAGCAATTTTCATTTTCATTCATTTTTCATTTTCAAGAATCTCCTTCCCTGATTGCCCCCAGACGAGGGTTTTATGTGAGATTGGGCTCTCCCTGTTAAGAGGAAACCCTGCTCCCTTAAAGGGGCAGTTCCTATTCTGGGGAGGTAATGGGAAATTGTATGGTCCTGTCCCGGGACCTCCATTGGGATTATAACACAATCCATGTCCAAATGCAGCAAGACCTGGGCAATAGCCAGGCTTGAGCTGACAAGTGGCAAGTTACTTTCACACCACACAAGTGCCAGGCAATGACCGTCTCTAACAAGAGAGGATCTAATGATTGACCCTTAACATTCAATGGCATTACCATCGCTGAACCTCCCACAATCAACATCCTGGGGGTCAGCACTGACCAGAAAATGAACTGGACTAGCCATATAAATATTGTGGCTACCAGAGCAGGTCGGAGGCCAGCAATCCTGTGGCACGCAACTCAACCCCTGGCTCAGCAAAGCCAGTCCACCACCTGCAAGACCCAGGTCAGGAGCATGATGGAATATTCCGCACTTGCCTGGATGAGTGCAGCTCCAACAACATTCAAGAAGCTTGACAACATCCAGAAAAAACAAGCCCATTTGATTGGCACCCCATCCACAAACATTCAATCTCGCTACACTGGCGAACAGTAGCAGCATTGTGTACCAGCTACAAGATGCACGATAACTCACCCAGGTTCATTTAGGCAGCACCTTCCAAACTCATAACCTCTGCCATCCAGAAAGACAAGAGCAGCAGATACATTGACGCACCATCACCTGGAGGTTCCCCTCCAAGATACTCCTGACTTGGAAATATATTAATGTTCCTTCACTGTCGCTGGGTCAAAATCCTGGATGCAGCCTCATCCTCAAGTTACCGAACAGACTTTCTCCTGTCAATATAGAGCAGCAGGATTGGACTGTGGTTTGTTTATTGCTCATCTTCAGGTAATACAGTTTCGGAGTGATTTAAATTTAAAACAAGCTTTTCAGACATGATGGTCTATTCATACATAAATTAGATGCTATAATGCTATAGGGCACAAACTGCATCCAAATAGGGCTGATTTACATCAGAAATAAATATTGGAATGAACATGGGTCCGGCATGGATGTGATTAACAGCAGCAATAACTGCAGAATCAAAAACAGTTAGGTGGGGTTACAGGAATAGGGTGGAGGCATGAGCTTAAGTAGATGTTCTTTCCAAGGGCCGGTGCAGACTCAATGGGCCGAATGGCCTTCTGCACTGTAACTTCTATGATATGATATGATAAGGTGGAGTTGAACTCGTGTCTCTAGCGCACTGTGCCACCCCACATCTGTGGACACTAAGTGGCAATTTAGCATAGCCGATCCACTTAACCTGCACATATTTGGATTGTGGGAGCAAACCAGAGCACCTAGAGGAAACGCACGCAGACATGGGGAGAAAGTGTAAACAAACTCCCAAGGCTGGAATTGAACTTGAGTCTCTGATGCTGTGCCACCGAAGTACTTCACTCAGCCACCCCACATTTTGAGTTTACATTTGACTGGAGCTATTGGATTCTGCTGTCGTGTTGGAAAACTTTAGGGCATTTGAAATTCTCCACCAATTCCTACTCCATCTTTCTGATGGATAATGAAGGGTCTGTGCACATTGCCCCCCAATATCCACATCACAGCAAAAAAGATCACGAGTCACTAATTAGGATTTTCGATGGGGCTGTATTTACCCAGCATTCCCGCGGTAATGAATGTCCCCCATTCACATCAGAGGAATATGCTGCGCAGGTGCAGTAGTGACCAGTATGGGAGCATGCGCAGAGCGAGTAATGGGATGAGGAGAGTCGCTCATTTGTCGACTCTGCAGCGGGAAGGATGCGGAAACTCTGACGGAACGATGGAGCCGGATCTGGAGAGGGAGGGTTTCTAAACACCTGGTGAGGGCCTCAAATCCAGAATCAGACTCTGCAAGTCCCGCGATTCCAGCTCCGGGTCTTTATTTCCCCCAGACCGGGACAACACGTTTTAAAATCCATGCCCCGCTCTCGGGCTGCACCGGATATTCGCCGCCCAGAGGAGTCTTTGGGCCATATATTTATATTCAGTGAGAGGTCGCAGTCTCCGTCTCGTTACCTGAAGGAACTGCTTCGCCATTTGGTTTGCACTACACCCCCACGCTCCCAATCACTGCCCAGTGTGGAGGGGACTGGGTAAGTCAGAGGATCTGCTCTTGGGCCTGGTTAAAGCAGCAGCCTGTAGATCGGCAGGGGGTAACTCCGGCTGTCGGCCCCTCTTCTGTGGTCTTGTCAATCCCCGGGTTGTCCTGGAGAGGGAGCGTGCGGTGTCTACCGGAACACTTGAGACCTTCCACACTGGCGGCCACCTCAGGGTGCAGAATGTCCCATAGACACTGGAAACAACATTCTGGTGTAGTTGAGAAGGAGGTTTGATTGGACCACAAGTTTGGGGAAACAAGAGAAAAACCCATAGAAACTGGAATTGTTTGTTCTGAATTTCTATCCTGTACTAATGGTAACACTGACACTGTCAATGTCTTTTACAGGGTAGAAGAGGACGTTGATTTGCAGATGGGAAACTCAGACCAAATATCACATCAAGATCTGACAGAGTCACTTAATTCATCAGGACCTGAATATCATCGGTCCTTTAATGTGGAAGGAGAAATGTTTGTTGGTTCTGTCAGTGGGAAAAAATTTCAAACATCAGTGTGACTGGAAAAGCACCGAGACCCACACAACACACACCCGAGTGAGAGTGTTCCAGTGAACTGAATGTGGAAAGACTTTAACCAGTTACACAACCTGAAAAAACAGCACATCATTCATAACGGGGAGAAACTGTACACGTGTTCTGTGTGTGGACGAGGCTTCAATTGATCATCCAGTCTGGAGAGACACCAGGACTCGTACACAATGGAGAAACCGTGGAAATGTGGGGATTGTGGGAAGGGATTCAATTACCCATCCCTGCTGGAAA
This sequence comes from Scyliorhinus torazame, assembly GCF_047496885.1. Lineage (NCBI taxonomy): Eukaryota > Metazoa > Chordata > Chondrichthyes > Carcharhiniformes > Scyliorhinidae > Scyliorhinus > Scyliorhinus torazame. The sequence continues at coordinate 71,312,957 of NC_092711.1, read as the reverse complement.
TGCATCGACGCAGTCACACTGGAGAGAGGCCATTCACCTGCTCTGTGTGTGGTAAGGGATTCATTCAGTCATCCCACCTGCTGACACATCAGCAAGTTCACATTGATGAGAGGCTGTTTAACCAGTCAGACTGTGATAAGAACTCTAAAAGCTCCGAGGACCTGGTCAAGCACCAGGTTGTTCGCACTGAGAGACAGTTCAGTTGCTCTCACTGTGGGAAGCTATTCAAACGATCACAGAATCTCATTGAACACGAACGCACTCACACTGGGGAGAGACCATTCACCTGCTCTGTGTGTGGGAAAGGATTCACACGATCATCCCACCTCGCTACTCACAGACTGGTTCACAGTGATAACAGACCTTTCAAATGTACTGAATGCGAGAAGAGTTATAAAACCACAAGTGATCTGCTGATACACCAGCGGGTTCACAACGAGGAGAGGCCGTTCAGATGTACAGTGTGTGGGAAGGGATTTACTCAGTTATCTGGCCTCCAGAAACACCAGCGAGTTCACACTGGGGAGAGGTCATTCACCTGCTCCTTATGTGGAAAGGGATTCATTTATTTAACCAGCCTCCGATCACACCAACTTGTTCACTCGGATAAGAAACCTTTCAAATGTTCTGAATGTGAGAAGAGCTTTAAAACCACAAGTGTTCTGCTGAGACATCAGCGAGTTCACACTGGGGAGAGGCCGTTCACCTGCTCTGACTGTGGGAAGGGTTTCACCCGCTCATCCCACCTGCTGACACATCAGCACACGCACACCGGGGAGAGACCGTTCACCTTCTCTGAGTGTGAGAAGGGATTTACTCGCACAGCTCATCTGACACAGCAACAGGTTGATAAATGTCTGCAGGGTTTGGATTCTGCTGTTATTGCTGCTGTTAATCACATCCAGCACTGAACCATGTTCATTCAGACTTGGAGTTTGTTTTTGCTGATGTTAATAATCCCTATAACTGGGCTGGAGTTTAATCTTCTGAATATATGTCAAGTGAATTAATATTGTTTCAGACACACTTTTGAAACCTTCATTTCACCAGGATAAGAAGAGATTAATTGGTGTCCTGTTACTGGCTGCTGCATTTTTGTGACCTTTCCTCCTTTCTAACTTGAGATTATTTCAGTTCTTGCACCTTCAGTTACTCTCACAACCGTGTCCCAGCTCCCCATCACTTCCCGTGTGTCTGTCATAGCTTTGGCATCCAGGGGAAGTATTGGTAACAAACCCAGGATCACTAAACACAAAACCCAGTCATTTGTACTGGGGATCTGGTCAAGCACCAGGTTGTTCGCACTGAGGGGCAGTTAAGTTGTTCTCACTGTGGGAAGCTGTTTAAACGATCACAGAATCTCATTGAACATGAACGCACTCACACTGGGAGGAGTCACATGAAGGTGGTCAGTACAAATGATACAAGGACATCCAAAAAAAGGATCCTTACAAACTTCTGCACTGCGGACCACCTAGAATCATATCAAATCTCTGGGAAAAGACTGCAGTCGACCAGCCATGTGGAGGCAGCACTGAAATTAGTTCAGTTTGTTTCAATTTGTACTGATGTGCTTGTCTCCCAATCACTGAGGACAGTGATGTTTGTGGAGCCTCCTCCTCCTGTGATTTGTTTAATTATTCACCACCATGGAGATGTAGCAGGACTGCAGCTTTGATCTGAACCGCTATGTGTGAGATCGCTTAACCCTGCCAAGAGCATGCTGCTTCTGCTGTTTAACACGTTTATAGTCTCCTGTTATAGGGTCACCAGATTGGAATCTGTTTCAGGGAAACCTGGTGCTGCTCCTGACATGTTCTTCCCCACTCCATGTTGAACCAGAGTTGGTCCCTTGGCTTGATGGTAATGGTAGAGTGAGGGATATGCTGGCCTATGAGCTTACAGATTGTGTTTAAGTATTGTGCTGCTGGTGGCTCACAGCACCTCATGAATGCCCAGTTTTGATCTAGATCTGTCCTGAATCTATCCCATTTAGCACAGTGATGGACAGGACAATGGAGGCTATATTTTATATTCCAGCCCCCTTACAGAAAAGCCTTCCTAATTACTTGCCGTTCCTGCTTGTTACCTTTCTGGGATTATTTTAGGACACCCAGTCCACTCTGTCCAGCAGCATTCTGCACTCTCTCCATTTAAATAATGTTCTGGTTTTTCTATTGCTGTCAAATGGGCATCCTCACATTTTCCCACATTTACTCCATCTGCTAAAGTTAATGTCCACTCACTTGAACATATCTGACCCTTTTCAGACTCTTTGTATCCTCCTTAAACAACTTGCCTTCCTACCTATCCCTGTATCAACAAGTTTGGCACAAACACAGTTGGTTCTTTCATTCACATCATTGATATAGGTTGGAAATAGTTGAGGCCCCGGCACTGATCCCTGCAACACTCCATTAGGTACAGTTTGCTAACCTGAAAATAGACAAGGATGCGCAGTGGTCCCAATATAATCATGGACAGATGAATCAGCGACCAGTAGGTTGGTGAGGATGAGGTCGAGTGTGTTTATCCTTCTTGGTTCCCTCACTACCTGCCGCATGCCCAGTCCAGCAGCGAGAGCTCCTCCAGGACTCAGACAGCTCAGTGGTGGTACCAAGCGAGTCTTGGTGATGGGCATTCCCCCACCCACAGTACCTTGAATGCCCACCCCATCCCTCCCCCCCACCTCCTCAGTGCTTATTCCAAGTAATGTTCAACCTGGAGGAGTATTGATTCGGTGGCTGAAGGAGGGCAGTAATCGGCATGAGATTTCCTTGCCCATGTTTGACCCAACACCATGAGATTTCATGGGGCTCAGCATCAATGTTGAGGACACCCAGGACCATCTCTCACACTGTATACGTCCGTGCTGCTATCTCTACTCTGGTCTGACCTACTGGTGGGACAGGACATTTTGACAGGAAGAATAAAAGAGAAGCACATTATCTAAATCGTGAGAGAGTGCAGAGCTCTTCAGTTGCAGAGGAATCTGGGTATCACAGAATCTACGGCATGGAGACAGGACCTTCGGCCCAAACTGGTCCATGCCAGCCCATCTAAGCTAACCCCATTTGGCCCATATCCCTCTAAATCTTCCTGATCCATGTATACACCTTTTCAATGTTGTCAATGTCCCTGCCTCAACCACTTCCTCCGGTAGCGGATTCCACATACGTACCACCCTATTAAAAAGTTGCTCCTCAGATTCCCATTAATTCTTTCCCCTCTTAACTTAAAGCTATGCCCTCTAGTTCTCGATTCCCCAACCCTGAAAAAATGACTGTGCATTCACCCTGTCCATGCCTCTCATGATCTTATACACCTCTATGAGATCACCCCTCAGTCTCCTACGCTTCAAAGAAAAAGGTCCTGGCCTGTCCAATCCCTCCCTGTAACTCAGTCCCTTGAGTCCTCGCAACATCCTTGTAAATTTCTTCTGCACTTTCTCCAGTTTAATAACATCTTTCCTACAGCAAAGCAACCAAAACTGAACCCAATACTCCAGGTGCGACCTCACCAACGTCCTGTACAACTGCAACATAACTTCCCAACTTCTATACTCAATGCCCTGACTGATGAAGGCCAAAAGCCTTCTTCACTGCCCTATCTACCTGTGACTCCACCTTTAGAGAACCGTGCACCTGAACTCCAAGATCCCTCTGTTCCATGATACTCCCTCAGGCCCTACCATTCACTGTGAAAGTCCTACCTTGATTTGACTTTCCGAAATGCAACTCCTCACACTTACTGTATTGAACTCCATTTGCCATTTCTCGGCCCACTTCCCCAGCTGATCAAGATCCTGCTGCAATTTCTGATAACCTTCCTCACTGTCTACAATATCACCTATTTTAGTGTCATCTGCAAACTTACTGATCATACCTTGTACATTCTCATCCAAATCGTTGATATAGATAAGCAGATACAGCTTAATTGGGAAAGCTAACAGAATGTTGCCCTTTATTGTGAGGGGAAAGTCGATTACATAAATAGGGAGGTTGTGCTTCAGTTATCCAGAGCACGAGTGGGATGATAGCTCCAATACCGAGTATGGTATTGGTCTCCTTATTTAAGGAAGGATGGAAGGGTGTTGGAGGCAGTTCAGAGAAGGTTTACCAGACTAATACCAGGACTGGGTGGGTTGTCTTCTCAGGAAAGATTGGGATTGTATCCCCTGGGGTTTAGAAGAGTAAGAGGCAACTTGATTGAAACATATAAGATCCTGAGGGGTATTGACAGGGTGGGTGTGGAGAGGATACATCCTGTTGTTGGAGAATCCAGAACTAGGGGTCACAGTTTAAAAATAAACTGTCGCTCATTTAAAACGGAGATGAGGAGATTTTTTTCTCTCTGAGGATCGTGCGTCTCTTCCTCAAAGGGCTGTGGAAGCCGAGTCTGCGAATATTTCTAAGGCAGATTTTTGGATTCTTGGTCAGTAAGGTGGTGATAGGTTATCGGGGGCGGCGGGGAGGTAAGCAGGATGCAGGTTTGAGGTTACTATCAGATCAGCCACAATCTGATTAAAGGAGCAGACACTAGGGGCTGAGTGGTCTGTTCCTGCTCCTTGTTTGAATGAGACATCGGCAATAAGGTGTGATCCACTGAGTATGACCATGTCAGCTTGTTACTGACTGGACTGTGGAGCTGTAGGCAAAGCCATGTTTAATAATTAATTTTAGTTTATGTGTAATGGTCAGGTAATTGAATCATAGAATCTCTACAGTGCAGGAGGCCATTCGGCCCATTGAGTCTGCACTGACACTTGGGACGAGCGCCCTACCTAGGCCCACTCTCCCGCCCAATCCCCATTACCCCACCTAACCTTTTGGACACTAAGGGGCAATTTATCATGGCCAATCCACCGAATCGGCACGTCTTTGGACTGTGGGAGGAAACCAGAGCACCCGGAGAAAATCCATGCAGGCATGGGGAGAATATCGAACCGTCACACAGACAGCCCTCTGCCTCTCTCCCTTCTTAAACAGCATTGTGACATTCGCCATTTTCCAGTCCTCTGGGACCCTTCCTGCCTCCAGTGATTCCTGAAAGATCACCACCAATGCCTTGACAATCTCCTCCGCTATCTCTTTTAGAACCCTGGAGTGTAGTCAATCTGGTCCAGATGTGTTCTATTGAAGTATTAACCTGAGAAATTGTAATGTAAAACAATACAGAGTCTAATGTCACAATAACTAAGACGGAGCCCTGTAATATAAATGGAAACATGGTCTTCAGTAGTAATAACAAAGACTGGGCCTGGTAAACTAAATATGTTTCATGTAGTAATTAATAAGGTCAGAATTTTTTTTTTTAATGATCTGCAATTACAATTAGAATTTCATTTTAAAATGCTGAAAAATAAATCGTGAAAATAATTAGTTATAATTATGGAATACATTTGCAAACAGTAATGGGTTTGCACACAATTAGAGATCTTAGTTTTATGTGAAAAGTACCAGGAGACAAGGGTTCAGTTATGTGGAGCGATGAGAGATTTGTGGAATCATTCAACACAAAACAAGACCATTCGACCCATCATATCCGTGTTGTCTCTTTGAAATAGTTCTCCAGTTAATCCCACTCCAGGGCACTTTTCCTACACCTCTAATTTTGCCACTTTGAGTATGTATCCAATTGCTTTTTGAACGTAATTATTGAAAGTAGTGACCCAGTCAGGCAGTGCACACCAACCAGATCAAAACTTCTGCCTGAAATAAACACCTCCTCATCCGGCCTTTTGCTCCTTTGCAGATGATCTGAAATCTGATCATCCTCTGGTTCTTGCTGTTTGGAAGTTTCTCCCCATCCACTCCATCAAAACCCTTCATGACCTAAACACCTCAATTCAATCTCGCCTGGATCTACTGACATTTCTCCCAGATGGTTTGTCCAATAAGGTGCAGCTTCAATGTGTCATTGCTGATGTAGTTCTCCCGCTCCGACAAGGGGATCAGATCTTTGATCTGGGCATTCCCCGAGTGCGGAACTTCGAGTGTCTTCATATCATTCACAAACCACACGACATTGACACATCGGTAAAGCAGAATGTTCAGCTTGTGAGAATGTGTCTTACCAGCTGGGTCACAATTGCTCACCGAGGCAGAGAGAGTGGAAAAGTCATCGTCCTGCCGAACATTCTCAGAACGCGGGTGATTGACCTTTGGCCGCTGGATTAACGTCCTTTGACCTTTTGGGGAAAAGGTAACATACCATTGAGTCTTCAGTTTGAAATTGCTGCTCGATAATGATGACGGAATAGATTGTTTCCCCATCATGCCATATCCTTTGATGTCCCAGGCGTGGCTGAAACCTTCTGACGTATACAGCCTCATGGTAAATGGGATGGTGGTAATATCATGGTGTTGGCTGATGGCATCTGTGGGGAAAAGGTGCACTTGGTAGACCAGCAAACTTTCCTGAGGCAGGTAGCTGGAGATTGTCGCGGGCAGGCTTCCTCTGGCTTGGAGATCATACAGTTTCTCTGGGGGCAACATAGGGTAGCGAATGTGGTGCAGCATTTCCTCAGTATGGGCAGGATGCAGGGACAGCCAACTTACCAGGGCTTGGAAAAGGACCACTTCATCTTCCTCAACCAGGTCAGACCTTTGGAAGAGAGCAGAGAGTTGGTGGGGTTCCATCAATAACCAGTCTGGGGACTTTCTGATGGTGCCAATGTTCCAGGCTATAGACCGGAAGCATTTCTCTTCCAGTTGGGTCAGGCCAATCAGCTTGGCATATCTCTGCCATGTGATGGCACGGTTGGAGGAGCCCAGGGCAGCCACATTGGCCAACAATAACTGCTGGCAGCTTTCTCTCAGCTCCTGGACGTTGTACTTTTCTGACAGAAGGTGAAGGGGAAGCACATTCACGGTGCTGAGGGTGACATTCCCGTTGTAGAGATACCTCAGGAAATGCTGGAAGTGATACAGGCACTCCTCTTCCTCAGTGAGGTGGACAGTCTGGTCTTTAATATCCGACCAATGCTCAGTGTCCAACAGGGTCCTGAAGACATCACTGCGCACAACCAGGATGAACTTGTGGGCGTTCAGTGTGAGCGTTTTGTTCACAATCAGTTTGATGTCGCTGAAATCCTCCTTGTTGAACAGGGCACAGAGGGCATTCACGAAGCTGGTCTGCTGATCGAGACTCTCCAATGGCCCAGTGACATCCATCATCTGTCTGTGAAGTTCAGCACTAACTAACTAGGAGCAAGGAGACAGTGAGCAGGGATAATGGATACAAATGGCGAGCAGAATGTGACTAACGGAGCCTCTTTACCCCAGCCTTCACCCAGGGAGCTGTACTGGGGTCTCAGACACTCACTACATTTCTGAACAAGTTGGGTGAAAGACTTTTTAAAATACATTTGGAATACCCAATTCTTTTTTTTCCAATTAAGGGGCAATTTCGCATGTCCAAATCACCTACCCCGCACATCCTTTTGGGTTATGGGGGTGAAACCCACGCAGACACAGGGAGAATGGGCAAGCTTTACACGGACAGTGACCCGGGACTGTGACTGAACCCGGGTCCTTGGTGCCATGAGACAGCAGTGCTAATCACTGCGCCACCGTGCTGCCTCTGTTCTAAGTTTGTTGATCACACTATGATGGCATAAAAATAAGTAATGTAGATGGGATAAGAAGGGGTGGCGCAGTGGTTAGCACTGCTGCATACTGCAGTGAGGACCCGGGTTCGATCCCGGGTCACTGTCTGTGTGGAGTTTGCACATTCTCCCCGTGTCTGCATGGGTCTCACCCCCACAATATAAAGATGTGCAGGGCAGGTGGATTGGCCATGCTAAATTGCCCCTTCATTGGACAAAAAGAATTGGGTAATCTAAATTTATAAAAAGATAGTAAATGGTATCAGAAGCTGGGAGAAAGTTACAAAGGTGCATTGTGACAGTTTAAGGGATTGGACCAAACTTTCCATTCTGAATGCTGGGAAGCGAGGAGCGGATAAGCAGAAAAATGTAAGCATCCAAATCTGCTCGACAGATAGAAAAATAATGTAACAAGAATATGGATTGTTGGCCTTTACCTGGGGGGAACTGGACTACAAATAGGTTGACCTTATGTTTCAATGATAGAGAGATCTGGTTCCATCCACCTGGAGGCTGTGCTCAGTCCAACGCATCACAACACAGGAAGAATATGTATTGGCCTTGGAGGGTGCAGCACAGATTCACGGGAATGATTAGAATAAAAGTTCAGACTCACTGAAGAAGAGGCATCAATCTCTCCTTCTGTACAAGGTATCATTTCAATCTTCCTGTTTGATATAGGATTGATTCTCTGTCTGTCTCTCGGATGTGCTTTGTCACAACCTCTCTATCCCTCTATCATTGCCTCTTTGGTTGTCTTTTTCTCCGTCACAGAATTTACATTGCAGAAGGCAATTCGGCCCAGAGTCTGTACATAAGAACATAAGAACTAGGAGCAGGAGTAGGCCATCTGGTCCCTCGAGCCTGCTCCGCCATTCAATGAGATTATGGCTGATCTTTTGTGGACTCAGCTCCACTCTCCGGCCCGAACACCATAAACCTTAATCCCTTTATTCTTCAAAAAACTATGTATCTTTATCTTAAAAACATTTAGTGAAGGAGCCTCAACTGCTTCACTGGGCAAGGAATTCCATAGATTCACAACCCTTTGGGTGAAGAAGTTCCTCCTAAACTCAGTCCTAGTACTGGCCTTGGAAAGAGCACCGTACTTAAGCCCAGGCTGCCACCCTATCCCTGTAACCCCACCTAACCTTTTGGATATGAAGTGACAATTTATCATGGCCAATCACCTAACCTGCACATGTTTGGACTGTGGGAGGAAACCGGAGCACCCAGAGGAAACCCACGCACACACGGGGAGAAAGTGCAAACTCCACACAGACAGTCACCTGAGGCCCTGTAGCTGTGCGGCAGCAGTGCTAACCACTGTGCCGCCCTCCATACCTGCCTGGCTATGTCTCTCTCCCTTTCCTGTCTCTCCAACTCTCTGTATCTCTCTATCCCGGTCTCTTCCACTATCTCTGCTTCTCCTACTCCATACCTGTATTGCAGTAAGATGCTACAGTAAAGTCAGAGTTCTCACCACTGATTTAAACGTTTGAACGAACGACACTCTACTGGAGCAGGCAGGAATCTTTAGCTCCTTACTTTCACTTCCTGGTTCTGACGCGATTTCTCAGTGATCGGGAACAATAAATTCCACCAATCCCACACAGGAGCCACCAACATAATACCCTCAAAAACAAACTTAAAGACAGAAAGAAAAACTCCCGAGGGACATCACAGGTATGCAATATCAGACAAAACAAAATGTTTACCAAGCCAAAGGGGAGGTAAGAGCAGAATCTGGATCAGTGAAGTGGGTTTAACACCCAGCTCTCCCTCAACATCACTTCTCTTGACCCTCTCCACTGACTCCAAAATCTCACACTCGGTTCTGACACCCAATTGGAAAAATGAATAATTCATATATAGATATATAATTGCATTAGAAGCAGTTCAGAGATGGTTCACTGGACTAATTTCTCAGCTGAAGGGCTGATCTTATGAGGAAAGGTTGAACAAGTTGGGCTTGAACCCACTGGGGTTTATGAGAGACAATCTTACAAAAACATGGAAGATGCTGAGGGGACTCGATAGGGTAGATATCTGGAGGCAGTTTCGTTTTACGAGGAAGATTAAAATTAGTGGACATTTCAGAGAGCTCCCTCTTAAAACAAGATGTGGAGATGCCGACGTTGGACTGGGGTGGGCACAGTAAGAAGTCTTACAACACCAGGTTAAAGTCCAACAGGTTTGTTTCAAATCATTAGCTTTCTGAGCACAGCTCCTTCCACAGGTGAATGAAGAGGTGGGTTCCACAAACACATATATAGACAAAGTCAATGATGCAAGATGATACTTTGAATGGGAGTCTTGGCAAGGAATTAAGTCTTTACAGGTCCAGATGGCACAACAGGAGAGAGGTATAATCACAGGTTAAAGAGGTGTGAATTGTCACAAGCCAGGACAGTTGATAGGATTTCGCAAGCCCAGGCCAGATGGTGGGGGTGAATGTAATGCAACATTAATCCAAGATCCCGGTTGAGACCGTACTCATGCATGCGGAACTTGGCTATCAGTTTCTGATCGGCGATTCTGCGTTGTCACGCATCCTGAAGGCCGTCTCGGAGAACACTTACCCGAAGATCAGAGGCCGAATGCCCTTGACTGCTGAAGTGTTCCCCGACTGGAAGGGAACATTCCTGCCTGGCGAGTGTCACGCAATGTCCGTTCATCTGTTGTCACAACCTCTGTAAGACATGTCAGATCATTGACATGGATACCCCATTTCACGCGATAACACCACCCACCAGGTACAGGGCACATTCTTGTGCGACTCGGCCAACGTTGTCCACCTCATACGCTGTAGGAAAGGATGTCCCGAGGCGTGGTACATTGGCAAGACCATCGAAAAAGTCTCTATAATCGGTGTGACTGCCTTGGTGTCTCAGCAGGTTGGATGAACAAGTGAATCCCTTCCCACACACAGAGCAGGTGACCGAATCTCTCCATTGTGAACTCGCTGATGTCTCAGCAAGTTGGATAAATCTCTGAATCCCTTCCCACACATGCAGCAGATGAATGGCCTCTCCCCATTGTGAATGCGCTTGTGTGTCTGAAAGTGGGATGACTGAGTGAATCCTTTCCCACACCCAGTGCAGGTGAATGGCTTCTCCCCACTGTGAACTCGCTGGTGTCTCTGCAGGTTGGATGAATCACCAAATCCTTTCCCGCACACTGGGCAGGTGAATGGTTTCTCCCCGGTGTGAACTCTCTGATGTCTCAGTAGATCGTACGACATTCTAAATCTCTTTGTGCAGTGACAGCAGCTGAACGGTCTCTCCTCAGTGTGAATGTCTGCATGATGGTCCATCAGTGCAGGGTTTAGAAAGCAACTCCCACAGTCAGAGCATTTAAAATGTGTCTCATTGCTTTGGGTGCCTTGTCGTTGCAACAGACTAGACGACTGAGTTAATCCCTTTCCACACATGGAGCAGGTGAATGGTCTCTCCCCAGTGTGAATGTGACGGTGTCTCACCAGGCTCGATAACTGAGTGTATCCCTTCCCAGACTCGGAGCAGGTGAATGGTCTCTCCCCGGTGTGAATGTGACGGTGTCTCACCAGGCTCGATAACTGAGTGAATCCCTTCCCACACACCGAGCAGGTGAACGGTCTCTCCCCGGTGTGAATGTGACGGTGTCTCACCAGGCTCGATAACTGAGTGAATCCCTTCCCAGACTCGGAGCAGGTGAATGGTCTCTCCCCAGTGTGAATGTGACGGTGTCTCACCAGGCTCGATAACTGAGTGAATCCCTTCCCACACTCCGAGCAGGTGAACGGTCTCTTCCCGGTGTGAATGTGTTGGTGTTTCAGCAGGTGGAATGAGCGAATGAATCCCTTCCCACACTCGGAGCAGGTGAACAACCCCTCACCTGTCTGGAATCTCTGGTGATTCCGCAAGGCGGATGACTGAGCGAATCCCTTCCCACACTCAGGGCAGGAGAACGGCCTCTCCCCAGTGTGAACCCGCTGGTGTGTCAGCAGGTTGTGTGAATCACTGAATCCCTTCCCACACTCAAGGCAGGAGAATGGCCTCTCCCCAGTGTGAACTCGCTGGTGCCTCTGCAGGGTGGATGAATCAATTAATCCTTTCCCACACACTGAGCAGGTGAATGGCTTCTCTCCGCTGTGACTGCGCCGATGGGTTTCCAGCTCACAGGGAGCACGGAATCCCTTCCCACAGTCTCCACATTTCCACAGTTTCTCCATGTCGGTGGCTGTGTCTCCAGGTTGGATAATAAGTTGAAGCCTCGTCACGTGTGAGGTCTCTCCCCGCTGTGAATTGTGAGATGATTGTGAGGCTGTGTAAGTGGTTGAAGCTCTTTCCAGTCAGTAAACTGGAACACTCACTCGGGTGTAGGTTTATCTCGGTGCTTTTCCAGTCACACTGATGTTTCCACAGTCAGTTCACTGGAACACTCACTCGGGTGTGGGTGTATCTCGGGGCTTTTCCAGTCACACTGATGTTTGTAACCCTTTGAAGCAGACAGAACACACAAACATTTCTCATCGTAGATGCAAAAGCCGATGATATTCATGTCCTGATGAATTGAATAACTGTCAGATCTTGTCTTGATGTTTGGTTTGAGATTTCTGTCTGCAAATCCTCACTTCTAATATCCTGTGAAAGGAATTTACAAAATTCATTCGTGAGAACAGGATAGAAATGCAGAACAGACAATTCTAGTTTCTGTGGAACATTCTTTCCTCCCTCAATCTTCAAAATCTGCAAATCTCCAGACCACACGGTCTCCCTCGTTTCCCCCCTGCAATATATACACTCGCAATTCTCCTGAAGGTGCTGATTCAAGCTGATGGACAGATCCATGCTGACTACCTCCTGTCCTAGACTCGGAGATCACAGGAAATGGGAGCAGAAGTAGGCCACTCGCTCCATCAGGACTGCTCTGCCATTCAATAAGGTTATGGGTGAAAAGTTTTCCCCTTTGTCTTCCCTTTTCACCCCAGCAGCCTCCGCATTCAAAGGTTCATCTGCCAGTTCTGTCAAATCCAGCACGATGCCACCATGAAACAGATCTACTCACCACCCCAGTCAGCATTCTGCAGGGACCTCTACCTAGATGACACCCTGGTACACTCCTCCATCTCCCTCAACCCCTTACTGCATTTCCTCCAATGCATTCGCAGAAGGTGCAATACCCACCCCACTACTTCCTCCCTGTCCAAGTTTCCAAACTCTCCTCTCAGCTGAAGCAGCGTTTCATTGCACCTCCTTCAATTTAGTCTACTGCATGTGCTGCTCCCAATGTGGTCTCCTATACACTGGGGAGACTAAATGCTGACTGGTTGATCTTTGCTCAGTCCACAACCTTCCTGTCAGTTGCCATTTTAACTCACCATCTTGCCTTTGGCCTGCTGCAATGCTCCAGCTGTGCCCAATACAAACTGGAGGAACAACACTGCATCTTCCGATTCGGCGCATTCCAGCCTTCTGGACTCTACATTTAGGTGAACAAATTTAAACTGTGAACCTTCCTTCTGAAAGAGGCCCACTCCCCCCGCCCTATCCCCCACCTAACATTTGAACACCAAAAGCAACTAAGCACAGTCAATCCACCTAACCTGCACATCTTTGGACTGTGTGAGAAAACCTACGCAGACACAGGAGAACGTGCAAACTCCACACAGTCACTCGAGCCAGAATTGAATCCGCATCCCTGGCGCTGTGAGGTAGTAGTGCGAACCACATGTGCAATAAATGTCTCTGAGGCAGATTCCTGCAACTCAAGATAAAATATGTCCCTGTCTGGCGGCGGGGCCAACCTGGATCTCCGGGGGTCGCTCCCTGCGCATGCGTCCTTCTTCAGGTTGCCCTCAATAAAGATGGCGCTCGTGCATGCGCCCTCCTGTATATCGCCCAGTTTCAAAAAGGCGGCCATCAATCCGGGCCTTTCACCGGAACCGCGAAAGCTTGGTGCAAACAGCGTACCAGGAGATTCATATTCGGGCTTCGGAGGCTCTACTCAGTGTTTATGAAGCCTTCCAATCCAGGCACCGGCTCCACCGCCCCCTCCTTACCGGGTGATTTCTCAATTTAAATCACTGCTGATTCCAACCCAACTCTCACCTTCAGTAACCAGACTGCGCTTGCTCTGCATCACAATGCCCGGCTGATTGACGGAAGGTCGCGACCAATAGGAAGAGGGGGCTAACACTGCAATGAAGTTATTGTGAAAATCCCCTAGTAGTCACACTCCGGCGCCTGTTCGGGTACACGGAGGGAGAATTCAGAATGTCCAATTCACGTAACAGCATGTCTTTTGGGACTTGTGGGAGGAAACCGGAGCACCCGGAGGAAACCCACGCAGACACTGGGAGAATGTGCAGACTTCACACAGACAGTGACCCAAGTCGGGAATTAAACCTGGGTCCCTGGCGCTGTGAATCAACAGTGCTAACCACTGTGCTACTGTGCATAACATTGAGAGAGGAAGGTTTGTGTTATTGCTGATGAGAAGCAGCAGCTCCAGTCAGACACGCACATACTATCTATCCATTCTATCTATCGTACACATCAAAACAGAGAAAATAGGAGCAGGAGAAATTCATTCGGTCCATCGAGCCTGCTCCACCATTCAATGTGATGATGGCCAAACATCTAACTCAGTAGTTTTGTTCCTGTACCCTTTGATCCCTTTAGCCACAGGAGCTATATCTAATTCCTTCTTGAAAACATACAATGTTCTGGCCTCAACTGCTTCCTGTGGTAGGGAATTCCACACGCTTACCACTCAATGGGTGAAATAATTTTGAAATGTCTCCTCATTTCAGTCCGAAAAGGTTTACCCCGTATTCTTAGACTATGACCTCTGGTTCTTGACACCCCACCATCGGGAACATCCTTCCTGCGATTACCTAGTCTAGTTCTTTTAGAATTATATAAATTTCTGTGAGATCCCACCTCATTCTTCTAAATTCGAGCAAATTCAATCCTAACTGACTCAATCTCTCCTCATAGTCAGTCCCACCATCCCAGGAATCAGTCTAGTAAATTTTCGCTGCACTCCATTCAAAGAAGCACAGAATAATATAGCAGAGGGCTTTGGCCCATCGAGTCTGCCCCAACACATGAAAAACACCTGACCTGTCTACCTAATTCCATTTGTCAGCACTTGGCCCATAGTCTTGAATGTTATGACATGCCACGTGCTCATCCAGGTACTTTTTAAAGAATGCGAGGCAACCTGCCTCTACCATCCGACCAGGTAGTACATTTCAGACCATCACCACCCTCTGAGTAAAAAAGATTTTCCTCAAGACCCTCTTAGAATCACATCAGAGCAAGAACATCCTTCCTCAGATAAGGAGACCAAAATTGCACACAGTATTCCAGGTGTGGCCTCACCAAGGTCCTGTAGAACTGCAGCAAAAATCTCTGCTCCTAGGTATGAATCCTCTCGCTATGAAGGCAACATACAATTTGCCTTCTTTACTGTCAGCTACACCTGCATGCTTACCTTCAGCGACTGGTGTATGAGGGCACCCAGCACTCATTGCTCATTCTCCTCTCTCAATTTATAGCCATTGCGATAATAATCTGCCTCCCTGTTTTTTGCTACCAAAGTGGATAACCTCACATTTATCCACATTATACTGCATCCGCCGTCCATTTGCCCACTCACCCGTTTATTCCTCCTGTTTATTTTAAATGAGTTAGCACCTACCATAAAATGCCACACAATATAACTACCATAGTCATTTTTAATCTGGAAACGTAAAGCTGCCGTTTCACTCTCAGTCAGGGACAGATCCCAGTTTTACACCAACTCTGATTTAACAGCGCGTTTCCAGCATTCACCATTGTTTTTCCTGACTCTGAACACAGGTGTAAAGGAGACTCCTGTTCCGTGTCTAGGAGCTCTGAACCATGGAAGAGAGCGGCTGGAACATATTTCTTACACGCCACAGGTTAACCCACATGGGGACTTTGCTGTCAGTGAAGAGAGATGTGAAAGACCAATGTGCCATTTGTCCCTCTCAGTGTGACCCTGAAGGACTGTGTCCAGGCTGAAGTTCTGTTCCTGCCGTGTGATCCTCCCCCAGATTGTCTTTTCTGAACTCCAGACAGGTGATGTTAAAATCTCAGGTAGGAAAGATAAAACCCTGCAACAATATTTTTAAAACAAAGCTGATTTATTTGACATTTATCTGGAATATTAAATTCCAGCCGAGTTTCAGGGATTATTAACATTCGCAAAAGCAAACAGCAACTTTCAGAATGACCATGGTTCATTCCTGGGTGTGGTTAACAGCAGCAATTTTTTTTCTTTTTAACAAGTTTTTCCAATTAAGGGGCAATTTAGCAGGGCCAATCCATCTACCCTGCACATCTTTGGGTTGTGGGGGTGAGACCTACGCAGGCACGGGGAGAATGTGAAAACTCCACATCGACAGTGACCCATGGCCACGATCGAACCTGGGTCTGCAGCGCCGTGAGGAAGCAGTGCTAACCACTGCAACACCATGCCACCGTAACAGCAACAATAACAGAGAATACAACCTTTGTAATCACTGTGATTCGCTGGCGTGTCAATAGGTTAAAACACCAGTGAGTCCCTTCCCACACATGGAGCAGGTGAACAGCCTCTCACCAGTGTGAATGTTGTGTGTCAATAGACATGTTTTGCTTTTAAATCCCTGCTCACGCTCAGAATTTTGATAGGTGTGAATAAGTTGACGTTATTGAGGTGGGATGACTGAATCAATCCCTTCCCATACATGGAACAGGTGAATGGTCTCTCTCCAGAGTGAGTGCATTGCTGGACACGGAGTTCATCTAAACCCAGTCCCACAGAGAGATCCTGAACCCAGTCCCACAGAGAGATCCTGAACCCAGTCCCAGAGAGATCCTGAACCCAGTCCTACAGTGAGAGATCCTGAACCCAGTCCCACAGAGTGATCCTGAGCCCAATCCCACAGAGAGATCCTGAACCCAGTCCCACAGAGAGATCCTGAACCCAGTCCCACAGTGAGAGATCCTGAACCCAGTCCCACAGAGTGATCCTGAGCCCAATCCCACAGAGAGATCCTGAACCCAGTCCCACAGTGAGATCCTGAACCCAGTCCCACAGAGAGATCCTGAACCCAGTCCCACAGAGAGATCCTGAACCCAGTCCCACAGAGAGATCCTGAACCCAGTCCCAGTGAGAGATCCTGAACCCAGTCCCACAGTGAGAGATCCTGAACCCAGTCCCACAGAGAGATCATGAACCCAGTCCCACAGAGAGATCATGAACCCAGTCCCACAGAGAGATCCTGAACCCAGTCCCAGTGAGAGATCCTGAACCCAGTCCCACAGAGAGATCCTGAACTCAGTCCCACAGAGAGATCTTGAACCCAGTCCCACAGAGAGATCCTGAACTCAGTCCCACAGAGAGATCCTGAATCCAGTCCCACAGAGAGATCTTGAACCCAGTCCCACAGAGAGATCCTGAACTCAGTCCCACAGAGAGATCCTGAACCCAGTCCCACAGTGAGAGATCCTGAACCCAGTCCCACAGAGAGATCATGAACCCAGTCCCACAGAGAGATCATGAACCCAGTCCCACAGAGAGATCCTGAACCCAGTCCCAGTGAGAGATCCTGAACCCAGTCCCACAGAGAGATCCTGAACTCAGTCCCACAGAGAGATCTTGAACCCAGTCCCACAGAGAGATCCTGAACTCAGTCCCACAGAGAGATCCTGAATCCAGTCCCACAGAGAGATCTTGAACCCAGTCCCACAGAGAGATCCTGAACCCAGTCCCACAGGGAGATCCTGAACCCAGTCCCACAGTAAGATCCTGTACCCAGTCCCACAGGGAGATCCTGAACCCAGTCCCACAGAGAGATCCTGAACAGTCTCCTGTCAGTGTGAACATGTTAGCTCCACAGAAACTTCATCCTTCCCACATCCAGATATTTAAAAGATCTTCCGTCAGTATGAATTTACTAGTGCTTTAATAGGTTGAATTACTCAGTGAATCCCTCCCCACACATGGAACAGGTGAATGACCTTTCCCCGGTGTGAACTCACTGGTGTTACTGCAGGATGGACAATCGGCTGAACATCTTCCTGCACTGAGAGCAGATGGAGTGGAACCGGAGTGAATGCACTGGTGAACCATCAGTGAATGTATGTTTTACAGCTCCTGTCACAGTCTCAGCATTTAAACCCTCTCTCTGCAGTATGAACTCACTGGTGTGTGTGTGGGGGGGGGGGGGGGGGGGCTGGATGGAAGGGTTGGTCACAGAGAGATATTTGTCCGAGTTAATTGGTGGAAGTGAGGAAACTAGCAGAGGCAGCTGTTTGGATTGTCTCGCACTTATTGGAGGTGGGGATGGAGGAGACAGGGGAGAGGGAGAACATTTCAAAAGGACCTAACTTGTCTTCGAGATATTAATAAAAATTCAACATGATGTGTGTGAAATAGAAAGTTGACTTTTTTCACTTTTATCCACAATATTAACAACAATAATTGGGCTGGAGTTTATTAACAACAGCAGAAACATCCTCCAATGAACATGGTTCAGTCCTGGATGTGATTAACAGCAAAGTTCAATCACTGTCGTTACTCGTGAAGTCGCTGGTGTCTCAGCAGGGCGGATGAGTGAGTGAATCTCATCTTACACACAAAGCAGGTGAATGGCCTCTCCCCCGTGTGAACTTGCAGATGTGTCCGCAGATTGGATAAGGTAGTGACTCTCTTTCCACACTTGGAGCAGGTGAATGGGCCTGACGCAGTGTGAGTGTGCTGGTGTATCAGCAGGGCAGATGACTGAATGAATCCCTTCCCACACATGGAGCAGGTGAATGGCCTCTCCCCAGTGTGAGTGCGCTGGTGTATCAGCCAGTTTGATAAGGTAGTGAATCCCTTTCCACACATGGAGCAGGTGAATGGTTTCTCCCCAGAGTGAACTCGCTCATGTGTCAGCAGGTGGAATGAATGAATGAATGAATCCCTTCCCACACTCGGAGCAGGTAAATGGTCTCTCCCCAGTGTGAACTCGCTGGTGGACTGTAAGTTGAGATGACCATCTGAACCTAGTCCCGCAGTGAGAGCACCTGAATGGTCTCTTGTCACTGTGAACACGTTGATGGGACATAAGTTCACTGGAGCTTTTAAAGGACTTCTCACAGTCTGAGCATTTGAAAGGTCTCTCCACAGTGTGAGTCCGCTGGTGTTTTAGAAGGTTGTTTGACTTTGTAATTCCAATCCCACACACGGGGCAGGTGAATGGCCTCTCCCCAGTGTGAGTGCGTTGATGTGCTTCCAGCTCTGATGGGTAATTAAATCACTTCCCACAGTCCCCACAGTTACAGGGTTGCTTCCCTGTGCGACTGCGCTTGTGTCTTGACAGGCCAGAAGAATGGCTGAAACCTCGTCCACACACAGAACACGTGTACGGTTTCTCCCCACTGTGAACGGTGCTTTTCCCTTCTATGTTCAAACTCTGATAATATTCGGAGTATGATAAACTGAACCAGTTCATCAGATCCTGATGTGATGCTTGGTTTGAATTTTCTGGCTGCAAATTGTCCCTTTCTGATACCCTGTGAAATTGATTTAAAATAGGGAGTGAGAGAGAACCCACAGAAACACAAAGGCAGGTTGTGAAATTGAGCTGAATGAATCTGGTCATTTATGGGGCCGGCACTGGGAAAAAGTGACCATGAAAACGGCTGGATTGTCATAAAAACCCAACTGGTTCACTCATGTCCTTCAGGGAACCTGCCACCCGGTCTGGACTTACAGACGATGCTAACCTCATGTCAGAAAGAGAGAGGGGGTGAGGCGGGGTGATGGACAGTATATTATATTCTTACAACTCCATCAGATCTTTGATAGAATCACCCAAACTCGGAACCTCCACCCAGAAAAACCAGGACAATAGTTTTTAAATTTAGGTACCCAATTCTTTTTTCCCAAAAATGGGCAATTTAGCATGGCCAATCCCCCTGCCCTGTACATCTTTTTGTTGTGGGGGTGAGAGCCACACTTACACGTGGAGAAAGTGCAAACTTCACATGGAGAGTGACCCGGGGCCGGGATTGAACCTGGGTCCTCGGTGCCGTGAGGCAGCAGTGCTAACCACTGCTCCACCCTGCCGCCCAGAACAGGTGTATGTGAAAACTATCACCTCTAAGTTTCCCACAAAGTCACATTCATCCTGACCTGACTGGCATCCAGAATAGAATGAGCAGAAATTTCCTTCAAGTAAATATTGAGAAGATCAAAGCCAATGTCTTCAATCCCTTCCACAAACTCCACTCCCTTCCCACTGACCATCCATCTCCCTGGAAACTGAACCAGACAGATCACAACGCCAGTATAATATGTGACCCTGAGATAAGCTTAACCACAATCTACACCATCTCCACTCCAGCTCAAACTGAAACAACAAAGGCTTTCACAAGGGAATTGGACAAGCCCCTGAAGAGAATAGAAGTGCTGGGCTACTAGGGAAGGGTTGGGGAAATCGGACTTTCTGATTTGCTCTTGCAGAGAACCAGCAGGGGCACAATGGGATAAATGGCCTCCTTCTGTATTGTAATCATTCTATTGCAGCACAACATACAAATTAGGAGAAGTGGGTTATTCGGCCCCTCTAGCCTGCTCTGCCATTCAATATCATGGCTGATCGAAGAATAACTACAACTGGACATTTTGCCTACCCACAGTAATCTATCCCGGAGGCCAGGGACCAACCTGCAGACCCAGTACGTCCCCCAATACAAGGGACCAACCTGCACACCCAATACGTCCCCCAATACAATTCAATGTTTATTGGTCCATCTCTATATCTAGAATAGATTCAGTGACCAATGGCTGCTATAAAATAAAAGCAAAAGACTGTCGTTGCTGAAAATCTCAAATACAAAGAGCAAACACTGGACAAACTCAGCAGGAACTTAAGCAAGGATTCAGGAGGGCTAAAAGAGGTCACGAAAAGTCATTGGCAAACAGGATTAAGGAAAAACACAAGGCTTTTAAAACATATATAAAGAGCAAGAGGGTAGCCAGGGAAAGGGTTGACCCACTCAATGACAGGGGAGGGAATCTATGAATGGAGCCAGAGGAAATGAGCGACGTACTAAATTAGCACTTTGCATCAGTATTCACCAAAGAAATGAAATGAAAATCGCTTATTGTCACAAGTAGGCTTCAAATGAAGTTACTGTGAAAAGACCCTGGTTGCCAAATTCCGGCGCCTGTTCGGGGAGGCTGGTACGGGAATTGAACCATGCTGCTGGCCTGCCTTGGTCTTCTTTCAAAGCCAGCGAATTAGCCCTGTGCTAAACAGCCCCTAGAGAATGACTGGGTGGATGA
Source organism: Scyliorhinus torazame (assembly GCF_047496885.1). Classification (NCBI taxonomy): domain Eukaryota; kingdom Metazoa; phylum Chordata; class Chondrichthyes; order Carcharhiniformes; family Scyliorhinidae; genus Scyliorhinus; species Scyliorhinus torazame. The sequence continues at coordinate 71,292,013 of NC_092711.1, read as the reverse complement.
TGAATCTGGGGAAGGGCGTGTAGATATTCTGGGTCACAGTGAGATCAAAAAGGAAAAGATGTTGGGCGCCTTGAAACCATCCAGCTCGATAACTCCCAAGGGCCCCAGAATACTGAGGGAGGCAAGGGAGGAAATTGCTGGGGTCTTGACAGAAAAAGTTGTATCATCACCGGCTACAGGTGAGGTCCCAGAGGACTGGAGCATACCTAATGTTGTTCCTTTGTTCAAGAAGGGTAGCAAGGATAATCCAGGATATTACAGGCCGATGAGCCGCCTTACAACAGTGCTTGAGAAATTATTGGAGAGGATTCTTCGAGACAGGATTTACTCCCATTTGGAAGCAAGTGTACTTGTTAGCGAGAGGCAGCATGGTTTTGTGAACGGGAGGTTGAGTCTCACTAACTGATCAAGTTTTTCGAGGAAGTGACGAAGATGACTGATGAGGGTAGGTCAGTGGATGTTGTCTACATGGACCTCAGTAAGGTATTTGACAAGGTCCCTCTTGGTACAGAAGGTGAAATCACATGGGATCAGAGGTGAGCTGGCAAGATGGATAGAGAACTGGCTAGGTCATAGAAGACAGAGGGTAGCAGGGAAGGGTGCTTTTCTGCTTGGAGGGTTGTGACTAGTGGTGTTCCGCGGGGATCAGTGCTGGGACCTTTGCTGTTTGTAGTATATATAAATGATTTGGAGGAAAATGTAATGGTCTGGTTAGTAAGTTTTCGGACGACACAAACGTTGGTGGAATTGCGGATAGCGATGAGGGCTGTCAGAGGATACAGCAGGCTTTAGATCATTTGGAGACTTGGGCGGAGAGATGGCAGATGAAGTTTGATCCTGACAAATGTAGGGCAGCACGGTAAGACATTGGTCAGCACTGTGGCTTCACAGCGCCACGGTCCCAGGTTCGATTCCCCGCTGGGTCACTGTCAGTGCAGAGTCTGCACTTTCTCCCTGTGTCTGCATGGGTTTCCTCCGGGTGCTCCGGTTTCCTCCCACAGTCCAAAGACTTGCAGGTTAGGTGGATTGGACAGGCCAAATTGCCCTTAGTGTCCAAAACTGTTAGATGGGGTTATTGGGTTACAGGGATAGGGTGGAAGTGAGGGCTTAAGTGGGTCGGTGCAGACTCGATGGGCCGAATGGCCTCCTTCTGCACTGTATGTTCTATGTCTATGACTTCCTTACTGTGTACTCAATGCCCCTAATAATAAAGCCTACAATACTTTCTGTTTTATTAACTGCTCTCTCAACAAGCACTGCCATGTCCATTAGCAATTTTAACTCCAATACAATTTGTTCCATCATCCAAAGATGTGCAGGTTAGGTGGATTGGCAATGCTAAATTTCCCGTTAGTGTCCAAAGATGTGCGGGTTATGGGGATAGGGTGGGGGATTGGCCTAGGTAGGGTGCTCTTTCAGAGAGTTGGTGCAGTTTTAAAGGGCTGAATGGCCTCCTTCTGCACTGTACAACTGCTATGGTTCTAAGTCATTAACATAGATCTAGATAGTTTTGGCCACAACACTGATCCCAGGGGTAGTCCATTAGTTAGTTTGTGCCAATTTGAAAATTACTCATTTATCCCAACTCACTCTTTGCTGTTAGTTATCCAGACCTCGATCTGTGCGAATATATCACCCCCAACACCATGAGCTCCTATCTTATGCAGTAACCTTCTTTGTGATACATTACTGAAAGCCTTTGGAAATCCAAACACACATCTACTGGTTTCCTTTATCCACCCTGCTTATTATATCCTCAAAGAACTCAAGGCTCCTCTGTCTTTTTGGAGGGGAGGATAGGGAATAGAGGGGAGAGGGAGATCCCTTCAAAAGGAACTAACTTGTGTTGGAAATATTAAAAAGACCTAACACACTGTGTGCTCAGCACAAAACTGATTTGACTTTTAACCGGAATATTCATTCCTAGAACAGGGCTGGACTTTCTTAAACTCCAAAACAAACCCTAAAGGGCAAATGGATAAACAGCAAAATTCTATCAAAACAGTTATTTGTGAGCTCGCTGGTGTCTCAGCAGGGTGGATGAGTGAGCAAATCCCTTCTGACATATGGAGCAGGTGAATGGCTTCTCCCCAGTGTGAACTCGCTGGTGTGGCAGCAGGGTTGATGACTGAGTGAATCTCTTCCCACACATGGAGCAGCCAAATGGTCTCTCCCCGCTGTGAATACGCTGGTGTTCCAGCAGGTCGGTGGACCCAGTAAATCCCTTCCCACAGACAGAACAGGTGAATGGCCTTTCCCCAGTGTGAACTCGCTGGTGTTTCAGCAGGGCTGAGGAATTAGTAAATCCCTTCCCACAAACAGAGCAGGAGAATGGTCTCTCTCCAGTGTGAATTCGCTGGTGTGTCATCAGGCGTGACGACCGACTGAATCCCTTCCCACACTCGTTGCAGGTAAACGGGCTCTCTCCAGTGTGAATTCGCTGGTGTACAGTGAGGTCAGATAATTGCCTGAACCCAGTCCCACAGTCAGAGCACCTGAATGGTCTCTCGCCACTGTGAATACGTTGATGGCGCATCACTTCCCCAGAACTTTTGTACCAATTGCCGCAGTCTGGGCATTTAAAAGGTCTCTCATCAGAGTGAACACGCTGGTGAGCCAACAGGTTGCAAGACAGACTGAATCCCTTCCCACACGTGGAGCAGGTGAACGGTCTCTCCCCAGTGTGACTGCGCCGATGAGTTTCCAGCTCAACTGGATATTTGAATCCCTTCCCACAGTCTCCACATGTCCATGCTTTCTCCCCGTTGTGTCTGCACTTGTGGTTCAAGAGGTCAGACAATTGGCTGAAGTCTCATCCACACACAGAGCATGTGTTCAGCTTCTCCCAACTGCGAATGGTGCTTTCTCCTTCCATATTCAAAATCCAAAGATATTCAGGTTACGATAAATTGGGCGACTCAATCAGATCCTGTTGTGATATTTGATTCGAGTTTCCAAACTGCAAATTGTCTCTTTCTAATACCTTGTGAAATTGATTAAAACCAGAAAAAGGTGTAAGTGCAAACCTACAAAGAGACAAAGGCAGGTTGTAAAATTGAGCTGAATGAATCTGGTCATTTGTGGGGCCGACACTGGGAAAAAGAGCCCATAAAAACTGCTGTATTGTTGTAAAAACCAAACTAGTTCAGTGATGTTGTTTAGGGTAGGAAACCTGCCAAACTTGAGTTCATCCAAATTTCTGCTGCCATGCCCCCTGAACTGAATCCCACTCACTCACTCATCACCCCTGTGCTCACTGATCTACATTGGGTCCCGGTTAAGCAACATCCTTGTTTGCAAATCTTGCTCCACCCTATTTCCAGCTACACAGCTGTTTAAATCTTGAACCACAAATAAAACAGAAACACTTACATTCAGGTACTAATAAACTGAGTTACTCTCAGGTTTTGAAGTGAATCTTCGGTGAGTTTTTCGGCTTAAAATTCTGCTTTCCTAATGTCCTGTAAAAAGTCATCACTGTCAGTCCAGGATTAAAAATTCAGAAGAGAAAAACATTTCTCTTGGTTTGAGTTTGCTGTGTGTAAATCCTCCCCTTCTAACCTCCAGTAAAAGGAGTTTCCAGAATCCATTACTGTCAGTCTAGAAGAGTAATTCGCAACATTTTCTCCTCCTGCTGACAGTACGCATGCGCACTCCTGCCCCCCCCCCCCAAAAAAAAAATGTCAGTCTCCCAGATGCCCCCCCCCCCCCCCCGGGATTAAACATTAGATTCTTAATTTTGTTCTGCCATCGCCACAGGGTGTTTATGGAGCCTCCACGTCCATTCCGCCACCTCAATCACCCTCCTCTAATCAGCCGTTATTTACTCGTTGAGGCATTTCCCATCCATTAGCAGATTGAGATCAACGAGTCAGAAATTCTCTCTCCTGGTCACTGGGACCCTGAAGCCCCGCCCACTCCACTACGTGAACAAATAGTCCCGCATGCGCACTGCTCCTGCTGAAACAAGATGGTTTTTAAACCTGGGCCTATTCTCAGGAAAAAGCCTCCGAGCTACAAACTCCGGACCTGCGGGATCATATTTGGGATTGGGGCCCATCCCGAGTGTTTATGAAGCCTCCGCTCCCTCCCCACCCTCACCTCCCGGCTCCATTCCTCCCTCCGCCCCGCCCGCTCTCTCCCATTAACAAAAACCTCTCCCGCACTCACCCGCCTCTGAGCAAGGTGACACTGCGCATGTTCCGGAGAATTCAGCACTGCGCCTGCGTATTGGCCTCTCTCAGTGAATAGGGCACATTCACCCCCGCAGGGAATGTTGGGTAACAGCAGCGCCATTGAAGTATCCAATCACTGGTTCCTCTCCTCTATTTACTGATGCTGAACTGCAATTCAATGAGGGAAAATGTGAGTTGTTCATTTTGGAAGAATGAATGAGAAGGCGGATTCTTGTTTAAATGGTGAGACTGCAGAAAGCTGTAGCCCAAAGGGACTTGGGGTTCTTGTTCTTGAAGCTCAGAAAGCTAGCATACAGGAGCAGAAGGAAATAGGGAAGGCAAATGTGATGCGGGTGCTTATTCAAGGGAGATTTGGACCCCTCATTTAAGGAAAGATATATCATTGAAGGCAGTATAGAGGAGATTTACACTAATGATCCCGGGTATGGAGACGTTTCCATATGAGGAAAGATGAAACAAGTTGAGTCTGTACTCCTAGGAGTGCAGAAGTATGAGAAATGATATGACTCAAACATATAAGAGTTTTAGAGGGTTAGACAAGGTAAATATTGGGTGGATGTCCTTGAACATTTTCAGGACTGAGAGCAATAGGTTTTTAATAATTAAGGGAAATCAGGGTTAAGGAGAGAAGGCAGGAAAATGGACTTAGTGTTGGATCAGTCATTTTTTTATTAAATGGAGGAGCAGGCTTGAAAGGCTGAATGGATTACTACTGTTCCTGTTGAATATTAATTATTCTATGGAACGATACAGCACAGATGGAAACTATTTGGCCCATTATACCAGTGCTGGCTCTTTGGAAGATTCATCCAATTAATTCCACAGTCATAATAATGATAATCTTTATTATTGTCACAAGCAGGCTTACATTAACATTGCAATGAAGTTACTGTGAAAAGCCCCGTGTTGTCACATTCTGGCGCCTGTTTGGGTACACTGAGGGAGAATTCAGTATGTCCAATTCACCTAACAAGCACGTCTTTCGGGACTTGTGGGAGGAAACCGGAGCACCTGGAGCAAACCCACAAAGGCACGGGGAGATCGTGCAGACTCCGCACAGTGACCCAAGCCAGGAATTAAACCCGAATCCCTGGCGCTGTGAAGCCACAGTGCTAACTCTGTGCTAATGTGCCGCCCATTGAGTAACTATGATTAACACAAACTGATTTGACTTGATTTTTATTCAGAATTTAATTTCTTACAACAGGGTTGGAGTTTATGAACATCATAATAATAATCTTTATTATTGTCACAAGTTGGCTTATAATAACACTGCAATGAAGTTACTGTGAAAATCTCCTAGTCGCCACATTCCGGCCCCTGTTCGGGTATACAGAGGGAGAATTCAGAATGTCTAATTCACCTAATAAGCACATCTTTCGGAGTTTGTGGGAGAAACAGACCCCAATGAATATGGTTCAGTCCAGGCTGTGATTCGCAAAACAATCCAATCACTGAAGTTACTTGTGAACTTGCTGGTGCATCAGTAGGTTGGAATCTGAGTGAATCCCCTCCCATACTGGGAGCAGGTGAATGGCCTCTCCATTGTGTGAAGACGCTGCTGTACAGTGAGGTGAGACGATTGGCTGAACACAGACTTTTGAGTGGTAAGCTGCTGATTGGGCGGCACAGTAGCACAGTGGTTAGCACTGTTGCTTCACAGCTCCACGGTCCAAGGTTCGATTTCTGGCTTGAGTCACTGTCTGTACAGAGTCTGCACATTCTCCCCGTATTTCCTTGTGTTTCCTCCGGGTGCTCCGGTTTCCTCCCATAGTCCAAAGATGTGCAGGTTAGGTGGATTGGCTTGACCATTTTGAATTGCCCTTACTGTCCAAAAGGTTTAGGTGGGGTTACTGGTATACGGGGTTAGGGTGGAGGTATAGGCTTAAGTCAGGTGCACCTTCCAAGGGCCAGTGCAGACCCGATGGGCCAAATGGCCTCTTTCTGAACTGTAAATTCTATGATACAATGAGAGCATCTGAATGGTCTCTCTTAAGATCCCCAGAATCTTTATAACAATCTTCACAGTCTGGGCATTTAAATGGTCTCTCCCAGTGTGAACTCACTGGTGTCTCAGCAGATTGGAGGAATGAGCAAATCCCTTCCTACATTGGGAGAAGGTGAACAGCCTCTCCCCAGCGTGAATATGTTGGTGTGTCTATCCCTTTCCATACTCAGAGCACGTGAAAAGCGTCTGCCCAGTGTGCGTGCACCGATGAACTACTGGCTGGGATGGCTAATCAAATCCCTTCCCACAGTCCCCACATTCCCACGGTTTCTCCCCGGTGTGATTGCATTTATGTTTCGAAAGGCCAGATGATCGACTGAAGCTTCGTCCACACACAGAACACGTGTACGGTTTCTCCCCACTGTGAACGGTGCTTTTTCCTTCCAAGTTCAAAATCCGATGATATTCAGTTTACGATAAATTCGGTGAGTGTTAGATGCTGATGTGATGTTTAGTTTCTGTTTCCTAACTGTGTGAACTCGCTGGTGTAATGCTAGGTTAGTTGACCAATTGAATCCCAACCCACACACAGAGCAGGTGTATGGCCTCTCCTGAGTGTGAATTTGCTAGTGTCTCAGCAGAGTGAATGTGTGAGCAAATCCCTTCCCACACTGGGAGCAGGTGAATGGCCTCTCCCCGGTGTGACTGCGTCGATGCATTTCCAGCTGGCATGGGTAATTGAATCCCTTCTCACAATCCCCACATTTCCATGGCATCTCCCTGTCATGACTGCAATTCTGTTCCGAAAATCCAGATGATTGGCTGAAATCTTGTCCACACACAGGACACATGGTACAATTTCTTCCCGCTGTGATCGGTGCTTTTTCCTTCCATGTTCAAAATCCAATAATGTTCAGGTTACGATAAATTGGCTGTCTCCATCAGATTCTGATATCATGTTCGATGTCAGTTCCCCAATTGCAAAGCCTCCCCTTGTAATACCCTGTGAAATTGATTGAAAATAGAAAAAAGGGAGTGAGGGAGAATCCACAAAAAGGCAGGTTGTGAACTTGATCTGAATCAATCTGGTAATTTGTGGGTCCGGCAACAGGAAAATGTAACCACAAGAACTGCTGGATTGGCATAGAAACCCAACTGGTTCACCTCTATTGGAGTAGAGAGAAAGTGAAAGGGACTGTGGGAGGAAACCGGAGCACCTGAGGAAACCCCCACAGACATGGGGAGAACATCCAAACTCCACTCAGTCACCCACGGTCGGATTTGAACCCAGGTTCTAGCACTGTGAGGCAGTAGTGATATCCCCTGTGCCACCCCGTTCTTTCTTCTCTGCCGCTGCTCTGCCTCATCAGTAAGACATTGGGACAGTTTGATGGACGGTGTCTCCATTCTGAATAATGGGTAACAAGCTCCTCCCAATGGGGAGTTGGTGTTGGTTATCTACAATGTTGTAAGGGGGCTGGTTAGAGGGGCTGGTTTAGCACACTGGACTAAATCGCTGGCTTTGAAAGCAGACCAAGGCAGGCCAGCAGCACGGTTCAATTCCTGTACCAGCCTCCCTGAACAGGCGCCGGAATGTGGTGACTAGGGGCTTTTCACAGTAATTTCATTTGAAGCCCTGCTTCTTATGAGGAAAGGTTGAGGGAGCTAGGGCTTTTCTCTTTGGAACGGAGGAGGATGAGAGGCGACTTAATAGAGGTTTATAAGATAATGAGGGGGATAGATAGAGTGGACGTTCAGAGACTATTTCCTCGGGTGGATGTAGCTGTTACAAGGAGGCATAAGATTCAAGGTAGGAGATATAGGAGGGATGTCCGAGGTAGGTTCTTTACTCAGAGAGTGGTTAGGGTGTGGAATGGACTGCCTGCTGTGATAGTGGAGTCGGACACTTTAGGAACTTTCAAGTGGTTATTGGGTCGGCACATGGAGCACACCAGAATGACAGGGAGCGGGATAGCTTGATCTTGGTTTCGGACAATGCTCGGCACAACATCGAGGGCCGAAGGGCCTGTTCTGTTCTATATTCTATGTTCAAGAGAGGATTTTCAAACAGGAAACACAAACCAAATATCACATTAAGATCCAACAGTGTCACTCAATTGATCAGGACCTGAATATCCTCAGACTATAAATGTCGAATGAAAAATGTTTGTTCTGTTTGTGGGAAAATATTTCAGACATCAGTGTGACTGGAAAAGCACCGAGACACACACGCACCTGAGTGAGAGTGTTCCAGTGGACGGACTGTGGAAAGCTTTAACCAGTTACAGCCTGAAAAAACACACCATTCACTAAGGGGAGAAACCATACACGTGTTCTGTGTGAGGACCAAACTTCACTTGATTGTCTAAAGAGGAAACAGACAAAGGCACCGACTCCATGGCGATACTGTCGAAACCGTGGGGTATGATTTTCGCTTAGGGGGTTTCCAAAATGTGACAGGTCCCCTGTTCATATCCCGGACGAGCTCTGCAAAGCACTTGACTGGGAAGGTGATGGTGTAATGGTATTGTCACTGGATGAGTAATCCCGAGACCCAGCACAATTCTCTGAGAATGCGGGTTCAAACCCCACCACGGCAGATGCTTCATCGTGGCTTGTATTTGAACTTGAATCCAATAAATCCGGGGAAGCACAGTAGCACAGTGGTTAGCACAGTTGTTTCACAGCTCCACTGTCCCAGGTTCGATTCCCGCTTGGGTCACTGTCTGTGCGGAGTCTGCACGTTCTCCTCGTGTCTGCGTGGGTTTACTCCGGATGCTCCGGTTTCCCCCCAGTCCAAAGATGTGCAGGTTTGGTGGAGTGGCCATGCTAAATTACTCTTAGTGTCCAAAAGGGTTAAGTGGGGTTACTAGGTTATGGGGATAGGGTGGAGGTGTGGGCTTGAGAAGGGCGCTCTTTCCAAGGGCCAGTGCAGACTCGATGTGCCGAATGACCTGTTCTGCACTGTAAATTATGTGGTTGTGGAAGTTCGATGTTAAACAGTTTAGTGAGAATTGGGTCAAAGGAGCAAAGGCTAAGTCTCACAGACAAGATGAGCACTGAGAGAGCATGATGGGACACAGCAGGAAAAGAGGAGAAAGATATGAGTTCAGAATTTGGACAAGAAAGGTCTTCGAGGCAGTTTTACTGAGTGGTTTAGTGGAAGAGGAGCTGTAGAATCAGCTGATCGGATTGTTTCACTGGGTGAGGTTTGCCAGTACTTCCTGTTGGCTGGATCTTCCAGTTCCACAGATCTCTCGCTCTGCTGTTCCGGTTCATTGGTTGTCTCATTGGGTTCGCTGTAGGCCTCTTGGAGTCTGTGGAAAAACTCCCAGTGCCTCATTTGCCTGATGAATTCCCTGGAGCGGAGAAACTACGACATCTTCTTCGCAGCCTTCAACACGTCATCGATGAAGACCAGCATCTTGCCAAGGCCATCAACACTGTTTGCCTCCAAACAACCGCGGAACCTCAAACAAACCATTGATTGCAGCAAACTACCCAGCATTCAGGAGAACAGCGATCATGACACCACACAACCCTGCCATGCCAACCTCTGCAAGACGTGCCAGATCATCAAAATGGGTACCACCATTACACGTGAGAACTCCAGCAGTCAAGGGCATTCAACCTCTGATCTTCGGGTAAGCGTTCGGCCTTCAGGATGTGCGACAACGCAGAATGGCCGAGCAGAAACTGATGTCAAGTTCCGCACACAAGTACGGCCTCAACTGGGACCCTGGATTCATGTTACATTACATGTGCTTGCGAAATCCTACCAACTGTCCTGGCTTGAGACAATTTACACCTCTTTAACCTGTGATTATCCCTCTCTCCAGTCACACCGTATGGACCTGTAAAGACTTAATTACCTGCAAAGACATGTATTCAAAATACCATTTTGCATCATTGAATTTTTCTACATATGTGTTTGTGGAACCCACATCTTCATTCACTTGAGGAAGGAGCTGCACTCCGAAAGCTAGTGATTCGAAACAAACCTGTTGGACTTTAACCTGGTGTAAGACTTCTTACTGTGCCCACCCCAGTCCAGCGCCGGCATCTCCACATCATAAATGAGAAGCATTAAATGCTTCTGCCAGTTTCGAACCAGGCACCTTTGGCGGGTTAGGTGAATGTGATAACCTCCATGCTACAGAAACAGCTGGTAGCACAGTACCAATGGACCTGTGCAACGTTCAACTGCACAGTCTTGGGAGGCCAGGTCACCTATTACATGAAGACAGCTGTTCCTTTAAAACAGATGTCTCAACTTGTAAGACCATAAGATATCAAACTTATATTGAACTTTAGCATTTGTTCAGCAAATATCTAACGGAACAATGCTCTCTGTTCAATCATTCATGCATCATTCTTATCGTCCACCAATTTTACTCAATATGTTTTGTTATTCGATGTAGAATGTCAGTATATTTATTTGTTATATATGACTTCATTTTGAATTGAATAGCTCTCGAGTCTTCACTCTGAAATATACACCATTGAATTGCAAACATGACGACCAAGAAAAGAAAGTGTTTCACTGGGTAACAGAAATCCCATGAATCATTGTCGAGTTTGACCTCAGACAGCTTTTGAACAAAGTCAAATATAGTTAAATGGAAGTTACTTGAGAATTATATGTTGCTTATATTTGACCACTCTGTGTTTTGGTGTGAAATGTTCTGCAGCCTAAATCCCGTTCATGTATAAGAAAGGAGGGGTGACAGCAAATCCGCACTGAGCCTGGATTTCCTCATCTCCCCGAGTGGCTTTTCCTGTTTCTCCATCATTAAGGCCGAATCTTTCAAAAATGTGGTTGTTAAATCTCTAACATTTCCTCTAATTCAGTTACAGTATTGTTTGTGTCAGTCTATATGAGCCGTCCAGATATGTTTCGGATGGTGATTAAAATCTTAATCTACGTCTACAAAGCCATTAAATTATTTTGTGAACTGAGCAAACTGCCAAGATCCGCACTTTGTTTTTTCATGTATGTAACGATCTGTCTGGACTGTACGCAGAACAATACTTTTCACTTTACCTCGGTACACGTGACAATAAATCCAATCCAAAGACAGTTTCTTACTCGTCTTCAAATTGAAAAGAGTCTTCTTAAAAATTATTCATTCATGGGAGGTGGGCGTCACTGGCTGGGCCAGCATTTACTGCTCATTCCAATTGCCCTTGAACTGCGTGTCTTGTGAGGCTATTTCAGAGGGCACTTACAAATCAACCACAACATTGCTGTGGATCTGGAGTCACGTGTAGGCCAGACCACATACGGAGAGCAGATTTCTTGAAGGATATTAGTGAAACAGATGAGTTTTCACAACAATCAAGTGTTATCATTAGACTTTTAATTCGAGACTTTTATTCAATTTCAGCATCTGTCATAGGCAGATTCGATCCCAGATCCCCAGAGCATTAACCTGGCTCTCTGGATTACTCGCCTAGTAGCAATACCATTACTCCAATGCCAAGCCCACATATTCTTGGCAGAATATGGTGTCTCGTGTTGTGTTCTGTGACCTTGTCTTGCAATGATTCTACAGAACTGCTGGTGAATTAGCCAGAACAATGATTTATTAATGTACACGTGGTAAGGTAATGATCAGAATGCTACACAGACTGTTATCACAGAGCTACATTAGACTCTCTTGGAACTACCCTTATGTGCGACTGGCCTTGTGTATGCCTGACAACCTTCTCCTGGTAGCCGAATGTCACCTGACTGATGCCTGATGCCAACTACTGGTGGGAGGTCACACTGCTGAGTACATGTAATATTATATACAGGCTTATCACCACATCTCGTAACTTCTTGAAATTATCGAGTAATTTATTTTTTCAAACATATTCTGATAGCTCTGCAGTTTCTGGAAACATTTTGGTTGATCGTGTTACTTTTTAAAATAAAGATCTAGTCTTTGCAATATAATTACCTAATACACCAATTCACTAATCATAATCAATGTTCACTGCTGAATAAACCTGAATTTAATTATTGTTTTTTGCGATGAAATCAATACATAGTTAATATAGAAAAGGTACAGAAGGCAAAATGGCTGCAGAAAGGCACATGTTAGAGGTATAAAAGGGCTTCCTTGACATTATTACTAAGGCCAGTGGATACACTTTGAAAATAATAATTTACGGGCAACAAGGTGGCGCAATGGTTAGCACTGCTGCCTCACGCTGCCAAGGTCCGAGGTTCGATCCCCACCCTGGGTCAGTGCCGTGTGGAGTTTGCACATTCTTCCCGTGGTTTTGATGGTCTCATCCCTACAACCCAAAGATGTGCAGGGTAGGTGGATTGGCCACGCTAAATTGTTCTTAAATTGGAAAAACTGAATTGGGTACTCTAAATTTTTTTTAATATAATGAAAATAACAATTTTAAAACTAAATGTGATTACACATGCGTTCTTACAGCTTCCTACATGACAACAGTGAATATGTTTCAAAAGTACTCCGTTGGCTTTAAAATACTTTAGGAGGTCCAGTGGTAGTGAGAGGTTTTATAGAAATGCACATTTGTTCTAATTGTCTGCAAACGAGGATATATTACACTTGGTGTCCTCACCAATTTATTGATAAAGGTTGAGTCTTAATTTTGTGTAATAACCACGTCATTGACACCATTTTGAATACTCTGTGAACCTCCAGAAACACCATATGCACAATTATTTGCATATGTTGCAAAACACAGCGAGTTGTTGTGATTTGGAATGCGCTGTCTGTAATTGGTGCTGGAATCTCATTGGACTGTAACTTCCAAAAGGGAATTTGGTACATTCTGAAAAAGAAAACAAAATAGTCGAACTCTGGGATTAAATGGGTCGCTGTACAAAGAGCTGGCACGGGAAAAATGGGCCAAATAGACTCCTCTGTGCTCTAGCAGCCTTGTGTACATGTAAAGTGAGTGGTAACAACCTGGAACCTACTGCCTATGAGGGAGGAGATGCAGAGATGATGGAAGGATTTCAATAGGAAATTGGACAGACGCTGAGAGAAATAAATCCACAGGGATTCGGGGAAAGAACGGGGCAATGGGCAAACTGGCTTCCTCCACAGGGAGCCGACACGGTCCCAAAGGGCTGAATGGCCCCATTCCCCACCCTCCAGATGCTGTGACCTCAGGGGAGAAATTCAGCTGCTCCAGTCTCTCAAACTAACTGGAGTCCCTCATCTCTGGTGCCATTCTTGTAAATGTCCTCTGCACCCTCTCTAAGAACTTCACATCTTTCCTAAAGTGTGGAGCCCATATATAGGGTTCCATTCTGGAGGGATAGAATTGAAAAGTACGGAGGAAATTTTCAACTTGTTTAAAACGATGGTTAGACTACACTGGGAGCTCTGTCAACATTGATGATCTTCATTTAGAAAAAGAAAATAGAGGCACTGGATAAGGTGCAACAAAGATTCATAATGTACAGAACTGAGAGCATTTAACACTCAGGAAAGGCCGGGGCTGCTTTTTTCTGGAAAAGAGAAGACTGATGGGTGACCTGATGGAAGTCTCTCAAATTATGAAGGGATTCAATAATTCAATAGGAATTTCAATAGAAACGTCTTTACCCGCGAGTGGTGATAATGTGGAACTCGTTACCACAGCGAGTGGTTGAGGTGAACAGCATGAATCCATTGAACGTAAAGCTAGATACATACATGAGGGAGGAAGGAATAGAAGGAGATGCTGATGGGAGGGGGGGGGGGAAGATATAGAGGGGGGCGGGAGATATAGAGGGGTGGGTGGAGGATCATGTGGAGCATAAATACTGACACGGACCATCAGCTGGTATGGGAATTTAACCTGTGGTGTTGGTGTCACTCAGCACAAACCAGCCATCCAGCCAACTGAGCTAACCGATCCCCGTGTAAATCTGTCATAATTCCATAAATATTAGTGATTGCTGTCTCCCACCATACTATTTAATGTAGTTTCCCAGTGCACCTCAGATAACTTGCCCTCTCATACCCTAATAATTTTCTTCTGTGAGAAGCACCAAGATAAATTAAACAAAAGAACCATGTAACCACCACAGCCCATCTTCATGGCAATGTGGCATGATTCTGGGGGTTTCCAAACAGAAATGGTAATGAAACATCTTCTAACCTCCAAACACCCTTTCACTCTTTGATCCTTGTGAAATATGAAACCAGATATTCGCAAGAAGGCTCAGAGAGAATCAGACCATTGGAGACGAAGCCATGAGGCCAGCCAGTCCAGCAGAAAGAAACCCTCTGACCATCCCCCAACAGAATGAACAAAATGCAGTCCTGGGTGTAATTGAGAACAGAAACAATACAGAAGAATCCAATCCCTGTAATCAGTTGTGAACTTCTTGGTGTCTCAGGAAGTGCGATGAATTACAAAATCCCTTCGCACATTGAGAGCAGGTGAACGGCCTCTCCCCAGTATGAACTCCCAGGTGTGATTGCAGATGGCATAACCGAGTGAATCGCGCAAATAGAGGTGAACAACTTTGAGTTATGGGGGTGACACCCACGCAGACACTTGGAGAACGTGTCTCCACACGGACAGTGACCTGGGGCCAGGATTGAACACTGGTCCTCAGCTCCGTGAGACCGCAGTGCTAACCACTGCATCACCTAACGATTTAGGAGGGAACAAAATGCAATATCTCCAAATTTGCAGATGACACAAGTTGCTTGGGAGGGTGAGCTGTGAGGAGGTTGCACAGATCCTTCAGTGTGATTTGGACAAGTTGAGTGAGTGGACAAATGAATGGCAGATACAGTATAATTTGGAGAAACGCGAGGTTATCCACTTTGGTACCAAAAACAAGAAGGCAGGCTAATATCTGAATTGTCATAACTTAGGAGAGGGGAATGTGCACTGAGAGCTGGGTATCCTCATACACGTCACTGAAGGTAAACATGCAGCTACAGCAGGCAGTAAGGAAGGCAAATGATATGCTAGCCTTCATTGCGAGAGGATTCGAGTACAGCAGCAGGAATATCCTGCTGTCATTATACAGGGCCTTGGCGAGGCCATACCTGGAATATTGTGTGCAGTTTTGGTCTCCTTATCTGAGGAAGGATGTTCTTGCTCTAGAGGGAGTGCAGCGAAGGTTTATCAGACTGATACCTGGGATGGTGGGACTGACGTATGAGATTGAATCAGTTAGGATTGTATTCGCTGGAGTACAGAAGAATGGGGGGGGGGGGGGGGGGGGGGGGGGATCTCATAGAAACCTATAATATCCTAACAGGACTTGACATGGTAGATGCAGGAAAAAAAATTCCGATGGTGGGAGTGTACAGAATGAGAGGTCCCAGTCTGAGGATATGGGGTAGACCATTTAGGACAGAGATGAGTAATTTCTTCATCAGAGAGTGGTGAGCTTGTGGAATTTGTTACCACAGGAAATAGTTGAGGCCAATACATTGTATGTTTTCAGGAAACAGTTAGATATAGCACTTAGAGCGAAGGGAATCAAAGGATATAGAGGGGAAATCGGGATTAAGTTATTAAGTTGGATGATAAGGCCATATATAATGAATGGCAGAGTAGGAGCGAAGGGCCAAATGGCCACTTCCTGCTCCTAATTTCTATGTTTCTATGTAATCCGTTCCCACACTGAGAGCAGGTGAACGGCCTCCCCCCAGTCTGAACTCGCTGGTGTGTCTGCAGACTGGATAACTGTGTGAATCCATTCCCACAGAGGGAGCAGGTAAATGGCTTCTCTCCAGTGTGAACTCGCTGGTGTGTCTGCAGGATAAGCTGGCACCCCTGATGTTGGAGATATTTGAGAGGCGATAGGGAAGGGGTTGTTACCACAAACTTTGGAGCAGGCATCGGTTTCCCTGTTGCTTAAAAAGATAAGGATCCGACGGAGTGTGGGTTGTCTAAGCCCATATCACTTTTAAACGTGAACGCAAAGGTATTAGCGAAGATACTGGCAGGCAGGCAGGAGGAATGCCTCCTGAAGGTGATAGGTGAAGATCAGACGGGGTTTGTGTGAGGGAGGCAGCTCTTTTCAAACGTTAAGAGGGTATTGAACGTGGTCATGGCATCAGCGGAGGGGAAGGAAACAGAGGTGGATGTGGCAGTGGACGCTGAGAAAGCGTTTGACCAAGTACAATGGGGGCACTTGATAGCAGTTCTGGAGTGGTTTGGGATTGGTCCACGATTTGTAGACTGGGTAAAGCTACTGTATGAGGAGCCGGGGCCGGTGTCCGCACAAAAAACATCAGCTCGAGATACTTTTCTCTCACCGTGGGACTAGGCAGGGATGTCCTATGTCCCCCCTGCTGTTTGCACTCGCGATTGAGCCGTTGGCCATCGCAAAATCGCCGTTGGCCATCGCGTTAAGAGGTTTGGGGTATGGAAAGGGATAGTGCGGGGGGGGGGGGGGGTGCTGAATAGCGCATAGGGTGCCCTTGTATGCTGATGACTTGTTATTATATGTGTTGGAACCGAGTGTGTCAAGAGGGGGAATATTGGAGCTGCTTCGGGTGTTTGGGTTTTCTCGGGGTACAAATTAAATAGAGACAAAAGTGAGTATTTTGTGGTGTTTCGGCCGGTGGTGTGGGCAGGGGTGGGGGGCCTGCCATTCCGTAGGGCAGGGGTTCACTTTAGATATCTGGGTGTGCCGGTTGCTCGGGATTGGGGGGGGGGGGATCACTGGAGGGTTGCTTAAAATGAACATGTTGCCGCAATTTCTGTTTATTGTCCAATGCCTGCCGATTTTCGTGCCAAAAGCATTTTTGGAGAGTTTTAAGGAATAATTTCCTACAAATGGAAACATCTTCTTCATGTCCACTCTACCCAGGCCTCGCAGTATCCTGTAAGATTTAATAAGATACCCCCATATCCTTCTAAACTCCAACGAGTACAGACCCAGTGTCCTCAACTGTTCCTCATACGACAAGCTCTTCATTCCAGGGATCATTCTTGTAAACCTCCTCTGGACCTTTTACAAGCCCAACACATCCCTCCTTAGATTTGGGGACCAAAACTGCTCATAATACTCCAAATGGGGTCTGATCAGAGCCTTATTCAGCCTCAGAATTACATCCCTGGTCTTGTAGTCTAGCCCTCTTGACATGAGGCATTTGCCTTCCTAACTGCCGACTGAACCTGCACGTTAACCTTTTAAAAACAATTTAGAGTACCCAATTCATTTTTTCCAATTAAGGGGAAGTTTAGCGTGGCCAATCCACCTACCCTGCACATCTTTGGGTTGTGGGGGCGAAACCCACGCAAACACGGGGAGAATGTGCAAACTCCACACGGACAGTGACCCAGAACCGGGATCGAACCTGGGACCTCGACGCCGTGAGGCGACAGTGCATCTGCATGTTAACCTGAAGAGAATCCTGAACAAGGACTCCCAAGTCCCTTTGTGCTTCTGATTTCCCGATTTAGAAAATAGTCTATGCCTCCATTTCTCCTTCCAAAGTGCATAACCTCACACTTTTCCATATTGTATTCCATCTGCCACTTCTTTGCCCACTCTCCTAGCCTTGCTCAGCATTGCTTCTCTTTCTAATCACTTTAAATTAATGTCCTGTTTATAATCTTGCCCTAAATATGACTTGCTAGATCAAATGTCTATTGCAGATCCTTAGTTTTAATGTGGTCAAGTGTCTTTCCATTTGAGAACTGTTTAATAAAGTTATTAGAATTATTTGTAGCTCGGGCAGCACGTGGAGCAGTGGTTAGCACTGGGACTACAGCGCTGAGGATGCGGTTTGAATCCCAGCCCTGCGTCACTGTCCGTGTGGAGTTTGCAAATTCTCCCCATGTCTGCAGCGGTTTCACCCCCACAACCCAAAGATGTGCAGGCCAGGCTAAATTGCCCCTGAATTGGAAAAATTAATAATAATAATTGGGTACTTTGAATTTTTTTTTTTTTTAAACGGATTATTTGTAGCTTCCCCACCAATCAGTTTTTTTCCATTATCCTGAAGTGACCTTATTTTTATCGGGAGTTAACTGAAGTGTGTTCCTAACCTCTCATTATCTAAATTTCCATTCACCACTTTTCTGTCCACCTGACCCAGTCTATGGCTTTCTCCCTCATTGTCTAAAACACATGAGCAACTTTTGTATAATCGTGGTGCATACATTTAAGTTTAAATCATTGATATATACCGGAAGACCACCCAGGCATCCATCAGTCCTGGATGTGACTAACAACAGCAACAACAGCTGAATCAAACCCTGCTGTTGCCTGTGAACTTGCTGATGTCTGTACAGTTTGTTTGACTGAGTGAATCGCCTCCCAAACACGGAGCAGTGAACAGCCTCTCCCCAGTACCGCTCCCACGTGTAGGCCACACAGTAGCAAAGTGGGTAGCACTGTTGTTTCAAAGCTCCAGGGTCCCAGAATTCCCAGCTTGGCTTACCGACTGTGCGGAGTTTGCACATTCCCCCCATGTCTGCGTGGGTTTCCTCCAGGTGCTCCAGTTTCCTCCCACAAGTGTGAAAATGTGTCGATCGGGTGGATTGGCCATGCTAAATTGCTCTTTGTGTCCAAAAAGGTTAGGTCGGGTTATGGGTTAGGTTTGAGGTATGGGCTTAAGTCAGGTGCTCTTTCCAAGGGCTGGTGCACTCGATGGGCCGAATGCCCTCCTTCTGCACTGTAAATTCTATGATTCTGTTTGTGTGAACTCGCTGGTGTTTCTGAAGATTCTGTTCACTTTTAAATCTTTTTTCACAGTCAGAACATTTAAAAGGTTTCTGGTCAGTGTGAACAAGTCGGTGTGTCATCAGGTGGGATAACTGAGTAAATTTCTTGTCACACACGGGGCAAGTGTACGGCCTCTGCCCAGTGTGAACTCGCTGGTGTTGCTGAAGCTGGGATGAACAAATGAATCCCTTCCCACACACGGAGCAGGTGAATGGCCTCTCCCCAGTGTGAGTGCGTTGATGTATCAGTAAATTCATTTTACTTTTAAATCTCTTCTCACAGTCAGCACATTTAAAATGTCTCTGATCAGTATGAACAAGTTGGTGTCTCAGGAGGTCTGATGACTGAGTGAATCCCATCCCACACACGGAGCAGGTGAATGGCCTCTCCCCAGTGTGAGTGCGTTGGTGTCTCAGTAATTCCTTTTTACTTTTAAAGCTCTTCTCACAGTCAGCACATTTAAACGGTCTCTGATCAGTATGAACAAGTTGGTGTCTCAGGAGGAATGATGACCGAGTAAATCCCTTCCCACACACGGAGCAGGTGAATGGCCTCTCCCCAGTGTGAGTGCGTTGGTGTGTCAGTAAATTCATTTTACTTTTATAACTCTTCTCACAGTCAGCACATTTAAAAGGTCTCTGATCAGTATGAACAAGTTGGTGTCTCAGGAGGAATGATGACTGAGTGAATCCCTTCCCACACACGGAGCAGGTGAATGGCTTCTCTCCAGTGTGATGGCGTTGATGTGTCAGTAAATCCTTTCTGCTTTTAAAGCTCTTTTCACAGTCAGCACATTTGAACGGTCTCTGCTCAGAGTGGACCTGATGGTGAGCCCGGAGGTTTGACAAAGCATTAAATCGCTTCCCACATTCCAAACAGGTGAATGGCCTCTCCCCAGTGTGAGTGCGTTGATGTAACAGTAAATCCTTTCTGCTTTTAAAGCTCTTCTCACAGTCAGCACATTTAAATGGTCTCTGATCCGTATGAACAAGTTGGTGTGTCAGGAGGTGGGATGACAGAGTGAATCCCTTCCCACACACAGAGCAGGTGAATGGCCTCTCCCCAGTGTGAGTGCGTTGGTGTGTCAGTAAATCCTTTCTGCGTTTAAAGCTCTTTCCACAGTCAGCACATTTAAATGGTCTCTGATCAGTATGAACAAGTTGGTGTGTCAGGAGGTATGATGACCGAGTGAATCCCTTCCCACACACGGAGCAGGTGAATGGCCTTTCCCCAGTGTGAATACGTTGATGAGTTTCCAATTCAGATGGGTAATTGAATCCCATCCCACAGTCCCCACATTGCCACGGTTTCTCCATGGTTATCGGCAAGTTATCAGGTGTAGGTGGGATGCAGATTTGAGGTCACTGTCAGATCAGCCGTGAAGTTATTAAATGGTGGAACAGGCTCACGGGGCTGAATGTCCAATTGCTGCTTCTTGATTCCTTTGGTGCAAATGTCCTTATGTCTCTCCAACTTGGATCATCAGTTGAAGCCTGAGTACGGTGTCTCCCTGCTGTAAATGCTGCAATTTAATTTCATGCTGTGTGATTGATTAAAGCTCAGTTCCAGCTAACTGTGGAAAATTACTTAGATGTCTGCGTCTCGGTGCTTTTCCAATCACAGTGATTTTTAAACATTTTTCTGAAAGACAAAACAAACATTTCTCCTTCCACGTTGAAAGGCCGGTCCTGATGAATCAAGTGACTCTGTCAGATCTTGACATGATGTTTGTATCTGCAAATATTCTGTGAAAGGAGATTACATTGAAATATTGTGAATATATAAGACACAAACAGGCCATTCTGTCACAGATTCTGCTGCTGTCAATACTCGGCACACATCTCCGACTGTCACACCTATCAAATCTCAGCTTTTCAGCTGATTTTCGATTCCATTTTCTCTCATATCCTTGTCCCGAATCCTTTTGAAAACATCTCAGCACTTTCCTCAACTCCTTTCCATGATAATGGGTTGCCCATTCTGAACCTGTGAGGAAATAAATTTGTCTGTATTGTCCCCTTGGATTTATTCATAACTATCTTGTATTCATGACTTGTTGTTTATTGATGGTCACTCTCTCACATCACCCCTCTCCATTTAATCTTTCCTGAGAGCTGTAATCTCTCATGTTACAAAAGTCATCACTGTCAATGCAGGATAGAATTCGCAAAGAGACAAACCTTTCTGTCGGGTTCAGTTTGTTGTGTGCAAATTCTCCAATTCTAACCCCCTGTAAAAGGAGTTTACAAAAGCCAACACTGTCAGTCCAGGATAGAAATTCTGAACAGGCAATTCAAGTTTCTCTGGGACATTTTTTCCTCTTTTGTTCCCCCAAAGCTGTAAATCCCCGTCCCACACTCTCCCTCCTCCCTGGGCTGAAATCCAAACCCATCTCAGCAGCTGCACCATTTCTTTCCTCCACTCCCAGTTTTCTTCCTCCCTCTCCTCTGCCTGGGTTCAGTTCTCCAGCTCCTGTCTGCAGACTGACAATAATATCAATGGGTCTTATTGGGGGTTTGGGGCCTCCAGCGGGTGTTTGTGAATCCTCCCCGCCCACCTGCCAGGGTTTCCTTCCTTGCCAGAGATCAGTGTCCTCATTGATTTGAGTACAAAGTGTAAGCTCTTATTTCTTGTCCCCCTCCCCCATCCTCTGTGAACCATCCTCCAGTGTCTGAAGCAGGATGGTGCCCGTTAACCTGGGCCTGTTCCCGGGAGGGAGAAGCTCCGCAGCTGCAAACCAGGGAGCTGACAATGATGGTGAAGGGTTTGCTCCAGCTCACAATGCCCAGGGACTGATTGACGGCGGGTTCGGACCAATAGGAAGGGGCGGACCTGGAGGACCGATAAGAGCGGCTGGTCCTCCAACCAATCAGAGTGAACGAGAGGTGGAGCAAGCCCGGGGCTCTCGCTCCCTCCGCATGCGCCCGGCCGCACACTTCGTCCACTCGGGCCTGTCTCGGCGAAAAGCCCGAGCAGATTTCGCTGGTTCAATTGCTGTATCCGAGCTTCGTATCCAGATCTGTGGCCAACACGAAGTGTTTGTAAAGCCTCCCGACCTATCCGACGCCTCCATCCCTCCCTCATTACTCACCGCGCAGATCTGACCAGCGGACAATTTTCACCGGACCGCCTGAAGCCTTACCTGTCATCCGCACTGCGCATGCTCGTAGTCACGTTGGTGACCGTGGCTCTGCCCCGCCCTCCATTCACTCCGATTGGTTGGAGGACCAGCTGCTTCGCTCGGTCCTCCAGACCCGCCCCTCTCTTCCTATAGGTCCCGAGCTGCCGTCAATCACATCGATCATTGTGAGCTGGAGCATGGCGCAGTGCCAATGCTGGTCTGAGTTAACGGCCGGCGTCTTTCCAGAGGCTGCAAACCCACAGAGGGCCAAAGGCATCAGCGATAGTTGTGAAACCAATGGGATATTGTAAAACAGGAGGTCAGGGTTACAGTCAACAACAATAACTTCTATTTATATAACACCTTGAACATCATAAATCATCCCAGTCAACTTCACAGGAACATTATAAAACAAAGTGAGACTCCCAGACACAAAAGGAGATATTAGGGCAGGTGACCAAAAACTTGGTCAAAGAGGTGAGTTTTAAAGGGGTCTGAAAGGAGGTGAGTGAGGTGGAGACTGGGAGGTTTAGGGAGGGAATTCAGTGCTTGGGGCCGAGGGAACTTAAAACCGCGGCGGAGTAATTAGAATCGGGGGTGTGCAAGAGTCCAGGATCAGAGCTGTGCAGATATCTCAGGGGGTTGTGGGGCTGGAGGAGATGACAGACACGGAGAGAGATGAGGAGGGATTTGAAAACAAGGGAGAATTGACTGGGAGAGAATGCAAGTCTCGGAGCACAGGGATCACTGGGGAAAGGAACTTGCTGTGAATTAAGACATGGGTAGCAGGCTTTTGGATGGCTTTAATTTTACAGAGGTAGAATGTGGGAGAGCAGCCAGGTGTGTAATGGAATTGTCGAATCGGGAGGTGACAATGGCATGACCGAGGTTTCAGCCCCAGGCGCACAGACACAGGAGAGAGGCCGGATAATTTAATGTATGTGGAAACAGGCAGTCTTTTTTTAAATGTTTTTCAAAATTTTTCAATAATTTTTACAAACCACTACAAAATAAAATATAATGGAAAGAGAACAAAACAATCTGTCAACAAAAACAACTTAACCCACTAATAAATTAACAATTTAACAAACAAAACAAAAAAAAAAGGTGGGGCATTTGCCCCTTACAAATAAAATGAAATCAACCCACCAACTCCCTCCTCCCCCCCCCCCCCCCCCCCCCCCCCACCCCCCCACCCCCCTCCCTCTCTGGAGTGCTGCTGCTGACCTCCATCTAACGTTCCGCGAGAAAGTCAAGGAACGGTTGCCACCGCCTGGAGAACCCCTGCAAGGACCCTCGCAAGGCAAACTTCATCTTCTCCAACCTGAGAAACCCCGCCATGTCACTGACACAAGCCTCTATGTTTGGGGCCTTCGCGTCCCTCCACATTAACAAGAGCCTTCTCCGGGCTACCAAGGAGGCAAAGGCTAGAACTCCGGCCTCTTTCGACTCCTGCATTCCCGGATCATCCGATACCCCAAATATCACGATCCCTCAGCTCGGTTTTACCTGAGTGTCCAAGACCTTGGACATAGCCTTTCCAAAATTCCATAAGTGCCGGGCATGCCCAAAACATATGGGCATGGTTCGCTGGGCTCCCTGAACATCTCACACACCTGTCTTCTACCCCAAAGAACTTACTCATCCTCGCCCCGGTCATATGCGCCCGGTGCACTACTTTAAACTGAATCAGGCTCAGCCTGGCGCAAGATGAGGAGGAATTGATCCTGCCAAGGGCATCAGCCCACAGGCCCTCATCCCGCTCCTCCTCCCATTTGCCCTTTAGCTCTTCCACCGAGTCCTCTTCCACCTCCTGCAGCTCCAGGTATATGTCGATACTTTGCCACCCCGCCCCCCCCCCCCCCCCACCCAAATGCCCGAGACCACCCTGTCTATCCTCCGGGCAGGTAGCAGCGGGAATTCCCCCACCTGCTTTTTCACAAACACCCAAACCTGCATGTACCTAAAAGTGTTCCCCGGGGGCAACCCAAATTTCTCCTGTCGCGCCCTCAGACTGGCAAAAGTTCCATCGATAAACAAATCCCCCATCCTTTTGATTCCCGCCCTGTGCCAGCTTAGGAACCCGCCGTCTATCCTTGACGTGGTTGCTCTGTATCGGGGTCCAAACTGAGGCCCCTACCTCCCCCCTATGCCATCTCCACTGCCCCAAATCCTCAGTGTCGCCGCCACCACCGGGCTCGTGGTATACTGTTTCGGCGGAAGCGGCAACGGTGCCGTCACCAGTGCCCCCAGGCTAGTATCTGTACAGGACGGCGCTTCCAACCATTTCCACGCCACCCCCTCTCCGTCCATTACCTATTTCCGAATCATAGACACATTCGCTGCCCGGTAATAGCTGCACAAGTTCGGCAGCGCCAAACCCCCCCCCACCCAACTGCACTCCAAAAACAGTCTCTTAACCCGCGGGGTCTTATTTGCCCACACAAATCCCATAATACTCCTATTTACCCACTTGAAAAAGGACTTGGGGATGAGAATGGGCAGGCACTGGAAGACGAACAAGAACCTAGGGAGGACCGTCATCTTTACGGACTGCACCCTCCCCGCCAGGGAGAGTGGCAGCATGTCCCACCTCCTAAAGTCCTCCTCCATCTGATCCACCAGCCACACTAAATTGAGCTTGTGCGGGACCCCCCCAGCTCTTGGCAACCTGGATGCCCAAGTACCGAAAGCTCCTCTCCACCATCTTGAGCGGTAGCTCTCCCAACCTCTTCTCCTGGCCCCTCGCATGCACCACAAAAAGCTCGCTTTTTCCCACATTTAGCTTGTATCCCGAGAAGTCTCCAAAATCCCTAAGTATCCGCATGACCTCCCCCATCCCCTCCACCGGATCCACAATGTACAGAAGCAGGTCATCCGCATATAGTGATACACGATGCTCCTCCCCCCACCCCCCCCGAACCAACCCCCTCCAGTTCCTGGACTCCCTCAATGCCATAGCCAGCGGCTCAATCGCTAGGGCAAACAGCAGGGGGGACAAGGGCCTCGTTCCACGATATAGTCTAAAGTACCCCGACCGCCGCCGGTTCATCGAAACACTCCGCCACCGGGGCCTGATACAACAATTTGACCCACCCTATGAATTCCTCCCCAAACCCAAATCTGCATAACACTTCCCACAGGTACTCCCACTCCACCCGGTCAAAGGCTTTCTCCGCGTCCATTGCCGCTACCACTTCTGCGTCCCCACCCTCCAAGGGCATCATGATCACATTCGGAAGCCTCCGCACATTCATATTCAGCTGCCTGCCCTTCACAAACCCCGTCTGATCCCCATGAAACACTCCCGGGATACAAGTCCTCAATCCTAGTGGCCAAGATCTTGGCAAACAGCTTGGCAACCACATTAAGGAGCGAAATCGGCCTATAGGAGCCACATTGCAGCGGGTCCTTATCACGCTTGAGGATAAGCGAGATGAGAGCCTGCAACATCGTCGGGGGAAGGATTCCCTTTTCCTTAGACTCGTTAAAAGTTCTCAACAGCAATGGGCCCAATAGCTCCGAGAACTTCCTCTCGAACTCTACGGGAAACCCATCCGGCCCCGGGGCCTTGCCCGCCTGCATACTCCCCAACCCCTTAATTAGTTCCTCCATCTCAATGGGGGCCCCCAATCCCTCTACCCGCCCTTCCTCAACCTTTGGAAACCTCAGTTAGTCCAGGAACTGCCTCATCCCTCCCCCTCCCTCCGGGGGTTCTGACTCGTATAATTTACCATAAAAGTCCTTCAAGACCTCATTTATCTTAGCTGAGCTCAGCACCATGTTCCTCCCCCCAATACCTCCTATCCACCCTCAGTATCTCCCCCACCAACCTCTCCCTCTCCATCCTCTCACTTTTCTACCTGTGGGCCCTGATTGAAATTAGCTCCCCCCTGACCACTGCCTTCAGCGCCTCCCAGACCTCCCCATTATCATTGGCCTCCACATATCTTTGGATGCACCTCCGGACCCGCTCACAGACTTCCTCGTCCCCCGTAGTCCCACATCCATTCGCCACAGCGGGCGTTGGCCACTCTCCTCCCCCATCCCCAGCTCCACCCAGTGCGGGGCATGATCAGAGATCACAATGGCCGAGTACTCCGTCCCCTCCACTCTCGGAATTAGCGCCCTGCTTACCACGAACAAATCTTCCCGCGAGTAAGCATTGTGTACATGGGAGAAGAAGGAAAATTCCTTCGCCCTTGGCCTGGCAAATCTCCACGGATCCACTCCCCCCATCTGGTCCATGAACCCCCTCAGGACCTTGGCTGCTGCCGGCCTCTTACCCGACCTTGACCTAGACCGGTTCAGAGTCGTGTCCAGGACCGTATTAAAGTTCATCCCCCCCCCCCCATTACCAAACTACATGACTCCAGATCCGGAATCCGGCTCAGCATCCGCTTCATGAACCCTGCATCGTCCCAGTTCGGAGCATACACATTCACAAGCACCACCCGGGCCCCCTGCAGCCTGCCACTCACCATAACGTAACAACCCCCCTTATCTGACACAATACCCACCGCCTCAAATGCCACCCGCTTACTCACCAAGATTGCGACCCCGCTGTTCTTCACATCCAGTCCTGAGTGAAAAACCTGTCCCATCCATCCCTTCCTCAGCCTGGTTTGATCCGCGATCTTCAGGTACGTTTCCTGTAGCATGGCTACATCTGCCGTGAGCCCCTTTAAGTGCGAAAACACCCGGGACCTCTTGACCGGCCCATTCAGGCCTCTCATGTTCCACGTGATCAGCCGGATCGGGGGGCTACCCAACCCCCATCCCCCTCCTCCCCCGCCATCTAGCCATCTCCTTTTTTAGGCCAGCCATGTGCCTGCGCCTCCCGCACCCTCCAGCCCCATAGGCGGAGGCTCCCCGCCCCGACTCTCCCTATTACCATCAATTCCCTCTCAGTCAGCACAGCAGCAACCCAGTCCCCCCCCTCCCCCCCCCACAATCCCCCTCCCCCGGCCAAGCAACTGCTTAACCCCCCTGCCCCACCATTGCACTCCTGTAAGTCAGCTGAATCATGCTGACCCCCGGCCGCTCCCCGCCTCTACCTCCAATCCCCCTGTGGATTCCCCATCCAAATCTCCAGCCCCCTCCACCTAAGTGGGGTAGAGAAAGTCCCACCCCCCCTACACCCCGTATGTATGATGGCCGGTAGGGGAAATGGGTCCCCGCGGGGGGGGGGGGGGGGGGGGGGAGGCACCTGAGTTGTGGGTAGTGGGACTGGGCTTGGAAAGGGAGGTGCGCCAGAGGAGGCGAGGCCGGAAAGTGGCTTTTTCCCGCGCTTAGGTTTGAAGGGGCGGGGCCAGAGCTGGGAAGCGCGAGCTTTCTCCCATGCTTGGAGTGGACGGGGGAGGAGGAGAGCCCGCTGGTGGACAAGGGGGGGGAGGGGAAGTTCCACAATGCGGGGGGGGGGGGGGTCGATGGAACGGCGGGAGTGGCCGGGGTCAGCAGGAGTCAGCTGACTTACGGGAGTGCAATGCAGCTTGGGGGGAGGGGGGGGGGTTGCTGCTGGAATGGCCAAGGGGGAGCTGCAGTTGGTAGAGGAGGTCGGGGCGGTGGTCTGCTGCTGTGGGGGTGCGGGCACGTGGCTGGCCTAGGAAGGGCTATGGCTAGTCGGCGGGGGAGGGGGGTGAGTAGCCCCCTGATCCAGCTGATAACCTGGAATGTAAGGGGACTGAATAGGCCAGTCAAGCGGGCCCGGGTGTTCGTGCACCTGAAGGGGCTGAAGGCGGATGTGGCTATGCTTCAGGAGATGCACCTGAGGGTGGCGGATCAGGTAAGGTTGAGAAAGGGGTGGGTAGGGCAGGTGTTTCATTCGGGTTTGGATGCAAAAAATCGGGGGGTTGGCGATCTTGGTGGGGAAGAGAGTGTCGTTCTAGGCGTCGAGCAGCGTGGCAGACAATGGCGGTAGGTATGTGATGGTAAGTGGCAGGCTGCAGGGGGAGCGGGTGCTGTTGGTCAATGTATACGCCCCGAATTGGGATGACGCGGGGTTCATGCGGCGTATGTTGGGCCGGATTCTGGACCTGGAGGCAGGGGGCCTGATAATGAGGGGGGATTTCAACACGGTGCTGGACCCGGCACTGGATCGCTCTAGGTCGAGGACGGGCAGGAGGCCGGCGGCGGCCAAGGTGCTGAGGGGGTTCGTGGACCAGATGGGAGGGGTGGATCGTGGAGGTTTGCGAGGCCGGGGGCCAGGGAATTCTTATTCTTCTCCCATGTCCACAAGACCTACTCTCGGACTGACTTTTTTGTCATGAGCAGGGTGCTGATTCCAAGGGTGGAGGATACGGAGTACTCGGCGATAGCCATTTCTGATCATGCTCCGCACTGGGTGGACCTCGAGTTGAGGGAGGAGAGGGACCAGCGCCCACTGTGGCGCCTAGAGGTGGGGTTGCAGGTGGACGAGGAGGCCAGCGGGCGGGTCTGGGGGTGTATAGAGAGGTACCTGGAGGCTAATGACAATGGGGAGGTGCAAGTCGGGTCTGGGAGACGCTGAAGGCGGTGGTCAGAGAGCTGGTCTCCATTAGGGCACACAAGGAGAGGGGGGAAGAGGAGGGAGAGGGAGAGGTTGGTGGGGGAGATGGGGAGGGTGGACAGGAGGTACACGGAAGTCCCGGAGGAGGGATTGCTTAGGGAGCAGCGCAGCCTCCAGGCCGAGTTCGATTTGTTGACCACCAGGAAGGTGGAGGCGCAGTGGAGAAAGGCGCAGGGGGCGGTATATGAATACGGAGAAAAGGCGAGCTGGAATCTGGCGCACCAGCTTTGGAAGCAAGAGGCAGCTAGGGAGATCGGGGGAATTAGGGATGGAGGAGGGAACACGGTGCGAAGTGCGGTGGGTAGCAATGGGGTCTTCAGGGACTTCTACGAGGAACTGTACTGGTCTGAGCCCCCACTGGAGGAGGGAGGGGTGGGTCGCTTCCTGGACCGGCTGAGGTTTCCGAGGGTGGAGGAGGGGCAGGTGGCTGGGTTGGGGGCGGCGGTTGGGTTGGAGGAGTTGGTCAAAAGGATAGGGAACATGCAGGCGGCGAAGGGACCGGGGCCGGATGGGTTCCCGGTTGAATTTTACAAGAAGTATTCGGACCTGCTGGGCCCGCTGTTGGTAAGGACCTTCAACGAGGCAAGGGAAGGGGGGGCTCTGCCCCCGACGATGTCTAGAGCGCTGATTTCCCTGATCCTGAAGCGGGACAAGAATCCCCTACAGTGTGGGCCATATAGGCCGATCTCACTCTTAAATGTGGATGCAAAGTTGCTGGCAAAGATTTTGGCCATAAGGATAGAGGACTGTGTGCCGCAGGTCATACACGAGGATCAGATAGGGTTCGTGAAAGGGAGGCAGTTGAATACTAATGTACGGAGGCTCTTGAATGTTATAATGATGCTGGCGATGGAAGGGGAGGCAGAGATAGTGGCGGCGATGGATGCGGAGAAGGCCTTTGATAGGGTGGAATGGGGGTACCTGTGGGAGGTGTTTAAAAGGTTCGGGCAGGGGTTCGTCAGGTGGGTGAGGCTGCTATATGAGGCCCCGGTGGCGAGTGTGGCCACGAACAGAAGGAGGTCAGAGTATTTCCGGCTACACCGGGGGACGAGACAGGGGTGTCCCCTGTCCCCCCTGCTCTTTGCGCTGGTGATTGAACCCCTGGCCATGGCGTTGAGGGAGTCGAGGAACTGGAGGTGGCTGGTGCGGGGTGGGGAAGAGCATCGGGTGTCGCTCTATGCGGATGATTTGCTGCTATATGTGGCGGACCCGGTGGGGGGAATGCCAGGTACAAGCTCAACATGGGGAAGAGCGAGTTGTTTGTAGTGCACCCAGGGGACTAGGAGAGGGGGATTGGTGAGCTCCTGCTAAAAAGGGCAGAGAAGAGTTTCAGGTACCTGGGGGTCCAGTTGGCTAGGAGCTGGGGGGCTCTACATAAGCTTAACTTCGAGGCTTGTGGAGCAGATGGAGGAGCAGTTTAAGAGGTGGGACGCGCGCCCAGTGAACCATGTCCATATGTTTTGGTCATGCCCGGCACTGGAGGGGTTCTGGAGAGGAGTGGCGGGAGCAATATCTCAGGGGGTGAAAGTCCGTGTCAAGCCAAGCTGGGGGCTAGCAATATTCGGAGTAATGGACGAGCCGGGAGTGCAGGAGGCGAAAGAGGCCGGCATTCTGGCCTTTGCATCCCTAGTAGCCCGGCGAAGGATCTTGTTAATGTGGAAGGAGGCGAAGCCCCCCAGCCCCCCAGCGTGGAGGCCTGGATAAACGATATGGCTGGGTTCATAAAGTTGGAGAGGATTAAGTTTGCCTTGAGAGGGTCTGCGCAGGGGTTCTACAGGCGGTGGCAACCGTTCCTAGACTATCTCACGGAGCGTTAGAGGAAGGTCGGTCAGCAGCAGCAGCAACCTGGGGTGGGCGGAGGGGGGGGGGGGGGATGAGCAAGAGACAACATGAAGAGTCGGGGAAACTGGCACGTACGGGAGAGAGCCCGTGTACAAAGCTATGTAAATATACTATTTTGCCATGTATATATCTTGCTCCGCGCAATTTCTCGTTTCTTTTTTTTGTTACGGGGGGGGGTTATTGTTTGTAAGGGAGAAAAATTGTGTTAAAAACTTTAATAAATATATTTTATTTTAAAAAGAGGTGGGATGTGCTGCCACTCTCCCTGGCAGGTAGGGTGCAGTCAGTTAAAATGACGGTGCTCCCGAGGTTTTTGTTCCTGTTCCAATGCCTGCCCATCCTGATCCCTAGGGCCTTCTTCAGGCGGGTTAACAGGAGCATTATGGGGTTTGTGTGGGCGCAGAAGACCTCGAGGGTGAGAAGGGTGATCCTGGAGCGGTGCAGGGATTTGGGGGGGGGGGGGGGGGGGTTGGTGCTGCCTAACCTCTGTGGGTAATATTTTGCCGCCAACGTGGCGATGGTGCGTAAGTGGGTGATGGAGGGGGATGAGGCAGCATGGAAGAGGCTAGAGATGGCGTCCTGTGTGGGCACGAGCCTGGAGGCGCTGGTGACGGCACCGCTGCCGCTTCCTCCAACGAGGTATACCACGAGCCCGGTGGTGGTGGCTACCCTCAAAATCTGGGGGCAATGGAGACGTCAGAGGGGGAGGTGGGGGCCTTGGTGTGGTCCCCGATACGGGGGAACCACCGGTTTGTCCCGGGGAGGATGGACATAGGGTTACTGAGTTGGCACAGGGCAGGTATTAGAAGGGTGGGGAACCTGTTTGTGGACGGGAAGTTTGCGAGCCTGGGTGAGCTGGAGGAGACGTTTGGGCTCCCCCCGGGGAACACCGTCAGATATATGCAGGTTAGGGCGTCTGTTAGGCGACAGGTGGTGGAGTTCCCACTGTTGCCGCCACGCAGGGTCCAGGACAGGGTGCTGTCGGGGGGTGCGTTGTAGAGGGGAAGATCTCGGCAACGTATCAGGTGATGCAGGAGGAGGAGGAGGCCTCAGTGGAGGAGTTGGGTGAGGAGATTGATGTGGGGATGTGGGCGGATGCCCTGGGGAGAGTGAACTCTTCCTCCTCTTGCACGAGGCTCAGCCTCATACAATGTAAGGTGCTGCATAGGGCTCACATGACCGGGGCAAGGATAAGCCGTTTTTTTGGGGGTGAGGACAGGTGTGTTAGGTGCTCAGGGAGCCCAGCAAACCACATCCACATGTTCTGGGCATGCCCAGCGCTGGAGGACTTTTGGAAGGGTGTAGCGAGGACGGTGTCGAGGGTGGTAGGATCCAGGGTCAAGCCGGGCTGGGGGCTCGCAATATTTGGGGTGGCAGAGGAGCCGGGAGTGCAGGAGGCGAAAGAGGCCGTGTATATTTGCTTTTGTGTTGATGATGGCTGTTAATTTATTATTTATGTATATGGGGGCGGGGGGGGGGGGGGGCGGTTGTTCTTTTCTTTCTGTATTTTGTTGTTGATATTTTGTGAAAATTTGAATAAAAATTATTTTAAAAAAAAATAATAATACTCCAAATGCAGCCTAACCAAGGTTTTATATAGCTGCAACATGATTTCCCAACTCCTGTACTCAATGCCCTGGCTGATGAGGGCAAGAATGCCATATGCCTTCTTAATCACCTTGGCCACTAGTGTTGCCACTTTTAGGTAACTGTGGACCTGCACACCCAGATCCCTCTGTATGTTAATGTTACAGCCATTTACAGTATAATGTTCTGCCATTTACAGTATAATTCATACCTAGATTTGATCCTCCAAAACGCATCACCTCGCTTTTGTCCGGATTAAACTCCATCTGCCATTTCGGTGCCCAAGTCTCCAATCTATCCGTATCCTGTTGTATCTTCTGATAATCCTCGGCACTATCAGCAACTCCGCCAATCTTCATTTCATCCACAAACTTACTAATCAGACCACCCACATTTTCTTCCAGATCATTTATATATACTACAAACAACAGAGGTCCCAGCACTTATCCCTGTGGAACACCACTAGCTACAGAGCTCCATTCTGAAAAACACTCTTCCACTGCTACTCTGTCTTCTATAACCAAGCCAGTTCCGAGTCCATCTAACCAGCCCACCCCGAATCCCATGTGATTTTAGTTTTTGCACCAGTCTGCCATGTGGCCTTGCCAAACGCCTTACTAAAGTCCATATAAACTACATCCACAGCCATTCCATCAATATTCTTTGTCACCCTTTTAAAAAACTCAATCAAATTGGTGAGACGTGACATTCCCCATACATTGTGGGCAGCACAGTGGCTAGCACTGTAGCTTCACAGCTCCAGGGTCCTAGGTTGGATTCCCCACTGGGTCACTGTCTGTGCGGAGTCTGCACATTCTCCCCGTGTCTGCATGGGTTTTTTCCGGTGCTCCGATTTCCTCCCAGTCCAAAGATGTGCAGGTTAGGTGGATTGGTCATGCTAAATTGTCATTAGTGTCCAAAAAGGTTAGGAGGGGTTATTGGGTTACGGGGATAGGGTGGAAATGAGGGTTTAAGTGGGTCGGTGCAGAATTGATGGGCCGAATGGCCTCCTTCTGCACTATGTTCTAAAACCATGCTGCTTGTCACTAAATAATCCATTTTCCTCCAAATGTGGATATATTTTGTCCCCCAGTATCTTTTCCAAAAAGCTTCTCCATCACTGATGTCAGGCTCTGCAGTCTATAATTTGCTGGATTTTCCTTGCTTCCTTTCTTGAACAAGGGAGCAACATTGGCGATTCTCCAGTCCTCTGCAACCTGGCCTGTGATCAAAGAGGATGTGAAGATATCTGTTAAGGCCCCAGCTACTTCTCCCCTTGCCTCCTGCAGTAACCTGGGATAGATCGCATCCGGCCCAGGGGACTTGTCTACCTTAATGCAATTTAGGATACTCAACACTTCCTCCTTTGATAAATTGACATTCCCAAGAGAGTTCACACACCTATCCCTGACCTCAACATCCGTCATGTCCTTCTCCCTGGTGAACACAGATACAAAGTACTTTGTTTTTGAAAAATATATTTATTGAATTTCCAAAGATGAACAATAACAGAAAGGTATACAGAATATATAGGTAAAGATTCAGAAAAGTCATATACATCGGTCTTTATAGCAACAATCAAACTATCCCCATTTTACCCTAACCCCCTTAACCCTTGACCGTGTCCAGTTCTTTAAAGATTGAGATGAATGGCAGCCACCTCTGGTAGAATCTCCCCACTGTGCCCCTAATGGCATGTTTGGTCTTCTCCAGATATAGGAATGATGTCATATCCTCCAATCTCATGGATGCTTTAGATGGAGTGGGAGATCTCTAACTGAGCAATATTTGCCTCCTGACTATCAAAGAAGCAAAGGTGGGAACGTCCGCCCCAACCCCGGAATGGAATGCCGGCAAGTCTGAGACTCCAAATATTGCTACCAGTGGGCAAGGTTCTCGGGCCACCCGTAAAATCTTATATATCGTATAAAAAAGGAAACCCAGCAGATAGCAAGGTGCCGAATGTTGTGAGTATCTTCACTATTGTCTACAGAGGAGACCGGAAGTGAAATATACAGAAGTAGATCATCGGCATGGAAGTAGATACCCGGTGCTCCACTCCATCCCAGCAGATACTCTTCCACTCATCAGATGACTTCAACACTATCGCAGAGGCTCACTAGCTAAAGCAAAGAACAGCGGGGAAATGGGGTTGGCCATCTGTAGTATCTCTGCCTCATGGAAAGTATTTTGAAGATACCATATTTCGTACAGATGTCGGCTTCAGGAACATTGTACATCGGAGGAATCGAAGAGGTAAATTTCGGACCAAACCCAAATCTCACGAGGTAGTTCCATTCCACCCTACCTTTTTTTTTTAAAGAATATTTTATTGAAAATTTTTGGTCAACCATCACAGTACATTGTGTATCCTTTACACAATAATACAACAGTATAAATAACAATGACCTGTTTTATAAACAAAGAATAAATAATATATAACAAAAACGAAAACTAAAACTAAATGGCAACTGCCTTGTCTCAGATAAACACTCTCCAAAAATATGGTTTAACAATCCAATATACAATTATTTATAGCAACGACCTATACATATATATTAATAACCCTGAGACTCCTTCTGGTTCCTCCCCCCCCTTCCCCCCTGGGCTGCTGCTGCTGCCTTCTTCTTTTCCATCCCCTCTATCTTTCTGTGAGGTATTCGACGAACGGTTGCCACCGCCTGGTGAACCCTTGAGCCGATCCCCTTAGGACGAACTTAATCCGTTCCAGCTTTATAAACCCTGCCATGTCATTTATCCAGGTCTCCACCCCCGGGGGCTTGGCTTCCTTCCACATCAACAGTATCCTGCGCCGGGCTAATAGGGACGCAAAGGCCAAAACATCGGCCTCTCTCACCTCCTGCACTCCCGGCTCTTGTGCAACCCCAAATATAGCCAACCCCCAGCTTGGTTCGACACGGACCCCCACTACTTTCGAAAGCACCTTTGTCACCCCCACCCAGAACCCCTGTAGTGCCGGACATGACCAGAACATGTGGGTGTGATTCGCTGGGCTTCTTGAGCATCTCGCACACCTATCCTCTACCCCAATAAATTTACTGAGCCGTGCTCCAGTCATATGCGCCCTGTGTAACACCTTAAATTGAATCAGGCTTAGCCTGGCACACGAGGACGATGAGTTTACCCTACTTAGGGCATCCGGCCACAGCCCCTCCTCAATCTCCACCCCCAGCTCTTCTTCCCATTTCCCTTTCAGCTCATCTACCATAATCTCCCCCTCGTCCCTCATTTCCCTATATATATCTGACACCTTACCGTCCCCCACCCATGTCTTTGAGATCACTCTGTCCTGCACCTCTTGTGTCGGGAGCTGCGGGAATTCCCTCACCTGCTGCCTCGCAAAAGCCCTCAGTTGCATATACCGGAATGCATTCCCTTGGGGCAACCCATATTTCTTGGTCAGCGCTCCCAGACTTGCGAACTTCCCATCCACAAACAGATCTTTCAGTTGCGTTACTCCTGCTCTTTGCCATATTCCAAATCCCCCATCCATTCTCCCCGGGGGAAACCTATGGTTGTTTCTTATCGGGGACCTCACCAAGGCTCCCGTCTTTCCCCTATGCCGTCTCCACTGTCCCCAAATTTTCAAAGTCGCCACCACCACCGGGCTTGTGGTGTATTTCTTCGGTGAGAACGGCAATGGGGCCGTCACCATAGCTTGTAGGCTAGTCCCCCTACAGGACGCCCTCTCCAATCTCTTCCACGCCGCTCCCTCCTCTTCCCCCATCCACTTACTCACCATTGAGATATTGGCGGCCCAGTAGTACTCACTTAGGCTCGGTAGTGCCAGCCCCCCCCTATCCCTACTACGCTGTAAGAATCCCTTCCTCACTCTCGGGGTCTTCCCGGCCCACACAAAACTCATGATACTCTTTTCGATCCTTTTGAAAAAAGCCTTCGTGATCACCACCGGGAGGCACTGAAACACAAAGAGGAATCTCGGGAGGACTACCATTTTAACTGCCTGCACCCTCCCTGCCAGTGACAGGGATACCATGTCCCATCTCTTGAAGTCCTCCTCCATTTGTTCCACCAATCGCGTTAAATTTAACCTATGCAATGTACCCCAATTCTTGGCTCATTCCACCCTATCTAATACTTTCTCTGCATCCAAAGATACGATGACTTCAGGTTCCAGAGCAGTGGCGGGGAAAAGAACAATGTTTAAGAGGTGTCAGACATTGGCAGACAACTGTTGGCCTTTAATAAAGCCTGTCCGATCCTCAGATACTATAACTGGGAGACAGGGCTCCATTCGGGAAGCCAGGACCTGAGCCAGCAGTTTAACATCCGTGTTCAGAAGTGAAATGGGTCGGTTTGGCCCACACTCTACTGGGTGCCTTCTGGCGGATTGCAACCACCAATACATTTCAGTATTTCTTCTGGGAATAACGGGGAGTCCAATTCCCGACTCCTGCCTTCCTCTATGGTCGGGATGTGTAGACCATGCAGAAAACTCTTCACATCTGAAGTGTTTGGAGAAGGTTCTGACTCATACAGCTCATGGTAATATGAGCTGAAAGCCCATTAACCTAGAGAGGAGGAGCTGTTTAGCACAGGGCTAAATCGCTGGCTTTGAAAGCAGACCAAGGCAGGCCAGCAGCACGGTTCAATTCCTGTACCAGCCTCCCCGAACAGGCGTCGGAATGTGGCAACTAGGGGCTTTTCACAGTAACTTCATTTGAAGCCTACTTGTGACAATAAGCGATTTTCATTTCATTTCAAGTTACCTTCTTTGTTCTGAACCAAAGGAGTTTCTCGAGAGGTAGTCTGCCTCGAGTTGATGTGCAACAAGACAACCCGCCTCTCCCATGTTCACACACGGTGCCCTGGAACGCCGTAATTGATGTTGGCCTTATCCTTAGATAGCAATTCAAATTGGAACTGGAAATTTGTTCTGTGAATCAGTCAATCCGGCGTTGGGGCAAGTGAGTATTGATGGTTAACTTTCAAAATGGAATCCACCAGCTTTTGCCGTTCCATTCTCTCTATTTTCATGATGTGAGCCTGATATGAGATAATCTCCCCCCTTATGGTGGCCTTCAGGGTTTCCCAGAGTGTCAAAGGAGATATTGACTCCGTTTTGTTGATCTTAATAAAGTCTTACAACACCAGGTTAAAGTCCAACAGGTTTGTTTTGATGTCACTAGCTTTCGCAGCGCTGCTCCTTCCTCAGGTGAGCACATACTGTGCTCACCCCAGTCCAACGCCGGCATCTCCACATCATTAATAAAGTCTGCTATGGCAGCAGACAAATGCTCACAAAATTTATCATCAGACATCAAAGTGGCGTCTCGTCTCTAAGGTGGGTGTTTGAAGGACCAAAATCAAAACGAAAATCAACAAAATGAGTGGCATGATCAGAGATGACAATCGCCGAGTATTCGGCTGTCCCCGTTGAAGGAGGCACTTAACAATAAAAACAACAATTCCGGTATAGGCACGGTCAACATGAGAAAAAAAAGGAAAATTCTTTCCTGTTTGGATGCAAAGGCCACGGACCCACCCCCACCCCCCACCAATCCATCCCATAAATGAGGGCAGTGCCCTGGACATCCCAGATGGAGTCAGAGATTTAGACATGGAACGGTCCAATTTCGGGTCCAAGGCACAGTTCAGGTCACCTCCTAGCCATCCGATGTGAATACAAGTCAGGGAGGAGGTTCACCAAAGAGTTTCCAAAATTTGGATCGTCCCAGTTGGGAGCAGAAATGTTTACTGAAATAACCGGAGTGTTTTCCAGTGAACCACAGGCAATAATATAGCGACCATTGGGATCGTCCATAATCCGAGAGGGGGTAAATTGTACTACTTATGGATTAATATTGCCGTGCTTCTAGCCCGA
The DNA here is from genome assembly GCF_047496885.1 of Scyliorhinus torazame. Taxonomy (NCBI): domain Eukaryota; kingdom Metazoa; phylum Chordata; class Chondrichthyes; order Carcharhiniformes; family Scyliorhinidae; genus Scyliorhinus; species Scyliorhinus torazame. The sequence goes on along the minus strand of NC_092711.1, from coordinate 71,254,242 downwards.
CCGTTAAAGCCTGAATGAAAGACTTGTCCCACCCAATATCTGTAAAGCCTTATCTGGTCCTTGACACACAGGTGGGTTTCCTGTAGAAATACGCCAACCGAGTTTAGACCCTTAAGAGGAGCAAAAACCCCAATCTGCTTCACTCGACCATTTACCCCAAACATTCCAGGTTACAAGGCCAAGTGGAGATCTCCCATTAATTCCTACATCAGGGTCAGCCATAACTTCTGAAGAATATCAAGCAAGGGATCTTGACAAGCCAAAGGTGAGGAGATCATCCAGGCCGGCAACCAAACCCAGCCCAGTGCCCAGACAGACACAGAGTAGTGACACCATCAAACAACTAACACCCTCCCCATCCCTCCCTAACCCAACAACACCCATCAGTAATATTACCCAACAATCACTTATCTCTAAATCTCTACATAACATAATCTAACCACAACAATATTCTGAGCTCCTATTCACAAGGTGTTTGGGGCGAGGAGCTGCAACACCTCGCAGTCCCTCCCGTCAGCTAACCTCATCCTGAGCTGGGAGGCTCTCCACTCAACCATAGACTCAAAGGAAAACTCTGACACTGATATAATTCACAATGCAACCAGAGTGCGAAGAAGAAAAAGTACAACTCGTGTAAAACCCAACAATAGCTTCATACCCTAAATTTCATAGGATGTAAAACTCCTGAACCTCAAAACACAGTAACTCTGATATATCCAGACAAACACAGAGTAACTCTAATATATCCAGACAAACACAGTAAGAACTCCCGAACGTCACAACGCAGAATAACTCCAATAAGAAAGAGAATCAAAGAGAGTTCAAATTGAGATTTTGAATTAATTAATTTGCGTCTTCAAGACAGTTGAAGAATTGATCTTTTTCGAAGGGCCGAATTGTCCACTTCTGCTCCTAATTCTTATGTTTCTGTGTACTATCCAGGATAAAATTAATGTATCACATCTGCTTCTGTGGATCATTTCAGTGGAAATGTGCTCTCGCTGAAAGAGTATCAGCCCACTGGAGTGAACATTGGAAGACTGGCCAGCCCACAGAGAAACCTTCTGATCTCCCACTTCACCCACTGTCAGAATGACCGTGGTTCAGTCCTGAATGTGATCAAGAGCAGCAAAAATCAGCAGAATCCAACCGCTGTCATTACTTGTGAACTCGCTGGTGTTTCTGCAGGTAGGATGTACTGCTGAATCCTTTCCCACACATGGAGCAGGTAAACGGCTTTTCCTTAGTGTGAACTCGCTGGTGTCTCAGCAGGTTAGATGAATTAATAAATCCCTTCCTACACACAGAGCAGGTGAATGGCCTCTCCCCAGTGTGAAGTCGCTGGTGTGTTACCAAGTTGGATGAATTAATGAATCCTTTCCCACATACTTTACAGGTGAATGGCCTCAATGCGGTGTGAACTCGCTGGTGTGTCAGCAGGTTGGATGAATTAACAAATCCTTTCCCACACACAGAGCAGGTGAATGGTCTTTCCCCAGTGTGAATTCGCTGGTGTGTTACCAAGTTGGATGAATTAATAAATCCTTTCTCACACACATTGCAGGTGAATGGCTTCTCTGCGGTGTGAACTCGCTGGTGTGTCAGCAGGTTGGATGAATTAACAAATCTCTTCTCACACACGGAGCAGGTGAATGGTCTTTCCCCAGTGTGAATTCGCTGGTGTGTCAGTCGGCTGGATGAATCTATGAATCCTTGCCTACACACTGAGCAGGTAAATGGCGTCTCCCCGGTGCCAACTCGCTGGTGTGTCAGCAGGTTGGATGAAGCAGTAAATCCTTTTCCACACTGAGAGCAAATGAACAGTCTCTCCCCGGTGTGAGTACGTCGATGAGTTTCCAGCTCAGGTGGGGAAGTGAATCCTTTCCCACAATCCCCACATTTCCACGGTTTCCCCATGGTGCCGGTGTCCGTGACTCGGTGCTTTTCCAGTCACACTGATGGTAAAATAGCCGATGGTTTTCCCCGTCCTAATGAATCGAGTGACTCTGTCAGATCTTGGATGTGAAGTTTGGTTTGAGATTTCTTGCTGCAAATCCTCCCTTTTGAATATCCTGTTAAAGGGGTTTACAAATGTCATCACTGTCAGTACAGCTCAGAAATTCAGAACAGACAATTCTAATCGCTGTGGAACATGCTTTCCTCCCTAGTTCCCCAAAAGCTGTAAATTTCACCGCACGCATCTGTACAAACACACACTCTCCAATCTCACTCCATTATCTAATATACACCGTCCCTACTCTCCCGATCGACAGATCAACACACAGCATTTCCAGTTCTCGACCGAGAGATCATAAGATCATAAGAAATAAGAGCAGGCCATTCGGCCCATCAAGCCTGCTCTTCTAGTTAATATCATGGCTGATTATTTTCTTCCTGTCACCCATAACCCTCAACTCCCTTGAAGATCAAAAATCTAACTGAGCCTTGGATGTATATATATTTAATGTATTTTATTCAAAAAGTACATCGGCATGAATCAAAAAACCATTGTCAACACCCCACAGTTCATGCAAGTTTTTCCCCTATTCACCCCCTTCCCCACCGCAACAAATAATTCCTCAAACATCGTCATGAACAGTGTCCACCGTGTCTCAAAGCCCTCCGCTGATCCTGTCAACTTCAACTTGATTGTTTCCAGTCGGAGGAAATGGTACAGGATCCCCCAGCTAGGCCGCTACCACTGGTGGCGTTGCCGATCGGCAAACCAACAGAGTTCCTTCGCCGGGCAATCAGAGAGGCGACCCACAACATTGGCCGTCCTCCCCTCCATCAGCTCCGGCATTTCCCATACCTCAAAAATAGCCACCATTGGGTTCGGCCTGATCTCTAACCATGCGAATACCCCCTCACTAACCTCTCACAGCTCCAGAACATATGTGCGGGATTTGCCGGTCCTCACCCACACTCTCACATTTGTCTGCCACCCCCTGGAAGAACCCACTCATCCTCGCCCGAGTCACATGCATCCTGTGCACCACCTTAAACTGAATCAAACTCATCCTCCCACACGAGGTTGAATTTACTCCGCGCATCACCTCACTCCACATCCTATCATCCTCCCAGTTCCTCCTCCCATTTATTGTTAATCCTCATCACCTGCACTCCCCCGTGCTCCCCAAGCCAAGCATATATATTCCCAATTCTGCCCTCTCCTTCTACGTCCGGGAGCAGCAGCTGCTCCAACAGGGAATTCTCCGGCAGCCTGGGAAACCTTCTCCATTCGTTCCGCGCAAAACCGATCACTTGCATATACCTGAACTTGCTTCCCTTCGGCGGCTCCACCCTCTCCCACAGCTCTGCCAGACCTGCAAACCTCTGCTCCAGGTATAGATCCCTCACCAGCCCCACCTCCCTCCACTTCCTATACAGGCCGTCACCCTCACCCGGCTTAAACCCACAGTTCTCACACAGCGGTGTCAGCACCTACATCCTTTCCATCCTAAAGTGTCTGCTCAACTGGTTTCACACCCTAATCGTGGACTGCACCACCGGGCTCACCGCGTACCACCCCGGCACCAGCAGAAGCGATGCCGTCATCATGGCCTTCAGGCTGGACCCTCTACAGGACTCCTCCTCCATCCTAACCCACTCTAACCCCTCTCCTTCCCAGCACCATCTCACCTTTTCCACATTCACCATCCAGTCGCAATACAGCAGGTTTGGTAGTGCCAACCCCCCTTTCTGCCTCTGCAACAGGGCCCTCTTCACCCTCGGTACCTTCCCCGCCCATATAAACTCTTGAGATTGCTGCATCCAATTCTGAAAAAAGGCCTTCGGGATGAAGGTCAGGAGGGTCTGGAATACCAACAGGAACCTTGCCTGAATATTCATTTTAACAGCCTAGACCCTTCCTACCAATGTCAGGTGTAGTGTATCCCATCTCCTAAAATCCCCTAAGCTCCTCCACCAACGTTGTCAGGTTCCTCTTGTACATCATTGACCACTCCCTCATCACCTGAACTCCCAAATACCCAAACCTGTCTCTGGCTACCTTAAATAGCAACGCCCCCAGATTGGCCCCCAATCCGCCGCATTCACTGGAAAGACCTCGCTCCTCCCGACATTCAACTTATATCCCGAGAAGGCCCTGACTTCACTAATATGTCCATAATTCTTCCCATACTCTCCAATGAGTCCGACACCAACAGCAGAAGGTTGTCCGCATATAGTGACACCCAGTGTTCCCTGCGCCCCCCCCCCCCCCCCCAATGCTCTGCCACTGCACTGACCCCTTAAGGGCCATCGTGAAGGGCTCTATCACCAGCACAACCAATATGGTGACAGCGGATACCCGTCTTGTTCCCCTGTACAAACCAAAACTCTGTGAACTCATCTCATTTGTCTGTACACTCGCCACCGGGGCCACATACAACAAACGCACACACGCCACAAACTTCGGGCCAAACCTTCCCAGAATCTCAAACAGGCAGTGCCACTACCGCAGACAGACACCGCCCCCGCAGACAGACACAGCCCCCGCAGACAGACACCGCCCCCGCAGACACACACCGCCCCCGCAGACACACACCGCCCCCGCAGACACACACCGCCCCCGCAGACACACACCGCCCCCACAGAGACACCACCTCACAAAGGTGATGGCCGCGCATGCGCTAGTCTGCCCGCTGAACGAAGATGGCGGCGGTGGAACTGGGCCTGACCCCGGATAAAAGCCCCGCAGCTGCCAACACGGGAACTGCAGGCTCTTATTCAGACCCTGTGGCCTTCACCGGGTGTTTATAAAGACCCTGCTCCCTCCCCACGTTTACTCCCGGCTCCATTCCTCTCTCCGCTCCACCGACTCATCCGCCCAAAAAGCAGCTCCCACATTCGTCAGGCGGCGGGCAAAGTGACACTGCGCCTGTGCACTGGCTCCTGTGGCGTGAATAGGGCACATTCACAGCCGCTTGGAATGTTGGGTAACAACCACACCATTGAAAGCTCAATCAGTTCATACAAAATAACTTTGTTACCCTTGGAGATAAATTAATTTTTAAAATCTCAAATTGTGAATTAGTGATCTGCTAAGCTCTATATCTCAAAATTCCCCTGTGCGACCATGCAGAGTTTTTAAAGCGTTTATATTATTTCCTCTCACTCATCCCTCCTCTGATGTTTCTGACTCTGGCTGGGTTCAATCACAGTCACTGGTTCCTCTGTTTCCCCCTCTCCATCGTTAATTCTGAATATTCACTGTTTTACATAATATTACTGCACAAATAAAAGTTATTTGGCCTTATCTGTACTCGCTCTTTGGAAGATCTGTCCAATTAAACTCTGCCTTGCTGGCAGAGTCAGAACAATGTATATCTGCTGATGTAATCCAGTGCTTAATTTGCAGTTGGATAGTTCACAGTCACATTCACCCCTGTGGAAAAATTGATTGACTATTTTGTTGAGCAGATATCAGGTCCTCACTGTTAGTTATGCACACAGAGCATCTAATGGAGTTAATTCAACAATTGACAGTCCGCACAAACCACAGTGACATTATTCATAAATGGCCAAGTCAAGGGAGTATCTTGATATGATAGAGTGGATGAATTATGGGGTTACAAAGTAAAGGCATTAATATCCTGCAATTTCACAATTCTCACTTGGCTGGAATGTTGCAGTATGAAAGGGCCCCACATTGCTGTCAGAGGAAACAGGCCAAGTCCAATAGACCTGTTCAAGCCACATCACTGTTCGACTGTACTGAGGTTTGTGAATGAATCTGGGTCCGTGTCAGTCTGGTGCTGTGTCTTTGATTCCCAATAACAACTGTAGTATCCTCAATAAATACCCACCACAGTATTTAGCCCATAAATCTCAGGACATCATCATAATCGCAGCCCTTGAAATCGTTCCTGATAAAATTACCAACGATTCTGAAAGCTTCATTCACTGTTAGACCCTTACTGAAAACATACATCTCTGGCAAAAAATAAAACACACAGCTTATCCATAGCAGAAAGGAAACCACTCACCCTCCACTCCAAACTCTCAATAATTTGGGATGTTGCTGATAAGAGAGAATTGCTATTTATAAGGTGAAGGTACATTAGCAGCAGGAGTTAGTGAAGAGGGTAATGGTAATAACCAGGCAGACTGACTCACCCGGAAAGCTGCTCTAGAGGAGATTCAGGGGATCCACCCAAAATAGAAAACTCAATCATTGGCACTGGTATGACAGACTCCAGTTAAACCTGAATTTTAAAACTTGTCAGGACCCGGATCCTGGAGTGAGTATAGGAAAGCAGTGGTACACCATTGCAAAGGCTTTCCCTCAGTAAGTAAGGTCTCACCCATCCTACATGATGGGGGTTTCTATCACAAAGTGGCTCAAATTTGACTTGCATCACACCTTGATGTCTTACAAAATAATTAATTTTGTTTCGGGATCAGATTTAGGGAGCGTTTCTCTTTCATGTCCCCATATGTTCATAATTACTACTGGTGGCTGAGGAAACACCAGGATGTTCGTCAACACCTGAAACTGTGTCCAAACTAAACAGGCCGTGCAACAGGAAGACTAATTGTGAAGTTGCACATGATGAACACGTCTTTTATTGGCTATTCACAAATGAGAGAAGGAAACATAGTAGCTGTGTTACCATGGAGATAAGTGTGTCAGGTAACAAATGAAAAAAGTCCGATAACTAGAATGCAAATAAATACTGTGCTTGATTTATTTTAACAACAGGGACAAGAAGTGGATGGTCACCGTGCTCGTGGACTGTGTCCAGGCTGAAATTCTGTTCTTGTCATATGATCACCACCCTCCCTGCCCCACCCACTCCTCTAATTATCCTTCCTGAGCTCCAGCCAGGTGATATTAAACATTAAGGGGGAAAGACAAAGAGCTGTATCGGGGGAAAGTGCTACCCCAGAGCCAGAGGTTTCTCTTGGGTAGTTCCTTCCATGCCTGAATCATGAATACACTGTTATTACCTTTCCTGGGTATCCTGTGGTTAGTTGGAAGAAGGCATGCGCTCAGAACTGTACACAATATTCCAACTGAGGTCTAACTAGTGCCTTGTACAAATTTAGTATAACCAGCTTGTTCCTGTAGTTTATGCCCTTATTAAGCTAGCTCATATTATATGCTTTAAATGCTCTCTTTACCGATCCTATAAAAAAACTGCAGCAAATTAATTAAACATGATTTCCCCTTTAGAAATCCATGCTGCTCCTTACAAATAAGCCAACATTTTTCCATGTGGCTATTAATTCTATCTTTTCACAGTAACTTCACAGGATCTTTTCACAGTAACTTCATTGCAGTGATAATGTAAGCCTACTTGTGACAATAAAGATGACTTTCTTGAAGCATGCCGAACAACTGGTGTTGAACTATCTGGTCTGTAATTGCTGGGGCTATCCTTACAACACTTTTTGAATAAAGGCATAAGATTTGGATCCTCACTGTCTTCAGGTGATGTCCCGGAGGACTGGAGAATAGCCAATGTTGTTCCTCTGTTTAAGAAGGGTAGCAAGGATAATCCAGGAACTACAGGCCGGTGAGCCTTACATCGGTGGTAGTGAAATTACTGGAGAGAATTCTTCGAGACAGAATCTACTCCCATTTGGAAGCAAATGGACGTATTAGTGAGAGACAGCATGGTTTTGTGAAGGGGAGGTCGTGTCTCACTAACTTGATAGAGTTTTCTGAAGAGGTCACAAAGATGATTGATGTAGGTAGGGCAGTGGATGTTGTCTATAGTGACTTCACAAAGGCCTTTGACAAGGTCCCTCACAGTAGACTAGTACAAAAGGTGAACTCACACGGGATCAGGGGGAAGCTGGCAAGGTGTATACAGAACTGGCTAGGTCATAGAAGGCAGGGATTAGCAATGGAAGGATGCTTTTCTAATTGGAGGGCTGTGACTAGTGATGTTCTGCAGGGATCACTGCTGGGACCTTTGCTGTTTGTCGTTTATATAAATGATTTGGAGGAAAATGTAACTGGTCTGATTAGTAAGTTTGCAGATGACACAAAGGTTGGTGGAATTGCGGATAGTGATGAGGACTGTCAGAGGATACAGCAGGATTTAGATTGTTTGGGGACTTGGGCGGAGAGATGGTAGATGGAGTTTAATCCGGACAAATGTGAGGTAATGCATTTTGGAAGGTCGAATGCAGGTAGGGAATATACAGTGAATGGTAGAACCCTCAAGAGTATTGAAAGTCAGAGAGATCTAGGTGTACAGGTCCACAGGTCTCTGAAAGAGGCAACACAGGTGGAGAAGGTAGTCAAGAACTCATACTGCATGCTTGCTTTCATTGGTCGGGGCATTAAGTATAAGAATTGGCAAGTCATGTTGCAGCTGTATAGAACCTTAGTTAGGCCACACTTGGAGTATAGTGTTCAATTCTGGTCGCCACACTACCAGAAGGATGTGGATGCTTTAGAGAGGGTGCAGAAGAGATTTACCAGAATGTTGCCTGGAATGGAGGGCATTAGCTATGAGGAGCGGTTGAATAAACTCGGTTTGTTCTCATTGGAATGACGGAGGTTGAGGGGCGACCTGATAGAGGGCTACAAAATTATGAGAGGCATAGACAGAGTGGATAGTCAGAGGCTTTTCCCCAGGGTAGAGGGGTCAATTACTAGGGGGCATAGGTTTAAGGTGCGAGGGGCAAGGTTTAGAGTAGATGTATGAGGCAAGTTTTTTACACAGAGAGTAGTGGGTGCCTGGAGCTCGCTGCCGGAGGAGGTGGTGGAAGCAGGGACGATAGTGACATTTAAGGGGCATCTTGACAAATGCATGAATAGGATGGGAATAGAGGGATACGGACCCAGGAAGTGTAGAAGATTGTAGTTTAGTCGGGCAGCATGGTCGGCACGGGCTTGGAGGGCCGAAGGGCCTGTTCCTGTGCTGTACTTTTCTTTGTTCTTTGTATTTGTAATTCTCAAGTCTTGCACCTCCAGGAAAGACTGGGAGATCAGCACCCCTGAAATTTACATTTTCACTTCACCCCTGATCAATTTTGAACCGAGGTTACAAGATGATCAGAGGATTGGATAGGGTGGACAGTGAAAGCCTTTTTCCTCGGATGGTGATTTCTAGCACGAGGGGACATAGCTTTAAATTGAGGGGAGATAGATATATGACAGATGTCAGAGGTAGGTTCTTGCCTCAGAGAGTAGTAAGAGCGTGCAATGCCCTGCCTGCAACAGTAGTGGACTCGCCAACACTAAGGGCATTCAAATGGTCATTGGATAGACATATGGACGATAAGGGAATAGTGTAGATGGGCTTTAGAGTGGTTTCACAGGTTGGTGCAACATCGAGGGCCGAAGGGCCTGTACTGCGCTGTAATGTTCTTTGTTCTATCTGGGGACAGGGCTTCCTAGTCTGTCTGCATGGCTTGGGTAGCATTTATCTCCTTTGTAAAGACAAACAGTTAGTTTTATTTCACTTTGAGCAACGTGACAGTTCCTGTGTGAGATTCTCCATCGGCTGACACCGGAATCGCCAAATGCGATTGGGTGGAGAATCGATTCTGACTTTAAAATCATGGGGGGCACAGATTTCATGCCAAATCACAATTATCCATGACCTCGACAGTGGCGTCAATGCATTTCAGAATGCACATACAGTTAGATACCATTTGCATATCATTAGGGTGGCACCGTAGCACAGTGGTTAGCGTTGTTGCTTCACAGCTCCAGGGTCCCAGGTTCAATTGCCGGTGAGGGTCACTGCCTGTGCGGAGTCTGCATGTTCTCCCCTTGTCTGCGTTTGTTTCCTCAGAGTGCTCCGGTTTCCTCCCACAGTCAAACAATGTGTAGGTTAGGTGGATTGGCCATGCTAAATTGCCCTTAGTATCCAAAATCTTGGTTGGGGTTACAGGGATAAGGCGGAGGTATGGGCTTGGGTAGCGTGCTCTTTCCAAGGGCTGCTGCAGACTCGATGGCCCAAATGGCCTCCTTATGCACTGTAAATTCTAGGATTCTATGATTAGTGGGCCTGACCGAGTATTCTCCGGGGCCTCTGTGATTCTCTGCCTAGGATGGGCCAAATTCCTGATGGCGAGGTTCACTTGTGCTTTTAAAAATTATTAAACAGGTCCCGTTGCTGATGAGGGAGAGGGGGTACGGAATGTGTGCAACATCGCCATAGTTCGCTGACAGTTGTGCCGCTGGGTGGGGGCTCCTGCCAGGGTCGGGGGAGTAGCTCGGGATAACCTGGATTTGAGCTGTGGGGTGGACCGGCAGAAAGCGTCATTACCGCAATCTGCAAGGTAACCATGCAGCTGTGTATACCGGTGACTGTCCATTGTGAATTTAGGGCCACAGGTCACATGAGTCCCCCCCCCCCCCCCCCCCTGGGGCACCACCCTAGGTGCCCTCTGGCCTCAGCTGACTCCTCAGCAGGATGGGCGTGCTCCAGCGCAACCAGTGCCATCTTGTTGGCTGGGATGAGTGTGTGTGGGGAGTGTAATGTGTATATGCGGTTGCAGCTTGTCAGCCTCCCGAGTGTCAATCACGGACCCGGCAAATCCCACACTGTTTCTCAATGGCACCGCTTGCATGTTCCATGTGGTGCCGGTTCTAGCCCCTCTAAAGTCACTGAATCCATCCACGCTCGGCGCCAGTTTTGCTGTCGTGGAAGGCCATGAATCCTGCCTCTGCATCAATACTTTGTCTCAGGAATGGAGCATCCCGCCCACTGTGTCTCAATGGGGCTGGTTTAGCACAGGGCTAAATCGCTGGCTTTTAAAGCAGACCAAGGCAGGCCAGCAGCACGGTTCAATTCCCATACCAGCCTCCCCGAACAGGCGCCGGAATGTGGCGACTCAGGGCTTTTCACAGTAACTTCATTTGAAGCCTACTTGTGACAATAAGCAATTTTCATTTCATTTCATTAAAAGCTCCTTCTACACCTTTAAACAAGTAACGCTAAGTGAGAGCAAACTGATGCCCAGTAACCCAAATACAAATTGTGGACATTCCCTCTCTTCCCTGTTCTTCTGTGAAGTCAGCTCTTCAATTATGTAAACATAGTTTCACATTTCAGAAACAAATGTTGAAATGTTTGCTCTACACCCAGAGTTTCATCTGTTTACAACCACAAACAGAAAGGTTGTTTTCTCCTGGAGTTTGAGACAAATCAGCTTTCAAAATGATGCAGTTTCAGCCAATGAGGGAGATCCGGGCTCAGCCCCGCCCCTCATTCATTCTGATTGGTTGGAGAATGAGTAGCTCGTGCTCAGTTCTCCAGTCCCAGAACATCTTCCAATTGGTCCGGAACTGTTGTCAATCAGCCGGGCATTGGATCCGGAGCATGCACAGAGCTGGACACCAATGCGCAGGCGTAGTGTCAAAGAGTTTGGAACATGCGCAGTGTGATTGATGCCTCGGCCCTTGTTTGTCCCGGAGAAGCGGAGTCAGCGTCAGGCGGTGGGTGGGAGGATTTGGAAACACTTTGTGGATCCGCAACCCCTTCACAATTTGCAGCTGCGGGGCTTCTCCCTCCCGGGAACAGGCCCAGGTGAACGGGCACCATCCTGCTTCAGACACTGGAGGATGGTTCACATCAGAGGATGGGGGAGGGGGGAGGGGGGGGGGACAAGAAATAAGAGCTTCCACTTCGCACTCAAATCAATGAGGACTCTGATCTCTGGCAAGGAAGGGAACCCTGGCAGGTGGGTGGGGAGGATTCACAAATACCCGCTGGAGGCCCCAAACCCTCTGGACTGTTAGTGATGGATTTTGTAAAATTATTTTTACAGGATATTAGCAGAATTTACAGACATGAAACTCAAACCAAACTTCACATCAAGATGCTTCAGCGATTTGATTCATCAGAATCTGAATATCATCAGCCTTTGTGTACAGAAGGAGAAACGTTTGTTCCATTCTGTCTGTGGAAAAAGATGTGAGCCATCAGTGTGACTGAGAAAGCACCGAGATACGCAAATACCCGAGAGTTTCCAATGTGCTGGATACGGAAAGAGCTTTCACCAGCCTGAAAGAAAAACCACCGCATTCACATTGAGTAGTCACCCTGTACATATTCTGTGTAAACGAGGCTTCAACATTTCCCAACCTGGAGAAACACAAGGACACTCACATCATGGAGAAACTATTGAAATGTGGGGACTGTGGAAAGGGATTTAATTACCCATCTGGATTGGATATTCATCGACGCATTCACACTGGAGAGAGGCCTTTCACCTGCACTGTGTGTGGGAAAGGATTTGCTTACTCATCCAGCCTGTATACACATCAGCGTGTTCATACTGGCGAGAGGGCATTCAATTGCCTTGAATGTGGGAAGGGGTGTAATGCTTTATCAAGCCTCCTGATTCACCAGCAAGTTCACTCTGATCAGAGACCGTTTCAATGTTCTGATTGTGACAAAAGCTTTAAAGGCACAAAGGACCTGCTGAGACACCAGCGCACTCACATGGAGGTGAGGCCTTTCACCTGCTCAGTGTGTGGGAAGGGATTCACTCAGTCATCCCACCTTCTAACACACCAACTGGTTCACTCTGATCAGAGACCTTTTCAATGCTCGCACTGTGAGAAGTGTTTTAAAAGTAAAAATGATTTACAAGCCCATCAACGCACTCACACTGGGGAGATGCCGTTCACCTGCTCTCTCTGTCAGAGGAGATTTGGACGTTTATCCCAGCTACAGACACACCAGCGAGTTCACTCTGATCAGAGACCATTTCAATGTTCTGATTGTGAGAAGAGCTTTAAACGCAAACAGGATCTAGTGACACACCAGCGAGTTCACACTGGAGAGAGGCCATTCACCTGCTCTGTGTGTGGGAAGGGATTCACCCATTCATCCCACCGTCTGAGACACCAGCGCGTTCACACTGGAGAGAGGCTGTTCATTTGCTCTGTGTGTGGTAAGGGATTTGCTGATTCACCCCACCTTCTGATACATGAGCGAATTCACACTGGAGAAAGACCTTTCACTTGCTCCATTTGTGGAAAGGGATTCACTCAGCCATCCCAGCTCACTGTACATCAACTTGTTCACACTGAGCAGAGACCTTTTAAATGTTCTGACTGTGAGAAGAGCTTTAAGAGCACTAAGGACCTTCTGAGACACCAACAAGGTCACACTGGGGAGAGGTCATTCACCTGTTCCATGTGTGGGAAGAGATTTGTTCAATCATCCCACCTGCTTAGACACCAGCAGGTTCACACAGGAGAGAGGTCATTCACCTGCTCCATATGTGGGATGAGATTTGCTCGGTCATCCAATCTGCTGAGACACCAGCGAGTTCACAAGTCACTGCAGGGGTTAGATTCTGCTGTTGCTGCTGCTGCTAATACAATGCAGGACTGAACCATGTTAATTCTGTTATTGAGAGGCTAGATTGGGCACTTAGATAATCTCAGTGCAATCAGGCAGAATCAACATGATTTTGTGCAAGGGAAATCATGTTTGACCAATTTAGTAGAGTTATTTGAGGAAGTAACAAGCGATGTGGATAAAGGGGGACCTGTGGATGTGTGTATTTAGATTTCCATAGCACTTGACAAGGTGCCACATAAAAGTTCACTCCACAAAATAAAAGCTCATTCTGTAGTTGGTAACAGCATCAACAGAGGATTGGTTAGCGAACAGGAAACATTGAGAAGGTAAAACATTGTCATTTTTGGACTGGCAAGATGTAACCTGTGGAGTGCCACAGGGGTCAGGACTGGGCCTCAACTATTTTCAGGACTTGGTTGACAGGATCAAAAGTACGGTTGCAGAATTTGCTGTTGCTACAAAGGTATGGAGGAAGGTAAGTTGTGAGTGACCATAAGGTGTCTGTAAAGGGTGCAGATAGGCTAAATAAGTGAGCAACAATTTGGCAGATTGAGCATAATGTGGGGAAATGTGAACTTGTCCACTTTGGCAGGAAGAATAAAAAAGCAACATATTGGATTGAATTTGTTTATTGTCATGTGTACTGAGATACAGCGAAAAATATTGTTCTGCGCACAGCTCAGGCAGATCATTCTGTACATGAAAAGAAAATACATAGGGCAACCATAAAATACACAATGTAAATACATCATCACACAGACATCGGGTGAAGCATGCAGAGTGTAGTACTACTCATTCAGAAAGCTGTGTGAAGAAAATGTAAAAGAGAAAGGTCAGTGTTGGTGTTAGAATTAAGTTTTAAGAGATTAGTATGATTATCGGAGATGTAAGAAGAGGATCTGTGAGAGAGCTCGCAGAGAGTCGCCCCGTTCCGGCGCCATCTTGCATTGCTTGTTTAAATGCACAGAGATTGCAGCTCCGAGGTACAGAGGGATCGAGGTGTACTGGTGCATGAATCAGGACCAGTTACTCTGCAGATACAGTACACGATTGGGAAGGTAAAGGGAGTGTTGCTGTTTATTGCAAGGGGAAAGTACTGCAGTTGTACAGGGTATTGGTGAGACCACATGCAAAGTACTCTGTACGATTTTGGTCTCCTTATTTAAGAAAGGACATAATTTCATTCGAAACTGGCCAGAGAAGGTTCACTTGACTGGATGAGGGGTTATCATAGGAGGAAAACTTGGACAGGCTGTGCCTGTATCCACTTGAGTTTGGAAGAATGAGAGGGAATCTGATTGAAACATATGGGGCTGGATTCTCCCATTCTGGGATTATATCCCCACGCCGGCGTGGGAACAGTGGTGTAAAACGGCTACCGATTCCCCGTTTTCCTGGGGGCTAGCATGTCGGCTGCGTAGAGCACCCGGCTCTAGCTGCCAATATGCCCTGGAGATTTGCCAGGTCTGTGGCCGCATATGCGCACAGCGGCGGCCGCGCCGTACTACATGGCAGAGGCCACTCGCGGACCTGGCCTGCAAAATAATGCCCCCCATTTGGCTGGCTCGCACGCTCCGGACCACCCCCATAGTGCCCCCAGCCCCTAGTAAAGAACCCCCTGCCCACGGATCAGCCCTCCCCTGACTGTGGCAGTGCTGGACTGAGTCCGCAGCCGCCATGCCGAGTTCTCGACAGGATGGGACCACAAGCGACCCACACCATCAGGAACTTGGCTAGTCGGGGAGGAGCATCGGGAGGCGGACCTCAGGCAAAGTTCTGAGGCCATCGATACGGAGCGCGGCGTACCATTGTGATTTAACAGTGATTGATAAAGGTTCAGCATAACTTATCTGCTTTTTAAAAATAAATTTAGAGTACCCAATTCATTTTTTCAAATTATGGGGCAATTTAAGGTGGCCAATCCATCTATCCTGCACATCTTTGGGTTGTGGGAGTGAACCCACGCAGACACGGGGAGAATGTGCAAACTCCACATGGACAGTGACCCAGAGCCGGGATCGAACCTGGGACCTCGGTGCCGTGAGGCAGAAATGCTAACCACTGTGCCACTGTGCTGCCCACCTTACCTGCTTTTAACTCAATAGCTCTACTGGAAGGCTACATGTTATCCGTGTCTGCGTGGGTTTCCTCCACGTGTTCAGATTTCTTTCCAAAAGTCCCGAAAGACGTGCTTCTTAGGTGAATTAGACATTCTGAATTCTTCCTGAGTGTACCCGAACAGGGACCGGTGTGTGGCGACGAGGGGATTTTCACAGTAACTTCATTACAGTGTTAATGTAAGTCGACTTGTGACACTAATAAAGATTATTATTAATATCCACCTTTTAAAATGTGCAATCAATTTTTAACTCTCTTTATTTCTTTAATATTAATCAGTGCAGACGGGCTGTGGTGTAACCCTGTGTGTGGAGTTTGTGTCATGGTGGTAACATGGAACATCGAGGTGATAGAAGAACCCAGACCGTGGATATCTGAAGAACTGCATTGTGGGCTCAAAATGCAAAGCATGATGGACAATTTAGTCAAGTCACAGCCTTGCCAGAATTAGCAATGGCTGCAAAATGAATTGAATTGTGCAGGAGAACTAGCCTCAAACTGTGAGAAAGATGTGTTTGTTTTGAGGTGATAAAGGTCTCTGTACCAATCTGGGGATTGATAACAGTGTCAGAAGTAACAAAGTGGAGTCAGGCTGACTCGATTCCATCAGGCATCACCTTGTAAGAGGCCCAGGCCATGAGAACAAGGGAGAAGGCAATGATGGCATTGAAACCCAATGAAATGGGCTAAAAACAGGTCTTGCCTAATATTTTCTATTCCTTTATGGAGGTCAAAGCCCATTTATTCCTGTGAATGAATAAAACAAAGGTGTGTGCCTCTGTCTAAGTCACCATTTATTGCCCATCCCTAATTGCCCTTGAGAAGGTGGTGGTGAGCTGACGTCTTGAACTGCTGCAGTCCCTATGGTGTCACCCACAGTGTGGTTAGGGAGGAAGTACCAGGATTCTGACCCGGGGCAGTGAAGGAACAGTGATATATTTCCACAGCAAGATGGTGAGTGTTACAATCCCAGTGATGTAATAACTGGATGGGAAGATCCCAGAATGGAACCCTGGCTAAAAAGACTGTAACTTTGTTTAGAAAATGTGGAGGAACAGAGCACAGGATTGCCAATTAGCTTTCACCAACAAAAACATTCATTAAACATGAAAGGTCTCACTGTGATACAATACTCCTTCACTCCTCCTTATCTTCACAAACGTGCACAGTTTTCAAGGACAACACAGGTTACAACATATCTTTTACTATAATGTTCTCAGTGGACACACCGTGCCTTTGAACGCACAGGTTATCCATGAACAGACAACCACCGCTCCCCCACACTGCTAGTGTCACACGGGAGGGTTTAAACTAGTATGGCAGGGGGGTGGGCATGGGAGCAATAGGTCAGAAGGTGAAAGCATTGAGGGAGTACTAGGGAATAGGGCCAGTATGGCTCTGAGGAAGAGCAGACAGGAAGATGTTGCTGAAAACAGCTGGTCTGATGGCCTGAAGTGCATATGTTTTAATGCAAGAAGTATACCAGGTAAGGCAGATGAACTTAGAGCTTGGATTAGTACTTGGAACTATAATGTTCTTACCATTACAGAGACCCGGTTGAGGGAAGGACAGGATTGGCAGCTAAATGTTCCAGGATTTAGATGTTTCAGGCAGGATAGAGGGGGATGTAAAAGGGGTGCCGGAGTTGCGCTACTGGTTAGGGAGAATATCACAGCTGTACTACGGGAGGACACCTCAGAGGGCAGCGAGGCTATATGGGTAGAGATGCAATCACAATGTTGGTGGTTTACTGCAGGTCTCCCAACAGCCAGCGGGAGATAGAGGAGCAGATAGGTAGACAGATTTTGGAAACAAGTAAAAACAACAGGGTTGGTGTGATGGGAGACTTCAACTTCCCCAATATTGACTGGGACTCACTTAGTGCCAGGGGCTTAGACGGGGCAGAGTTTGTAAGGAGCATCCAGGAGGGCTTCTTAAAACAATATGTAGATAGTCCAACTAGGGAAGGGGCTATACTGGACCTGGTATTCGAGAATGAGCCCGGCCAGGTGGTAGAAGTTTCAGTAGGGGAGCATTTCGGGAACAGTGACCACAACTCAGTAAGTTCTAAAGTGCTGGTGGACAAGGATAAAAGTGGTCCTAGGGTGAATGTGCTAAATTGGGGGAAGGCTAATTATAACAATATTAGGCGGGAATTGAAGAACCTAGATTGGGGGCGGATGTTTAAGGGTAAATCAACATCTGACATGTGGGAGGCTTTCAAATGTCAGTTGAAAGGAATTCAGGACCGGCATGCTCCTGTGTGGAAGGATAAATACGGCAAATTTCGGGAACCTTGGATAACGAGAGATATTGTAGGCCTCATCAAAAAGAAAAAGGAGGCATTTGTCAGGGCTAGAAGGCTGGGAAAGACTAAGCCTGTGTGGAATATAAGGAAAGTAGGAAGAAACTTAAGCAAGGAGTCAGGACGGCTAGAAGGGGTCACAAAAAGTAATTGGCAAATAGGGTTAAGGAAAATCCCAAGGCTTTCTACATGTACATAAAAAGCAAGAGGGTAGCCAGGTAAAGGGTTGGCCCACTGAAGGATAGGCAAGGGAATCTATGTGTGGAGCCAGAGGAAAGGGTGAGGTATTAAATGAATACTTTGCATCAGTATTCACCAAAGAGAAGGAATTGGTGGATGTTGAGTCTGGAGAAAGGTGTGTAGATAGCCTGGATCACATTGAGATCCAAAAAGACGAGGTGTTAGGCGTCTTGAAAAATAGTAAGGTAGATAAGTCCCCAGGGCCTGATGGGATCTACCCCAGAATACTGAAGGAGTCTAGAGAGGAAAATGCTGAGGCCTTGACAGAAATCTTTGGATCCTCACTGTCTTCAGGTCATGTCCCGGAGGACTGGAGAATAGCCAATGTTGTTCCTTTGTTTAAGAAGGATAATCCAGGGAACTACAGACCGGTGAGCCTTACATCAGTGGTAGGGAAATTACTGGAGAGAATTCTTCGAGGCAGGATCTACTCCTATTTGGAAGCAAATGGACGTATTAGCGAGAGACAGCATGGTTTTGTGAAGGGGAGGTTGGATCTCACTAACTTTTTAAAAATAACTTTAGAGTACCCAATTCATTTTTTCCAACTAAGGGAAAATTTAGCATGTTCAATCCACCTATCCTGCACATCTTTGGGTTGTGGGAGCGAAATCCACGCAAACACAGGGAGAATGTGCAAACTCCACACGGACAGTGACCCAGAGCCGGGATCGAACCTGGGACCTCGGCGCCGTGAGACTGCAGTGCTACCACTGCGCCACCGTGCTGCCCCGGGTCTCACTAACTTGATAGAGTTTTTCGAAGAGGTCACAAAGATGATTGATACAGGTAGGACAGTGGATGTTGTCTATATGGACTTCAGTAAGGCCTTTGACAAGGTCCCTCATGGTAGACTGATACCAATGGTGAAGTCACACGGGATCAGGGGTGAGCTGGCAAGATGGATACAGAACTGGCTAGGTCATAGAAGGCAAAGAGTAGCAATGGAAGGGTGCTTTTCTAATTGGAGGGCTGTGACTAGTGGTGTTCCGCAGGGATCAGTGCTGGGACCTTTGCTGTTTGTAGTATATATAAATGATTTGGAGGAAAATGTAACTGGTCTGATTTGTAAGTTTGCAGATGACACAAAGATTGGTGAAATTGCGGATAGCGATGAGGACTGTCAGAGGATACAACAGGATTTAGATTGTTTGGAGACTTGGGCGGAGAGATGGCAGATGGAGTTTAATCCGGACAAATGTGAGGAAATGCATTTTGCAAGGTCTAATGCAGGTAGGAAATATACAGTGAATGGTAGAACCCTCAAGAGTATTGAAAGTCAGAGAGATCTAGGTGTACAGGTCCACAGGTCACTGAAAGGGGCAACACAGGTGATGAAGGTAGTCAAGAAGGCATACGGCATGCTTGCCTTCATTGGCCGGGGCATTGAGTATAGGAATTGGTAAGTCATGTTGCAGCTGGAGAGAACCTTAGTTAGGCCACACTTGGAGTATAGTGTTCAATTCTGGTCGCCACACTACCAGAAGGATGTGAAGGACTTTAGAGAGGGTGCAGAAGAGATTTACCAGGATGTTGCCTGGTATGGAGGGCATTAGCTATGAGGAGCGGTTGAATAAACTCGGTTTGTTCTCACTGGAATGACGGAGGTTGAGGGGCGACCTGATCGAGGTGTATAAAATTATGAGGGGCATAGACAGAGTGGATAGTCAGAGGCTTTTCCCCAGGGTAGAGAGGTCAATTACTAGGGGGCATAGGTTTAAGGTGCGAGGGGCAAGGTTTAGAGGGGATGTACGAGGCAAGTTTTTTTACACAGAGGGTACTGGAACTCGTTGCCGGAGGAGGTGCTGGAAGCAGGGACGATAGTGACATTTAAGGGGCATCTTGACAAATACATGAATAGGATGGGAATAGAGGGATACGGACCCAGGAAGTGTAGAAGATTGTAGTTTAGACGGGCAGCATGGTCGGCACAGGCTTGGAGGGCCGAAGGTCCTGTTCCTGTGCTGTACTTTTCTTTGTTCTTTGTTCTGTTCCTGCACAGAATACTGAATCAAACCCACTGAAATCTATACTCGATTTTAATATTTAACAACACAAATACAGATCACTTAAAACTATCTCTGTTTTCCTGACATGAGTGACTTGGAGGTGAATGCCTAGGTGGAGGTGTTCTCATGTATCTGCTGTCCTCGTCTTTCTACCTTCTAATTGGGTGATACTGTCGCACAATGGTTAGCACTATTGTTTCACAGCGCCAGGGACCCGGGTTCAATTCCCTGTTTGAATTCCCGGTTTGGGTCACTGTCTGTGCTGAGTCTGCATGTTCTCCCCGTGTTTGGATGGGTTTCCTCCGGGTGCTCCGGTTTCCTCCCACAAGTCCCGAAAGATGTGCTGTTAGGTGAATTGGACATTCTGAATTCTCCCTCAGTGTACCCAAACAGACGCCGGAATGTGGCGACTAGGGGATTTTCACAGTAACTTCATTGCAGTGTTAATGTAAGCCTACTTGTGACACTAATAAAGATTTTTATCATTAATTGGCAGACGTTGTGAGTTTGGAAATTGCTGCTGAAGGAGCCTTGGTGGGTTTCTGCAGCACATCTTGTAGATGGTACACGCAGCCACCATTGTACATCAGTGGTGGGGGCAGTGAATGAGGAAAAGATGCCAATCAAGTGGGTTGATTTGTTCTGAGTTTTGCCAAGCTTCTTGAGTGCAGTTGGAGCTGCACTCATCCAGGCAAGGGGAGAGTATTCCATCACACTCCTGACTTCGTCCTTGGAGATGCCGGACAGGCTTTGGGGAGTCAGGAGGTGAGATAGTCACCACAGGATTGCTAGCCTGTGACCTGCTCTTGCAGCCATAATATGTATGTGGCTAGTCCAATTCAGCTTCTGGTCAATGGCAACCTCCAAGGTGTAGTGGGGGATTCAGCCATTGAATGTCAAGGGGTAATGGTCAGATACTCTTTTGTTGGAGATTGGATTGGATTTATTGTCACGTGTACTGAGGTACAGTGAAAAGTATTGTTCTGCGTACAGTCCAGACAGAATGTTCAAAAGATGGAAAAAACATATGACATACGTAAATACACAATGTAAATACATAGACACAGGCACCAGGTGAAGCATATGGAGTGAGTACTACTCAGTAGAGAAGGTGTGTGGAGCGATCAGTTCAGTCCACAAGAGGGCTATTGAGGAGTCTGGTAACAGCAGGGAAGAAGCTTTTTTTGAACCTGTTAGTGCGTGTTCTCAGACGATCGTATCTCCTGGCCGATAGAAGAGGTTGGAAGAGAGAATAACCCGGGCGGGAGGGGTCTTTGATTATGCTTCCCGCTTTCCCAAGGCAGCAGGGGTGTAGATGGAATCAATGGATGGGAGGAGGTTTCGCCAGATGGACTGGACTGTGTTCATGATTCTCTGTAGTTTCTTATGGTCTTGGGCCTTGTCTGGTCATTGTCTGTCTGGCAATTGTGTGGCCCATGTTTCCTTCCCACTCATCAGCCCAAGCCTGGACATTGTCCAGGTCTTGCTGCATTTGGACATGGACTGTGCCAGTATCTGAGGAGCTGTGAATGGTGCTGAATATTGTGCAGTGATCTGCAAACATCCCCACTTCTGACATTATGATGAAAGGAAGGTAATTGATCAAGTAGCTGAAGATGTTGGGACCAAGGACACTACCCTGAGGAACTCCTTCAGTGATGTTCAGGAGGTGAGATAATTGACCTCAACAACCACAACCATCTTCCTTTGTGCCAGGATGGGCTGAGTGCCCTCCATCTCTGCTGACTGTGATATAAAGAGAGGAATTTCAGCTGCTCCAGTCACTCCAACTAACTGAAGTTGCTCATTCCTGGTGTCCTCATAAATCTCCTCTGCAATCTCTCTGAGAAAGTCACATCTTTCCGAAAGTGTGGGGCCCATATATCGGGTCCCATTACAGAGGGATAGAATTGAAAAGCAGGGAGGTTTTGCTTAACTGGTTTTAAACCAGGGTTAGACTACACTGGGAGCTCTGTCAACATTGGTGATCGCTATTTAGAAAAAGGAAATAGACACTGGAGAAGGTGCAACAAGTGTTCACAAGAATAATATTTAACCCTCAGGAAAGGTTGCGGCTGCCTTTCACTGGAAAGGAGATGACTGAAGGGTGATCTGATGGGAGTCTTTAAGATTATGCAGGCGTTCAATAATTTCAGTAGAAACCTCTTTAACCTAGGGCAGCACTGTGGCGCAGTGGTTAGCACTGCTGCCTCACGGCGCCGAGGTCCCAGGTTCGATCCCGGCTCTGGGTCACTATCCGTATGGAGTTTGCACATTCTCACCTTGTTTCCATGAGTTTTGCCCCAAGAACCCAAAGATGTGCAGGGTAGGTGGATTGGCCGCATATTACCCCTTAATTGGGAAAAATGAATTGGGTACTCTAAAATTTTTTAAAACGAGGTTGAGATGAACAGCGTGATACATTGAACGTAAAGCAAGATACATCCATGAGGGAGAAAGGAATAGAAGGAGATGCTGATGGTGGAGATGAAGAGGGAGGGTGGAGGATCATGTGTCGCATAAATACTGACACAGACCAAATGAGCCGACTGGCCTGGCCCTGTGCTGTAGACTCAATGCAACAGCGACAAATGTATTTATTTTAGGACTACCTGTAGTGCAATTAAAAACACTATTTACTGTCCAGGATAAAATGAATGTCCTTCAGCAGCTTTTGTGGATCATTTCAGTGGAAATGTGCTCTCCCAGGCTCAGCATCAGCCCACTGGAAGCAAAGTCTGACACCAGCCAGTCCAGCAGAAAGAAACCCTCCAACTCTCCTACTTCACCAAGTGTCAGAAAGAACATGGTTCAGTCCTGGATGTGATTCACAGCAGCAAAAACAGCAGAATCCAGTCCCAGTCATCACTTAGCGACTTGCTGGTGTCTCAGCAAGTGGGATGACTGAGTAAATCCCTTTGCGAATCCTTGTGAACCTGCTGGTGTGTCTGCAGATGGGATGACTGAATGAATCCCTTCCCACACTCAGAGCAAGTGAATGGCCTCGCCCCAGTGTGAACTTGCTGGTGACTCTGCAGATCAGATGAAAGAGCGAATCCCTTCCCACACTCAGAGCAGGTGAATGGTCTCTCCCTGGTGTGAATGCGTTGATGTGCCTGCAGGTTGGCTGAACGAGTGAATCCCTTCCCACATTCAGAGCAGGAGAATGGCCTCTCCCCACTGTGAACCTGCTGGTGATTCTGCAGGTCCGATAACAGAATGAATCCCCTCCCACATTCAGGGCAGGTGAACGTCCTCTCCCTGGTGTGAACCTCCTGGTGTGACACTAGGTGAGATGATTGAATAAAACGCTTCCCACACTCTGAGCATGTGAAAGGCCTCTCCCTGCTGTGAACCCCCTGATGTGATGTTAGGTGGGATGATTGAATAAAACGTTTCCCACACTCGGGGCAGTTGAATGGCCTCTCCCTAGTGTGGACTCCCTGGTGTGTCACTAGGTGCGATAATTGAATAAAACGCTTCCCACACTCTGAGCAGGTGAATGGCCTCTCCCTGGTGTGGATGCCCTGATGTGTCACTAGGTGTGAGGATTGAATAAAACACTTCCCACACTCGGGGCAGTGGAACGGCCTCTCCCGAGTGTGGACTCGCTGGTGTATCAGCAGGTGGGATGACTGAGTGAAACCCTTTCCACACTCGGGGCAGGTGAACGGTCGCTCCCCTGTGTGAACTTGTTGGTGATTCAGAAGATCAGATGAATGATTGAATTGTTTCCCACACTTCGAGCAGCTGAACGGCTTCTCCCCGGTGTGAACTTGCTGGTGTGTCAGCAGGTGGGATGACTGAGTGAATCCCTTCCCACACTCAGAGCAGATGTACGGCCTCTCCCTAGTGTGAACTTGCTGGTGATTCCACAGGTCAGATGACTGGAGAAATCCCTTCCCACACTCCGAGCAGATGAACGGCCTTTCCACAGTGTGACTGCAGTGATGAATCTTGAGGGCAGATGGGGAGCAGTCGCCTTCCCCACACTTGGAGCAGGCGAATGGTCTCTCCCCACTGTGAACAGGTTTATGAGTTTCCAGTGCAGACGGGATACGGCTATCCTTCCCACAGTCCTCACCTTCCCGTGGCTTCTCCATGCTGCGGGTGTTCTTGTGTCTTTCCAAGTTTGACAATCAGTTAAAGCCTGGTCCACACACACAGCATGTGTACGGTCTCTTCCCCGCTGTAAATGGTGTATAATTGGTTAAAGCCCTTTCCACAGTCAGTGCACTGGACACACTCACTCAGATCTGTGTTTCTTAGTGCCTTTCCAGTCATACTGATGTGACGGCCAAAACAGACAATTTATCCTTCGAGATTCAAAGATTGATGGCATTCAGATTCTGGTCATTCGAGTGGCTCTGTTAAGTCTTGATGCATTTTGAGATTTCTGGCTGCAAATCCTTCCCTTCTGACATCCTGTAAAAGGAGTTTACAAAAGTCTTCACTAAGTACAGGACAGAAATTCAGAACAGACAATGCTAGTTTCTGTAAAATATTCCTCTCCCTTGCCCCTGAATCCCACATCTCCATCCCACAAATTCTTCCCGCATTCTCACTATGGTTGGAAATGTATAACTTAGTTACAGCATTATATCTCTAGACTAGAAATAATTAGCACTTTATTACTTAAACAAAATACTCTAATATGTACCATATTACAAAACTGGACATATCAGTGTCCTATATTGATTTTCTATCCCCTCGGGGCAGCATGGTGGTGTAGTGTTAGCACTGCTGCCTCACGGCACCGAGGACCCAGGTTCAATCCCGGCCCCGGGTCACTGTCAGGGATGGGTTTGCATATTCTCCCCGTGTCTGCGTGGGTTTTGCCCCCACAACCCAAAAAGATGTGCAGGGTAGGTGAATTGGCCATGCTAAATTGTCCTTTAATTGGAAAAAAAAAAGAACTGGGTGCTCTAAATTTAAAAAAAAAATACTGTCCCCTTAAACGTCAGCCATCTCTGTGGATGCCAGCCCTTGTGAACATTAGGAAAGAGACCATCCTTTTAACCAGACAAATAAATGTGTCAAGCTGGGCCAACCTTCCCAGAGTCTGCACTCTCCCTGGATTCACTTTGTTTCACTTCAGTTCCTGCAAGTCAACAATTTAACCGCGGAATGAGTAACTGGAAAGGGGGAGAAGACAGTGTTTCACTCACAGATTTGGAGACATGAGGAGGTTTAGTCTTCTGTGAAGCTTAATCTGAATGCACCCAAAGCCGTGCTCTGATTGGCTGGAGGAATAAAGTTCTTCCGGTCTCCCGACAATTGCCATTGGTCAATGCCCCGCACGAAGACAATGGGAAAGCGGAAGTTACGTCGGCTGGGAGACACTTTGACTCCAAATCACACTCAACTGTTGACCAATAGAAAGCGCAAATCTCCGCACATGCGCAACCCTTCTTACGGTGAACATGCGCAATTCCGACCGCACATCCGCGCGGTGAATGGAGCGGTTTCCCCGGCGCGGAGGCTTGTGGGAGCTGGAGCCGCCATTGCTCGTTTGGAACCCAGTGTCTGAACTCCTGGCACTGGGGGATAGGTGGTCGGGAGATGGCGCAGTGAACCCACCCGGACAGAAAATTCATGTGGGTCGTCACTGGAGTTAATTATGACTCCCGTTCAGCAAAAATTGTTAAATTCAGGTGTTAAGATTTAGACATCAGAGTGACATATTAGGGAGGTAAATAGCTGAGTGTGAAATAGAATCCGAGTCAGCAGCATTGGGGAGGAGAACTGGGCAAAAATTAGGAGGATGGCCAAAAGAATTAGGGCTACAATTGATAGGGAGGAGGAAGTCTATGGATAGTTTAGAGAGAGGAGAATTTGATTTGGTTTATTATTGTCACATGCATTAGTAAGAAGTCTTACAACACCAGGTTAAAGTCCAACAGGTTTGTTTCGATGTCACTAGCTTTCAGAGCGCTGCTCCTTCCTCAGGTGAACGAAGAGGTATGTTCCAGAAACATATATATAGACAGATTCAAAGATGCCAGACAATGCTTGGAATGCGAGCATTAGCCGGTGATTAAATCTTTACAGATCCAGAGATGGGGTAACCCCAGGTTAAAGAGGTGTGAATTGTGTAAAGCCAGGACAGTTGGTAGGATTTTGCAGGCCAGATGGTAGGGGATGAATGTAATGCGACATGAATGCCAGGTCCCGGTTGAGGCCGCACTCATGCGTGCAGAACTTGACTATAAACTTCTGCTCGGCGATTCTGCGTTGTCGTGCGTCCTGAAGGCCGCCTTGGAGAACGCTTACCCGTAGATCAGAGGCTGAAGTGTTCCCCGACTGGAAGGGAACATTCCAGCCTGGTGATTGTCGCACGATGTCCGTTCATTCATTGTCGCAGCGTCTGCATGGTCTCGCCAATGTACCACGCTTCGGGACATCCTTTCCTGCAGCATATGAGATAGACAACGTTGGTTGAGTCGGATGAGTATGTACCACGTACCTGGTGGGTGGTGTTCTCACGTGTAATGGTGGTATCCATATCGATGATCTGGCACGTCTTGCAGAGATTGCCATGGCAGGGTTGTGTGGTGTCGTGGTCACTGTTCTGAAGACTGGGTAGTTTGCTGCAAACAATGGTTTGTTTGAGGTTGCACGGTTGTTTGAAGGCACGTAGTGGGGGTGTGGGGATGACTTTGGCAAGATGTTCATCTTCATCGATGACGTGTCCCGAAGCGTGGTATACTGGCGAGACCATGCAGACGCTGCGACAATGAATGAACGGACATCGCGCGACAATCACCAGGCAGGAATGTTCCCTTCCAGTCGGGGAACACTTCAGCAGTCAAGGGCATTCAGCCTCTGATCTACGGGTAAGCATTCTCCAAGGCGGCCTTCAGGACGCGCGACAATGCAGAATCGCCGAGCAGAAGTTTATAGCCAAGTTCCGCACACATGAATGCGGCCGCAACCAGGACCTGGGATTCATGTCGCATTACATTCATCCCCCACCATCTGGCCTGCGAAATCCTACCAACTGTCCTGGCTTGACACAACTCACACCTCTTTAATTTGGGGTTACCCCATCTCTGGATCTGTAAAGATTTAATCACCTGCTAATGCTCGCATTCCAAGCATTGTCTGGCATCTTTGAATCTGTCTATATATATATATATATATGTTTCTGGAACATACCTCTTCATTCACCCGAGGAAGGAGCAGCGCTCTGAAAGCTAGTGACATCGAAATAAACCTGTTGGACTTTAACCTAGTGTTGTAAGACTTCTTACTGTGCTCACCCCAGTCCAACGCCGGCATCTCCACAACATGTATTAGTATACAGTGAAAAGGATTGTTTCTTGCTATACAGACAATGCATACCATACATAGGGAAGGAAGGAGAGACTACAAAATGTAATGTCAAATCATAGCTAGGGTGCAGAGAAAAGATCAACTTAATACGATGTAGGTCCATTCAAAAGTCTGATGGCTGTAGGGAAGAAGCTGTTCTTGAGTCGGTTGATACTTGACCTCAAACCTTTGTATCTTTTTCCTGGTGGAAGAGAGTATGTCCGGGGTGTGTAGGGTCCTTAATTATGCTGGCTGCCTTTCCGAGGCAGCATGAATTGTAGACAGAGTCGATGGATGGGAGGCTGGTTTGCGTGATGGATTGGGCTACATTCACGACCGTTTGTACTTTCCTGCAGTCTTGGGCAGAGCAGGAACCATTCACCATACCAAGCTAAAATACAACCCGAAAGAGTGCTTTCCGATGGTACATTTGTAAAAGTTGGTGAGAGTCGTAGCTGACATGCCAAATTTCCTCAGTCTTCTGAGAAAGTAGTCGTTGGTGGGCTTTCTTAACTAGAGTGTCGGCATGTGGGGGGTGAGCAGGACAGGTTGTTGGTAATCTGGACATCTAAAAACTTGAAGCTCTCGACCCTTTCTATTTCATTCCCATTGATGTAGACAGGGGCATGTTCTCCACTACGCTTCCTGAAGTCGATGACAATCCCCTTCATTTTGTTAACATTGAGGGAGAGATTATTGAAGGAGAGAATGTTGTGTGATAACTAGAATATCAGTTTCAAATTTCTATCCTGTCCTGGCAGTGATGTCTCTGATTGATGTGTTTACAAGGGATTGGAATGGAAGGATTTGCAGTCGGAAATATCTCGATTCATTAGGACACAACTAGCATGAGCGATTCCAAAGTCAAGATAGGGATCCTTGCTCTCTGTTCCAAAAGGTTTCAAACATCAATGCCCCGGCCGATGAAGGCAAGCAGACCATAAGCCTTCTTAATCACCTTGGCCACCTGTGTTACCACTTTTAGGGAACTGTGGACCTGCACACCCAGATCCCTCTGTATGTTAATGTTCCTCAGGGTTCTGCCATTGACAGTATACAGAAAGTAAAGCAAATGTACGGGTTTAGAAAATCTAGACTATTGCTTAGCAACCAGAGTTATATTGGGAGAGCAAGAACTTTGAAGTGGCTCACAGTGTGACAAAGGTCTGGGGAATTGAAGAGAAATCCATAGACGTTGTATTGGATGGTGTCGGTCACTTGGTTTGAGAGTGTGGGTTGTCTGACCACATTTCACCCATTGGTTTGCATGGACTGTGTACTTACTGAGAACATTAAAAGTATGAGATAAGGTTTGTAACTTGTGTACACCGGATACACGACATGCCTGACAGCTCAATCAGCTCCACTCTCAGCTCAGGAGAGCTCAACTCCACATCCTGTTCACCGGGGAGTTCTCCTGCTGCAGTGGGACCTACATTCCTGTTTTAACTGACAGCACGAAAAAACATCAGTTACTCATCTGACTGCTGTTTGTGGAATCTTACTCTGCTTTAACTGGCGGTCATGAAACAGCAACAACTTGTATTTATACAACATGATTAATGTAATAAAACATCCCAATGTGTTTCAGGGGAAACTCATGAAGTAAAACATTGGCACTGAGTCACATCGGGAGATATTTGAACAGATGGACAAACGCATGATTGGAGAGGCAGATTTTAACAACCACCTTTAATCAGGAGAGAGATGGAGCTTCTAGGGAGTGAATTTCAGAGTTTCATACCCAAGTCCTGCCATGAATGGTGGCGTTATTAAAATCAGAGATGTGAGGTACCTCTTCCTACTCAGGGCCATCCCGATCTACATCCCCAAGGCCTTTTTCCAAGCAGTAGACAAAGTAATCATGGCGTTCGTATGGGGGGGGGGGGGGGGGGGGGGCAGGGGGGAAGAATGCTAGGATCACAAAGAAGGTCTTACAAAAAACAAAATCAAGGGGAGGGGCCAGAGGCCGAGTGGGTGCGCGCAGAGGAGGCCTCCAGTAAGGGGACCTCCCTCCGGGCCCTCGCCACGGCGGCACTCCCATCCCTACCCAAACAACACTCCAGCAGCCCGGTGGTGTTAGCCACACTCCAGTACTGGAACCAGCTATGGCAGCAATTTGGCCTGACCAAAATGTCAGACAAAGCTCCCATCTGTAACAACTATCGGTTCACACCAGCACTGACCGACGCCACCTTCAAAACGTGGAGACAGGACGAGGGGACACTGACACAGTCAGAGACCTAAACACCGACGGCAGGGTTGCGACTCTGGACGAACTGACGGAGAAATTCCAGATGACCTGGGGGAGCGAGCTTAAGGTACCTGCAGCTGAGAAACTTGCTACGAAATGAGACAAGGACTTACCCACAACCGCCACGACGGACATTACTGGAAGAGTTACTGGACACAAGCATATTAGAGAGAGGAAACTGCAGCGACATGTACAACCGACTGGTAGAAGGGGCCGACGCCGTACTGGACGCAACAAGAAGGAAATGGGAGGAGGACCTGGGGATCGAGATAGGGTGGGGACTCTGGAGCGAAGCACTGCATAGGGTCAACTCCACCTCCACCTGCTCAAGGCTCAGCCTGGCGCAACTAAAAATGGTACATGGAGCCCACTTAACAAGAACCCGTATGAGTAGGTTCTTCCCGGAAGTGGACGATAGATGTGAACGGTGCCAAGAAGGTCCGGCCAACCATGCCCACATGTTCTGGTCTTGCCCCAGACTTGTGGAGTACTGGACTGCCTTCTCCGAGGCAATGTCCAAAGTGGTGGGGGTGAGGGTGGAGCCATGCCCGAAAGTGGCGGTCTTCGGGGTTTTAGACCAGCCAAATCTATTCCTGGGGAGGAGGGCGGACGCCCTTGCCTTTGCCTCCCTGATCGCCCGCCGTAGAATCCTGTTCGGCTGGCGGTCAGCAGCACCACCGAAAGCAGCAGACTGGCTGTCCGACCTCTCAGAATCTCTCCAAATGGAGAAAAATTAATACGCCATCCGAGGGTCAGACGACGGCTTCCACAGAACGTGGGAGCCATTCACCCGATTGTTCCGGGACTCGTTTGTGGCCAACAAACAAGGAGAAGAATAGCCGGGAACCAGGGGAAAGCAGCCAAACCATGAGAGGGTGAGATAGAACGAGAGATTGGGGGGTGGGTGGGGTGGGGAGGAGAACAACTCATTCTAAGAGGCAGGAAAGGCGAACCGCGGGGGTGAGGTGGGAGGAGGGAAGGGATAGGGAACAATAGAGGAGAGCCAGGGAGGTATGGGGGGGGGGGAACGTTAACCAACCTGACACCCATAGGAACAGAGAAAAAGGAGAATACAGGCGGAGGACGGGAGGGCCGGCTGCAGCGGCAGCGTGCACGAAAGACAACGGCGGCGAAATCCGACCGGGAGAAGCGAGGGCCATCACCGGCACCAGGCCCATTTGAGGATTGTCCTCCGGAAGTGCCTCGCCGGCACAAACGGATGCTTACTTACATGTATATACATATATCCTGTGTACATAACGGCGAAGTATACTCAGGACAAAAATCCAATGAAAATCATTTTTTTTTTTTTAAATCGGAGATATGAAGAGGCCAGAATGAGAAGAGTGCAAACATCTGAGAGAGAGCACGACTGGAGATTACAGACATAGGGAGGGACGAAGCCAGGGAGGAATTTGAAACAAGGATGTGAATTTTTAAATTGAGGCATTACCAGACCAGGAGCAAAGTCAGTGAGCACAGGGCTGATGGTGAACAGGACTTGGTGTGAGAAAGCACTCAGGCAGCAGAGTTTTGGATGATCTCACATTTCCGTGTGGGGTGAATGTGAGAGGCTGGACAGGAATGTATTGGAATCATCAAGTCAAAGGTAACAGGGGCATGGATGAGGGTTTCAGCAGCAGATGAGCTGGGGGTGGGGATGGACACAGGTGGCATTATGGAGATTGAAATATCTGATATTAGTGATGGTGTGGATATGGGGTCAGAAACTCATCTTGGGGTCAACTCTGACACGGAGATTGTGCAGAGTGTGCTTCAGTCTCAGACAGTTCGCAGGGAGAGGGATGGACTCGGGAGTTAGGGAACGGCATTTCTAATGGTGACTGAAGACAATAGCTTTGATCTTCCCGATATTTAATTGGAAGAATTTTCTGCTCATTCAGTACTGGATGTGGGATAAGCAGTTTGATAATTTAGTAACAGTGGAGGAATGGAGAGGGATGGGAGTGAGGTAGAGCTGGGTGTTGTCAGTGTCCATGTGAAAACTAACAATGTGCTTTTGGATGATGTCACCTCGTGGCAGCGTGGAGATGGGAAATAGGAGCGGCCGAGGACAGATCCTCGGGGGACACAGATTAAAAGAATTTTGGAAAGGCAGGTTGGAGATGGGGTGCTAGTTTGCAAAGGTGGTGGGATGGACACTTTTTTAAAAAAAGGATGATTGATGATAGTGAATTTAAGAGAGAATCACTAAGGATATCAGTCACATGAAGAAGTTGGATAGTCAGCATTTTTCTGAGGATAGGGTCAAGGGAGCAGGTGGGTCTCATGGACAAGGTGAGCTCTGAGAGGGAAGGAGATAGAGAAACTGGAGAAAGATGTAGTTCAGGGCTCAGACTGAGGAAATGTAGAAATAGTTTGGCCTGGTGGGTTAGTGGGAGGGAAGCAGCAGAGGCAGCTGATCAGATTGTCTCAACCTTGGTGACAAAGAAACTCCATGAGCTCCTCACACTTGTTGTTGGAGGTGAGGATGGAGGAGACGGGGGAGAGGGAGAACACTCCAAAAAGAACTAAGTTGTGTTTGAGACTCAACACACTGTGTTTAGCACAAAACTGATTTATTTGACCATTATCTACAATATTAGTGAAGATATATGGGCTGGAGTTTACTAACATCAGCAGAAACAGACCCTAATAAACATGGTTCAGTGTGGATATGATTAATCACAAAATCCAATCACTGTTGTTCATTGTGAACATGCTGGTGTTTGCACAGGGTGGATGAGGTAGTAAATCCCTTCCCACACTCTGGGCAGGCGAACGGTCTCTCCCCAGTGTGAACTTGCTGGTGTCGCAGCAGTGTGGATGACTGAGTGAATCCCCTCCCACATTTGGAGCAGGTGAATGGCCTCTCCCCAGTGTGAATTCTCTGGTGCGCAGTGAGTTGTTCTGGTCCCCTGAAACCTGTCTCGCAGTAAGAGCACTTGAATGGTCTCTCGTCAGTGTGAACGCGTTGATGGCGGATCAGTTCCCCAGAACTTTTGTAGCACTTCTCGCAGTCTAGACATTTAAATGGTCTCTCAGTGGTGTGAACACGTTGATGATACATCAGTTGCCGATGACTTTTATAGCACTTTACACAGTCCGAGCATTTAAAAGGTCTCTCATCAGTGTGAACACTCTGGTGTTTCAGCAGGGTGGATAAATCAGTGAATCTCTTCCCACACTCTGAGCAAGGGAATGGTCTCTCCCCAGTGTGGACTCGCTGGTGCGTCAGCAGTGCAGATGACTGAGTGAATCGCTTCAAACACTCTGAGCAGGTGAATGGTCTTTCCCCAGTGTGAATTCGTAGGTGCACAGTGAGTTCTTCTGATCGCCTGAACCCAGACCCACAGTGAGAGCACTTGAACGGTCTCTCATCAGTGTGAACAATTTGATGACGCATTAGGTCCAGGGAACTTTTATAGTACTGCCCACAGTCTGGGCATTTGAAAGGTCTCTCCTCGGTGTGAATTCGCTGGTGTTTCAGCAGGTTGGATGACTGAGCGAATCCCTTCCCACACTTGGAGCAGGTGAATGGCCTCTCCCCAGTGTGAACTCGCTGGTGCGTCAGCAGCCCTGATGTGCGAGTGAATCCCTTCCCACACTCGGGGCAGATGAATGGTTTCTCCCCACTATGAACTCGCTGGTGTCTCAGCAGCTGGGAGGATTGAGTGAATCCCTTCCCACACAGTGGACAGGTGAATGTTCTCTCCACAGTGTGAACCCACTGGTGTTGCAGCAGGTTGGATGATCGAGCGAATCCCTTCCCACACGCAAAACAGGTGAACGGCCTCTCCCCAGTGTGACTGCGTCGATGAGATTCCAACTCAGATGGGGATCTAAATTCCTCCTCACAGTCTCCACATTTCCAGGGTTTCTCCTCAGTGTGAATGTTGCCGTTTTCTTCCATGTTAAAAATTCATCGATATTCAGTTTACAACTAAATGGGGAACTGCGTCCGATTATGACATGGTTTGCTTTGTGTTTCTTGATTGCAAATCCTCCCTTTCGAGTATTCTGTGAAATTGATTTGAAACAGAAAATAGGGAGTGAGAAAAAACCCACTAAAACACAAAGGCAGGTTCTGAAATTGAGCTGAATGAATCTGGTCATTTGTGGCACTCGGAAAACAATGACCAGGAAAGCTGCTGGATTTTTGCAGAAAACCAACTGGTTCATTCATGTCTTTCAGTGAAGGGAACTTGCCACCGTTGTGGACCGAGACAAGACTCTGCCCTCTGTAACAACATAATAGGAGAAGTAGAACACTTGGCCCGTCGAGCCTGCTCCACCATCCAGCACAATCATGGCTGATCTTAATCTTCAACTCCACTTTCCCATCAGTTCCCCAGATCCTTTTGACTTCCCAAGAGACCAAAACAATAATAATCTGTACTATTGTCACAAGTAGTCTAATCCGCATTATAACACTGCAATGACGTTACTGTGAAAAGTCCCTCGTCGCCACATGAAATGAAATGAATGAAAATGAAAATCGCTTATTGTCACAAGTAGGCTTCAAATGAAGTTACTGTGAAAAGCCCGGTGCCTGTTGGAGTACAGAGAGGGAGAATTCACAATGTTCCCCGAACAGCACGTATTTGGAACTTGTGGGAGGAAACCCACGCCGACACAGGGAGAACAAGCGTGAATCGAACGTGGGACCATGGCGCTGTGAAGCAACAGTGCTAACCACTGTGCTAACATGCCGCCCTCAATTCCCTCCATCTCAGCCTTAAATATATTCAATGATAGTACACCCACAACCCTATGGGGTAGAGAATTTTGTGATAAGAGAAGCAGCGAGGGGAAGTGAGAGACACAGAGCGAGAATGGGAGCAGAGGGACAGGAAAAGGTGTGGGAGACACAGAGCGATGGAGAAGTATTTTATAAACCTACAACTGAAGTACAATTTCCCAAACCCTAAAACTGCACCTCCTAGATGGACCAGGTCATCTTCGTGACTTGCCTGACTGTATTGGATTTCCTCTATTTGAATATGGGGCAGAGCGAGATCTTTGCCTTCAGTCCCCAGTACAAACTCCTTAGCCACTGACTCCAGCCCTCTCCCTGGGAATTGGCTGAAGTAAACTATTTATTAATTCCCAAACCGAGATTCTGAGCACACATTCACATCACCAACAGGGCCGCCTATTCCCACGATAGCAAGATTGACCGACTCCACCCTGGTCTCATGGGCGGATCCTATTGGCCCCAATAAAGATGGCGGCCGTGCATGCGCTCTGCTGCCCAGTGCCCCCCATAAAGATGGCCCCAACTTCGTCTATTGAACAAGATGGCGGCTGCATAATCGGTCCAAACACGGGACCTCGAGCTTTTCATTTGTGGTATAAGGCCTCCATCCAGTTTTATTAAAGCTTCCCTTCCTGCCCCAGGTGTTTATGAAGCCTCCCCTCTCGCCCACCGCCTCCATTTAACCTCACTCGCCTGCTGTCTCCAATCACTTTCTGCTCTTCCTGCGACTCCAACATCAACCCATCCGACCACTGCCAACACCCGCACTGCGCACGCTCCAGCATGAGCGGTAGTGCGCCTGCGCAATGAACGCCCGTAGTGAAGTTCGGGCATATTCACCCTCTCAGTGCATGCTGGGTAATCAAATCGCCATTACGACGAGATATTGTTGAATACAAATTCATCTTTCGTGGTCCGATTATAATTTGAACCACAGATGTAAAACGCTTAAGTCCGCATCATGAATGGTGGGGGATCTGCTCCATAGAATACAGAGAAGGAGAGGGTTGGCGTAGTTATTGTGGTAGATGTTGTTGCCAGCAACATCGGTAGCATACAGCAAGAGGTTCTCCTCTGGGAGCATGAGCATCTTAGATTGGAATTAAATAGCGAACAAAAAAGTAATACCCTCCAAATTTAACGAACAAAGACAAGGCAATAGTCAAAGTAGCAATACAGGCAATGATAACCAGAGTTATCAGATATGTACAAATATAATGATGCAACAAAGGGTCAAAGTAGGGAACAGGATAGAAAGAGATGTAAATGCTCTCCATCTGAATACACCAGTATTTGTAATAAGATAGATGAACTGATGGCAGAGATAGAAATAAATGTGCATGGTATCGCAGCCAATACAGGGATGTGTTTGCAAAGTTGCTGAGGCTGGAAACTGAATATTGCGGGGTAGTTGACTTCACAGAGGATAGGACGAGATGAAAGGGTATGTTCTGTTGATCACATTTGAGATCAACACAGTCGTGATAAATTATCCTGGCTCAGAAGATGAAGATGTGAAAATGAAATGAAATGAAAATCACTTATTGTCACAAGTGGGCTTCAATGTAGTTACTGTGAAAAGCCCCTAGTCGCCACATTCCGGCACCTGTTCGGGGAGGCTGGTACGGGAACTGAACCATGCTGCTGGCCTGCATTGGTCTGCTTTCAAAGCCAGCGATTTAGCCCTGTGCTAACCAGCCCTTGATTAGATGTAGAATTACATCTCAGATGTAGAATTAGCTTGTCTGGAGATAAGCAAAATAAGCGTAGTAAGTCACGGTTGTACTTAGTAGTTTAAATGTCACCTAACAGAAGCAGCCTGGTCGATTTATAATTGCTGCAGAAATAATAGGGACTTGTGAGAAAGGTAATCGTAGGTATTTATAACCTGGATATGAATTGGATAATGTGAAATGGCAGGGGTAGGATTCAAGATGGCTGCCTTGTGTATACCCAGGACAGTTTAAGTGAAAGGTGGTGGCATGGTAACACAGTGGTTAGCACTGCTGCTTCACAGCACCAGGGTCCCAGGTTAGATTCCTGGCTTGGGTCATTGTCTGTGCGGAGTCTACACGTTATCCCCGTGTCTGCGTGGATTTCCTCCGGGCGCTCCAGCTTTCTCCCACAAGTCCCATAGATGCTTGTTAGGTGAATTCTCCCTCAGTGTACCCGAACTGGCGCCGGAGTGTGGCAACTAGGGGATTTTCACAGTAACTTCATTCCAGTGTAATGTAAGCCTACTTATGACACTAATAAAGTTCATTATTATTTAATTTTTATTTATTCAAGGGATGTGCATTAACGGGCTCGGCCAACATTTATCACTCATCCCTACGTGACCTCAAGAAGTTGGTGGTGAGCTTCCTTCTTGAACCCCTGAAGTACCTGAAGTGTTGGTACACACACAGTACTCTTAGGGAGGGAGTTCCAGTGACAGTGAAGGAATGGTAATATATTTCCAAGTTAGGATGGTGAGTGATTTGGAGGTGAACTTCCAGGTGATGGTGTTTTCATATATCTGTTGTCTTTGTCCTACTGGATGGTCGTGGTTGGGAGTTTGGAAGGTGTTGTGTAAGGAGCTTTGGTGAGTTTCACCAGTGCATATTGTAGATGTTACACACCATTGCCACTGTTTGTTAGTAGTGGAAGGAGTGAATGTTGTGGATGGGGTACCAATCAAGTGGGCTGCTTTGTCCTGGATGGTGTCAAGCTTCTTGCCTGTTGTTGGGAGCTCCACTCAGGCAAAGGCAGAGTATTGCATTACACTTATGGGCAGCATGGTGGTTGGCACTGTTCAGAGGTGGTAATGCCATTGAATGTCAAGGGGAATTGGTTAGATTCTCTCTTGTTGGAAATGGCCATTGCCTGGCACTTGACTGGCTTGAATGTTACTTGCCACTTATCAACCCAAGTCTGGATATTGTCCAGGTCTTGTTGCATTTGGAAATGAACTGCTTGAGTATCTGAGGAGTTGTGAATGGCACTGAACATTGTGCAGTGATCCCCAAGATAAATAAGTTTATTCAAAGATAAAGGTTTACTGAACAACTTTGAGATATTGACCTTCACAACGTCATGCAGGTGACCAATCTGTAGAAGCCTAACCCTCTCAGGCTCCTTCTCTGACAGCAATTTCTGTGGAACGTAGCCTCGGTAGTCTTTAGCACTTGGCTAACAAGACCTTTGGAACCTCTATTTTATCCTCCAAAGTGACCATGAGCTCACCATAAGACATAGGAGCAGAATTAGGCAACTCAGCCCATCGAGTCTGCTCCACCATTCAATTATGTCTGATATTTTTCTCATCCCCATTCTCCTGCCTTCTCTCCATACCCCTGATCCCCTTGTTAATCAAGAACCTATCTATCTCTGTCTTAAACACACTCAGTGATTTGACCTCCATAGCTTTCTGCGGCATTGAGTTCCACAGATTCACCACCCTCGGGCTGAAGAAATTCCTCCTCATCTTTGTTTTAAAGGATCGTCCCTTTAGTCGGAGATGGTGTCCACTGGTTCTAGTTTTTCCTACAAGTGGAAACATCCTCACCAC
Organism: Scyliorhinus torazame; assembly: GCF_047496885.1. Classification (NCBI taxonomy): domain Eukaryota; kingdom Metazoa; phylum Chordata; class Chondrichthyes; order Carcharhiniformes; family Scyliorhinidae; genus Scyliorhinus; species Scyliorhinus torazame. Next base: position 71,216,404 of record NC_092711.1, on the reverse strand, counting down.
GTCCATTCTATCCAGGCCTCGCAGTACCCTCGAAGTTTCAATAAGATCCCCTCTCATCCTTCGAAACTCCAACGAGTACAGACCCAGAGTCCTCAACCGTTCCTCATACAAGAAGCTCTTCATTCCAGGGATCATTCTTGTGAACCTTTTCTGGACACTTTCCAAGGCCAGCACATCCGTCCTTAGACATGGGCCCAAAACTGCTCATAATACTCAAAATGGGGTCTGATCAGATCTTATACAGACTGAGAAGTACATCCCTGGTCTTGTATTCTTTCCTCTTGACATGAATGCTAACATTGCATTTGCCTTCTTTTTTTTTAATTAAATATTTTATTGAAAATTTTTGGTCAACCAACAGAGTACATTGTGCATCCTTTACACAATATTATAACAACACAAATAACAATGACCTATTTTATAAACAAAAAATGAATAAATAATAAATAACAAAAATGAAAACTAGCCCTAATTGGCAACTGCCTTGTCACAAGTAACACTCTCCAAAAATATAATTTAACAGTCCAATATATAATTATCTGTAGCAACGACCTATACATACTATACAGTATATATTAACAACCCTGAGAGTCCTTCTGGTTCCTCCTCCCCCCCCCCCTCCCCGCCCCCCCCCCCCCCCCACCCACCCACCCCCCCCCCCTCCCCCCCGATCCTGGGCTGCTGCTGCTGCCTTCTTTTTCCCATTCCGTCTATCTTTCTGCGAGGTATTCGACGAACGGTTGCCACCGCCTGGTGAACCCTTGAGCCGACCCCCTTAGGACGAACTTAATCCGCTCTAGCTTTATAAACCCCGCCATGTCATTTATCCAGGTCTCCACCCCCGGGGGCTTGGCTTCTTTCCACATTAGCAATATCCTGCGCCGGGCTACTAGGGACGCAAAGGCCAAAACATCGGCCTCTCTCGCCTCCTGCACTCCTGGCTCTTGTGGAACCCCAAATATAGCCAACCCCCAGCTTGGTTCGACCCGGACTCCTACTACTTTTGAAAGCACCTTTGTCACCCCCATCCAAAAACCCTGTAGTGCCAGGCATGACCAAAACATATGGGTATGATTCGCTGGGCTTCTCGAGCACCTCGCACACCTATCCTCCACCCCAAAAAATTTACTGAGCCGTGCTCCAGTCATATGCGCCCTGTGTAATACCTTAAACTGAATCAGGCTTAGCCTGGCACACGAGGACGACGAGTTTACCCTGCTTAGGGCATCTGCCCACAGCCCCTCCTCGATCTCCTCCCCCAGCTCTTCTTCCCATTTCCCTTTTAGTTCATCTACGATAGTCTCCCCTTCGTCCCTCATTTCCCTATATATATCTGACACCTTACCATCCCCCACCCATGTCTTTGAGATCACTCTGTCCTGCACCTCTTGTGTCGGGAGCTGCGGGAATTCCCTCACCAGTTGCCTCGCAAAAGCCCTCAGTTGCATATACCTGAATGCATTCCCTTGGGGCAACCCATATTTCTCGGTCAGCGCTCCCAGACTCGCGAACTTCCCATCCACAAACAGATCTTTCAGTTGCGTTATTCCTGCTCTTTGCCACATTCCATATCCCCCATCCATTCCCCCCGGGGCAAACCTATGGTTGTTTCTTATCGGGGACCCCCCCAAGGCTCCAGTCTTTCCCCTATGCCGTCTCCACTGTCCCCAAATCTTCAGTGTAGCCACCACCACCGGGCTTGTGGTGTAGTTCCTCGGTGAGAACGGCAATGGGGCTGTCACCATAGCCTGTAGGCTAGTCCCCCTACAGGACGCCCTCTCTAATCTCTTCCACGCCGCTCCCTCCTCCTCTCCCATCCACTTACTCACCATTGAAATATTAGCGGCCCAATAATACTCACTTAGGCTCGGTAGTGCCAGCACCCCCCCTATCCCTGCTACGCTGTAAGAATCCCTTCCTCACTCTCGGGGTCTTCCCGGCCCATACAAAACCCATGATGCTCTTTTCAATCCTTTTTAAAAAAGCCTTCGTGATCACCACCGGGAGGCACTGAAACACAAAGAGGAATCTCGGGAGGACCACCATCTTAACCGCCTGCACCCTCCCTGCCATTGACAGGGATACCATATCCCATCTCTTGAAATCCTCCTCCATCTGTTTCACCAACCGCGTTAAATTTAACCTATGCAATGTGCCCCAATTCTTAGCTATCTGGATCCCCAGGTAATGAAAGTCCCTTGTTACCTTCCTCAACGGTAGGTCCTCTATTTCTCTACTCTGCTCCCCTGGATGCACCACAGACAACTCACTTTTCCCCATGTTCAATTTATACCCTGAAAAATCCCCATACTCCCCAAGTATCCGCATTATTTCTGGCATCCCCTCCGCCGGGTCCGCCACGTATAGTAGCAAATCGTCTGCATACAAAGATACCCGGTGCTCTTCTCCTCCCCTAAGTACTCCCCTCCACTTCTTGGAACCCCTCAACGCTATCGCCAGGGGCTCAATCGCCAGTGCAAACAATAATGGGGACAGAGGGCATCCCTGCCTTGTCCCTCTATGGAGCCGAAAATATGCAGATCCCCGTCCATTCGTGACCACGCTCGCCACTGGGGCCCTATACAACAGCTGCACCCATCTAACATACCCCTCTCCAAAACCAAATCTCCTCAACACCTCCCACAAATAATCCCACTCCACTCTATCAAATGCTTTCTCGGCATCCATCGCCACTACTATCTCCGTTTCTCCCTCTGGTGGGGCCATCATCATTACCCCTAACAACCTCCGTATATTCGTGTTCAGCTGTCTCCCCTTCACAAACCCAGTTTGGTCCTCGTGGACCACCCCCGGGACACATTCCTCTATTCTCATTGCCATTACCTTGGCCAGGACCTTGGCATCTACATTTAGGAGGCAAATAGGTCTATAGGACCCGCATTGTAGCGGGTCCTTTTCCTTCTTTAAGAGAAGCGATATCGTTGCTTCAGACATAGTTGGGGGCAGCTGTCCCCTTTCCTTTGCCTCATTAAAGGTCCTCGTCAGTACCGGGGCGAGCAAGTCCACATATTTTCCATAGAATTCGACTGGGAATCCATCCGGTCCCGGGGCCTTTCCCGCCTGCATGCTCCTAATTCCTTTCACCACTTCTTCTACCTCGATCTGTGCTCCCAGTCCCACCCTTTCCTGCTCTTCCACCTTGGGAAATTCCAGCCGATTCAAGAAGCCCATCATTCTCTCCCTCCCATCCGCGGGTTGAGCTTCATATAATTTTTTATAAAATGTCTTGAACACTCCATTCACTCTCTCCGCTCCCCGCTCCATCTCTCCTTCCTCATCCCTCACTCCCCCTATTTCCCTCGCTGCTCCCCTTTTCCTCAATTGGTGTGCCAGCAACCTGCTCGCCTTCTCCCCATATTCGTACTGTACACCCTGTGCCTTCCTCCATTGTGCCTCTGCAGTGCCTGTAGTCAGCAAGTCAAATTCTACATGTAGCCTTTGCCTTTCCCTGTACAGTCCCTCCTCCGGTGCTTCCGCATATTGTCTGTCCAGCCTCAAACGTTCTTGCAGCAACCGCTCCCGTTCCTTACTCTCCTGCTTCCCTTTATGTGCCCTTATTGATATCAGCTCCCCTCTAACCACCGCCTTCAACGCCTCCCAGACCACTCCCACCTGGACCTCCCCATTATCATTGAGTTCCAAGTACTTTTCAATGCACCCCCTCACCCTTAGACACACAGCCTCATCTGCCATTAGTCCCATGTCCATTCTCCAGGGTGGGCGCCCTCCTGTTTCCTCCCCTATCTCCAAGTCCACCCAGTGTGGAGCACGATCTGAAATGGCTATAGCCGTATACTCCGTTCCCCTCACCTTCGGGATCAATGCCCTACCTAGCACAAAAAAGTCTATTCGCGAGTAGACTTTATGGACATAGGAGAAAAACGAGAACTCCTTACTCCTAGGTCTGCTAAATCTCCACGGGTCTACACCTCCCATCTGCTCCATAAAATCTTTAAGTACCTTGGCTGCTGCCGGCCTCCTTCCAGTCTTGGACTTCGACCTATCCAGCCCTGGTTCCAACACCGTATTAAAATCTCCCCCCATTATCAGCTTTCCCATCTCTAGGTCCGGAATGCGTCCTAGCATCCGCCTCATAACATTGGCATCATCCCAGTTCGGGGCATATACGTTTACCAAAACCACCGTCTCCCCCTGTAGTTTGCCACTCACCATCACGTATCTGCCCCCGTTATCCGCCACTATAGTCTTTGCCTCGAACATTACCCGCTTCCCCACTAATATAGCCACCCCCCTGTTTTTCGCATCTAGCCCCGAATGGAACACCTGCCCCACCCATCCTTTGCGTAGCCTAACCTGGTCTATCAGTTTCAGGTGCGTTTCCTGTAACATAACCACATCTGCCTTAAGTTTCTTAAGGTGTGCGAGTACCCGTGCCCTCTTTATCGGCCCGTTCAGCCCTCTCACGTTCCACGTGATCAGCCGAGTTGGGGGGCTTCCTACCCCCCCCCCCCCCCCTTGTCGATTAGCCATCACCTTTTTCCAGCTCCTCACCCGGTTCCCACGCAGCTGTATCTCCCCCAGGCGGTGCCCCCCCGCCCATCCTCTCCCATACCAGCTCCCCCCTCTCCCCAGCAGCAGCAACCCAGTAATTCCCCCCTCCCACCCCCCCGCTAGATCCCCCGCTAGCGTAATTACTCCCCCCATGTTGCTCCCAGAAGTCAGCAAACTCTGGCTGACCTCGGCTTCCCCCCGTGACCTCGGCTCGCACCGTGCGACGCCCCCTCCTTCCTGCTTCTCTATTCCCGCCATGATTATCATAGCGCGGGAACCAAGCCCGCGCTTCTCCCTTGGCCCCGCCCCCAATGGCCAACGCCCCATCTCCTCCACCTCCCCTCCTCCCCCCATCACCACCTGTGGGAGAGAGAAAAGTTACCACATCGCAGGATTAGTACATAAAACCCCTCTTTGCCCCCCATATTCGCCCCACCACTTTGTTCGAACGTTCTTTTTAATAACCCGCTCATTCCAGTTTTTCTTCCACAATAAAAGTCCACGCTTCATCCGCCGTCTCAAAGTATTGGTGCCTCCCTCGATATGTGACCCACAGTCTTGCCGGTTGCAGCATTCCAAATTTTATCTTCTTTTTATGAAGCACCGCCTTGGCCCGATTAAAGCTCGCCCTCCTTCTCGCCACCTCCGCACTCCAGTCTTGATAAACGCGGATCACCGCGTTCTCCCATTTACTGCTCCGAGTTTTCTTCGCCCATCTAAGGACCATTTCTCTCTCCTTAAAACGGAGGAATCTCACCACTATGGCTCTGGGAATTTCTCCTGCTCTCGGTCCTCGCGCCATCACTCGGTATGCTCCCTCCACCTCCAACGGACCCGCCGGGGCCTCCGCTCCCATTAACGAGTGCAGCATCGTGCTCACATATGCCCCGACGTCCGCTCCCTCCACACCTTCAGGAAGACCAAGAATCCTCAGATTGTTCCTCCTTGCGTTGTTTTCCAGTGCCTCCAACCTTTCCACACATAGTTTCTGATGTGCCTCCTGCGTCTCCGTCTTCACCACCAGGCCCTGTATATCGTCCTCATTCTCGGCTGCCTTTGCCTTCACGACCCGAAGCTCCCGCTCCTGGGTCTTTTGTTCCTCCTTTAGCCCTTCGATCGCCTGTAGTATCGGGGCCAACAGCTCTTTCTTCATTTCCTTTTTGATCTCTTCCACACAGCATTTCAAGAACTCTTGTTGTTCAGGGCCCCATGTTAAACTGCCACCTTCCGACGCCATCTTGGTTTTTGCTTGCCTTCCTTGCCGCTGTTCTAAAGGATCCACTGCAATCTGGCCACTCTCTCCTCCTTTTTCCATCCGTATCCAGGGGGGATTCCCTTTTGGTTTACCGCACAGTGTTTTTAGCCGTCAAAATTGCCGTTGGGGCTCCTATCAAGAGCCCAAAAGTCCGTTTCACAGGGAGCTGCCGAAACGTGCGACTCAGCTGGTCATCGCCGCACCCGGAAGTCCCTGCATTTGCCTTCTAACTGCCGACTGAACCTGCGCATTAACCTTAAGAGAATCCTGAATAAGGACTCCCAAGTCCCTTTGTGCTTCTGATTTCATAAGCATTTTCCCATTTAAAAAATAGTCTATTCCTAAATTCCTCCTTCCAAAGTGCATAACCTCACACTTTTCCACATTGTATTCCAGCTGCCACTTTTCGCTCACTCTCCTAGCCTATCCAAATCCTTCTGCAGCCCCCCTCAATACAACCTGTCCCTCTACAGATCTTATCATCTGCAAACAGTGCCTTCAGTTCCTTCTTCCAGATTATTAATGTACATTGTGAAAATTTGTGGTCCCAGCACAGACCCTCGGCTAACCACTAGTCACCGGTGGCCATCCTGAAAAAGACCCCTTTATCACCACTCTCTGCCTTCTGCCAGTCAGCCAATCCCCTATCTATGCCAGGATCTTACCCTTAACACCATGGGCTCTTAAACGTATTTAACAGTCTCCTATGCGACACATTGGCAAAGGCAAGAGTTGGGCTTGTTGCAACATGAAAATTGTTCAATTTGATCACTAGATTAATTTATGACTGGATGGTAATTACTTGTATCACCATCTCTCATTATCTTGGACAGGAATACAATTGAACTGTTTCATAATATCCCTTTATCTGATTCTGTACAAATCCTTATTCATACCGTTTCAAATGTTGAGGTTAATCAGAGTTGGAAGGTCTCTCTTGCCAGTACATTTATCCTCATTGCACATTCTTTACATACACAACAATTAGGCTTTTACATTTTTACAACAAATAAAAGTGAGCCTTTCACTATAACTACTGATTAGTTAATTGTAACTCAATGAAGGCTCACTTCTTACTCAAGCATTACAGACTGGTAGGTAATGAAAACAGTAATCGAGAAAAGAGTTGAAGCTTTTCATCTTCCACTCATTAGGACATTCGCAAGAATAGAAAATGTAAAGGGAACAACAATTTAAACTTCATGAGAAGAGAGTGTTGATTTGTTGATAAGTGGACTCTGATTGGTAGAGGTGTTGCCATGGGGAGGCGTTGCCGTGGAGAGACATTGCCATGGAGAGGCATTGCTATGGAGAGTGCACCAGTTAACTGATGAGACAAGCTTTGTTTAAATTCAAACCAGGCAGGTTGACTCTGATTGTATCAGGGCATTTCCTGTGGAATGAGCCATGTAAAATTGCCATCGACCCAGATGACCATAGGCTGCTTTCCCCTTTGAGGGGGAAGAGATGACTGGTGGTGATTTAACCTGAGGATCACCACATCCCAGACGAGGGGCAACGTTGAGAAGGAGGGGCCTTCCTGAATAACCTCAGCCGGTATCAGGATTGAACCCGCGCTGCTGGCCTTGCTCCACATCCCAAACCCGCAATCCAGCCAATGGAACACACCTGTCACTATTTTGTTCAGTTCAAGCAAGCATATGAGTTTCCAGCCTCTTCGGTCTGCATCGATCAGGGCTCTGTGTATTCACAGATGTAGCTTCTGGAACACAGATGTAGCTTCTAGAACCACTCTGAAAGCCCAAATGATAATCTTAAATTGGGTGCCAGCGTAATTCTTACAACAGTCAGAATTGCTTAACAAATATTATCCAATTGCGGATTACATCTAATGTAGCACAATGGGTTTTGGGTTTTGCAGCACTCAGCATAGCCGAATCAAGGTTCATTACTAATAACAATCTAATAATCTTTCTTATTGTCACAAATAGGCTTACATTTTTAAAATTCATTTTTATGGGATGTGGGCATCGTTGGTTAGGTCAGCATTTATTACCCATCCCTAGTTGCCCTTCAGAGAGTGGTAATGAGCTGCCTTCTTGAACCGCTGCAGTCCTTCAGGTGTAGGTACACCCACTGTGCTGTGAGGGAGGGAGCTTCAGGATTTTGCTCAGCGACAGTGAAAGAACGGGGACATATTTCCAATTTAGGGTGGTGAGTGACTTGGAGGGAACGTCCAGTTGGTGGGGTTCCCAGGTATCTGCTGCTCTTGTACTTCTAGATGGTAGGGGTTGTGGGTTTGGAAGGTGCTGCCGAAGGAACCTTGGTGAGTTACTGCAGTGATCTTGTCGAGGTACACAAGGTTGCTACTTTCTGTCGGTGGTGCAGGGTTTGAATTTTTGAGGAAGATGGAGCAATCAAGCGGAATGCTTTGTCCTGGATGGTGTCAAGCTTATTGAGTGCTGTTGGAGCTGCACTCATCCAGGCAAGTGGAGAGTATTCCATTACACTTACTTGTGCCTTGTAGATGGTAGACAGCCTTTGAGGGGTCAGGAGGTGAGTTACTTGCCATAGTTTTCCTAGCCTTTGACCTGCCCTGGTAGCCACAGTATTAATGTGGCTGGTCCAGTTCAATTTCTGTTTAACACTGCAATGAAGTTACTGTGAAAACTTAATTATCACCTTCATCATCAGTGACTTTATGTAGTTCAATCTATAGTTAATAAAGAAGAGTTACTAAATGTGAAACGGCTGAAAGAAATTGGAGATAAAATGGCTTCCTTGACCTTGTTACTTATAACAATGAATACAGTATGAACAAGATTGATTTTTAAAACTAAAAATGACTCCCCAGGCCTCCCTACATTTTCCCACATTGCAACAGTGACTCCACTTCAAAAGTACTCCATGGGCTGCAAAATGCTTTGGGAAGTCCTGCGGTCATGAGAGCTGTAATAGAAATGCATTTTTTTCAATTGGCCACAAATTTGTATATGGTACATTTACTCATTAATAAAGATTCATGTTTTGACTTCCGGTTGCGGCGATGACCAGCTAAGCCGCACGTTTCGGTGGCTCCAGCTCCAACGGACCTTTGGGCTCTTTTAAGAGCCCCAACGGGAAATTTTCGCACAACGAAACCCGGTGTGGGGTGAGTTAATAGGGAGTCCCCCCCAACGAAAGAAGAAAATATCGTCGGTGGCGGCTACATCGCGAGGAATCCTCGACGATAGGGACAGAAAGGAAAAAGAAGCAAGATGGCGGCGGAGAAAGCCCAGGCGACATGGGGGCCCGATCAAGACGAATTTTTAAGACGGTGTGTGGAGCTACTAAAGAAGGAGGTGCTGACCCCGATGCTACAGGCAATTGAGGGGCTTAAGGAGGCACAAAGGACCCAGGAGACAGAGCTCCGCATGGTGGAGCAGAAGGTGACGGATAATGAGGACGAGATCCTGGGCCTGGCGGTCAAAACACAGACGCACGAGGCGCTCCACAAAAAGTGCATTGAAAGGATTGAGGCCCTAGAAAACAGAGCACGAAGGAAGAACCTTCGGATCCTGGGTCTCCCTGAGGGAGTGGAAGGAGCGGACTGCGGGGCTTACGCGAGCACGATGCTAAGCTCGCTGATGGGAGCTGAGGCCCCTGCGGGCCCCTTAGAAGTGGAGGGGGCTCATCGGGTCCCGGCGAGGACAGCAAAGGCGGGAGAACCACCTAGGGCGACAATCGTGCGATTTCACCGCTTCAATGATAGAGAAGTAGTTCTGAGATGGGCCAAAAAGGTACGGAGTAGTAGATGGGAGAATGCAGTGGTACGGGTGTACCAGGATTGGAGTGCGGAGGTGGCGAGAAGGAGGGCGAGTTTTAATCGTGCCAAGGAGGTGTTACACAAGAAGAAGGTGAAGTTCGGGATGCTGCAGCCGGCGCGACTATGGGTTACGTACCAGGAGAGACATCACTACTTCGAAACGGCGGAAGAAGCATGGACCTTTATTAAAGATGAGAAAGTTTCAGTTTATGTTAATTGATTAGTTTATCATGTTGGTTAGTTACCTTTTATTAGACTGTGGTTAACATGCTACATGTACTGTTACATTTTTCTTTTTCTTTTTATGTTTGATTTGTAAAGGGAAAAAATTGTGATCGAAAGATTTCAATAAAATATATTTAAAAAAAAAAAAAATAAAGATTCATGTTTCAATTTTATAAAATGACCATGTCTTTGACACCATGTTAAATACTCTGAAAATCCAAACACACTTTCTCCTGAATTATTTGTTTGAAAACACAGTGAAGTTTTGTGATTTGGAATCCGCTGCCTGCATTGCGAGACTGTTTTCCAAAAGAAAGGAAATGAAAATTGCAGGGAAAAGGGATTAACTGGGTAGCTCTTTCAAACAGACAGCATGATCAAGATTGGCAGAGTGGCCACCTCCTAACCTCTTCGTTTTGTCTGCCACTCAAGTGAGTGGTAATGACCTGGAATACACTCCCCATGAGTGTGGGAGAAACAGAGATGATGGAATAATTTAGAAAGGACACTTGTGGAAAATACAGGGAAATGGGACTCACTGAATTGTTCTCGCGGAACCAGCAGGAACGTGATGGGCTGAATGAGTGGAAATGTGCATTCCCAGGCTCAAATAGTATCAGCCCCCTGGAAGCAAAGTCATGAAACCGGCCAGTCCAGCAGAAATAAACTCTCTGATCCTCTCTCTTCACCAACTGTCAGAAAGAACACGGTTCAGTCCTGAATGTGATTAACAGCAGAATCCAGCCAATGGAATCACTTGTGAACTCGCCGGTGTCTCAGCAGGTTGGATAATTGAGTGAATCCCTTCCCACACACTGAGCAGGTGAATGGCTTCTCCCCAGTGTGAACAAGTTGGTGTCTCTGTAGAGCAGATGGATCGCTGAATCCCTTCCCACATTTGGGGCAGGTGAATGGCCTCTCCCCGGTGTGAACGCGTTGGTGAACAATCAGGTTGCAAGACTGACTGAATCCCTTCCCACATGCAGAGCAGGTGAATGGCCTCTCTCCGGTGTGAACTCGCTGGTGTGTCTGCAGGTGTGCTGAATTCCTGAATGCCTTCCCACAGTCAGAGCAGGTGAATGGCCTCTCCCCAGTGTGAACCGGCTGGTGTGTCAGCAAGTGTGATGAATCCCTGAATCCCTTCCCACACTCAGAGCAGGTGAACGGCCTCTTCTTGGTGTGCACATGCTGATGTTTTCGCAGGGTGGATGAATCACTGAATCCCTTTCCACAGGCAGAGCAGGTAAACGGTCTCTCTCCAGTGTGAATGCGTCGATGGGTTTCAAGAGCAGACGGGAACAGAAATCCCTTCCCACAGTCCTTACATTTCCACAGTTTCTCCATCATGTGGGTGTCCTTGTGTCTCTCCAGGTTTGACAGTCAGTTACAGCATTGTCCACACATGGAACATGTGTATGGTTTCTCCTCGCTGTGAATGGTGTGATGTTTCTTCAGGCTGTGTAACTGGTTAAAGTTCTTTCCACAGTCAGTTCACTGGAACACTCTCGTTCGAGCGTGTGTGTGTCTCGGTGCTTTTCCAGTCACTGATGATTAAAATCTTTTGACACAGAAACATTTTGCACTCTAGATTCAAAATCTGATGATATTCAGCTCTCAATGAATCGATTGGCTGTGTCAGATCGCAGCATGACATTTGTTTTTAGATTTGTGTCTGAAAATCCTTCCCTTCTGATATCCTGTAAAAATAGTTTTTCCAAAAGTCATCACTGTAAATCCAGGATAAAAATTCAGAACAGATAATTTTAGTTTCTATGGAAAATTCTTTCCTTTCTTTCCCCCCAAAAGTTGTAAATCACCGTCTCACACACTCTCTGTTCATTCTCACTCTGCTGTGCCTGATATACACACTTCCAATTCTCAAGGTGCCATTTATCTAGATTCATGCTCACTACTTCCTTTTCAGCACACAGAGATCTGAAAATCTTCATGCAAGTAGTTGGTCTAAATTTATAAGTGCATTTTAGTGGGCTCAAGAATGTGTGAGATATTACTTCATTAGATACACAGAGGTGGTTTGAAGGTAACATTTATTTTGGCAGTGAGTGATCATTATATGGAACTCACCATCTCCAAGGATGGTGGAAGAGGAGTTGATCAAAAATTTCAAAATGGATATTCAAGGAAATAAACCTACAGATGAATGAGGATATAGAGGGGGAATGGGACTGATGAGATTTTCTGCACAGAGTCAGCATGGACTTGAGGGGCTGAATGGACTCCTTCTCTACTGTACTAACTGGCTGGAAATATGTAATGTAGCTTTGGTACTATCTTACAGAACAGAAATAATTATAAATTAACTTTACTGCATAGCCATAAATAATAAATTTAATATGTACCATACAAGAACTAGACATATTAATGTTGCTACAATCTCCGTAGGGACCAATAACCTGAAAATAAACACATTTCCAGAGAACCCCAACTGTCCAAAGATTCACCAGGTTAGGTAGATTGGCTGTGTGAAAAATACTCCTTCAGTGTCCAAAGATTTGCAGGTTAGGTGGATTGGCCATGCTATAATTGATCTTGGTGTGAAAAAACGTGCATGTTAGGTGGATTGGCCATGTTACAATTACCCCTTGGTGTCCAAGGATATAATAATAATAGCTTGTCACAAGTAGGCTTCAATGAAGTTATTGTGAAAAGCCCGTAGTCGCCACATTCCTGCACCTGTTCGGGGGGGGGCCAGTACAGGAATTGAACCTGCGCTGCTGGCATTGTTTTGCATTACAAGCCAGCTACTTAGCCCACTGTGCTAATGCAGGCTAACTGAGGTTACAGGGATAAGGCCCAAGTAGGGTACTCTTTCAGAGGGTGAGTGCAGACTCGATAGGTCGAATGGCCTCCATCTCCACTGTTGGACTTCCATGGATTAAATTGCAGGATAAGGTTTCACTTTTTTAAAAAAATCAAACAAATAATAAACCAAATAAATAAAACCGGCCTCCCCGAACAGCCGCTGGAATGTGGCAACCAGGGGCTTTTCACAGTAACTTCATTGAAGCCTACTTGTGACAATAAGCAAAGGGCAGCACAATAGCACAATTGCGTCACAGTTCCAGGGTCCCAGGTTCGATTCCGGCTTGGGTCACTGTCTGTGCGGAGTCTGTACATCCTCCCCGTGTGTGCGTGGGTTTCCTCCGGGGCTCCGGTTTCCTCCCACAGTCCAAAGATGTGCAGGTTAGGTGGATTGGCCATGATAAATTGCCCTTAGTGTCCAAAATTGCCCTTAGTGTTGGGTGGGGTTACTGGGTTATGGGGATAGGGTGGAGGTGTTAACCTTGGGTAGGGTGCTCTTTCCAAGAGCCAGTGCAGACTCGATGGGCTGAATGGCTTCCTTCTGCACTGTAAATTCTATGATAAATTCTATGAAACTTTATCAATGTCACAAGTAGACTTACACTGACACTGCAATGAAGTTGCTGTGAAAATCTCCCCAGTCACCACACTCCAGTGTCTGTTCGGGTACAGAGGGAGAACTCAGGATGTCCAATTCACCTAACAAGCACATTTTTGGGACTTGTGGGAGGAAACCGGAGGACCTGGAGGAAACCTATGCAGACATGGGAAGAAAGTGCTGACTCTGCACAGACAGTGACCCAAGCCGGGAATCGAATCCAGATCCCTGGCGCTGTGAAGCAGCAGTGTTAACGTGCTGCCCATGTGAATCAACAAAAATGAATCATGTATTAATCATACCGGCACCAATGAAGAACCAGGCAATGTGCCTCAATGACTACCGACCAGTGGCCCTGACTTCAGTCGTAATGAAGTGCTTCGAGAGGTTGATTATGAAGCGCATCACTTCCATACTCCCAGAACGCCTTGATCCACTGCAATTCGCATACCGCTGCAACCGGTCCACATCAGAAACCATTTCCCTGGCCCTACACTCATCCCTAGAGCATCTCGAAAACAAGGACTCTTACATTAGACTCCTATTTATTGACTACAGCTCCGCCTTCAACACCATAATCCCAGCCAAGCTCATATCAAAGCTCCAAAACCTAGGACTTGGCTCCCCACTCTGCAACTGGATCCTCGATTTTCTGACCAACAGACGACAATCAGTAAGAATGAACAACAACACCTCCTCCACAATAGTCCTCAACACTGGCGCCCCGCAAGGCTGCGTACTTAGCCCCCTACTCTACTCCCTGTACACACACAACTGCGTGGCAAAACTTGGTTCCAACTCCATCTACAAGTTTGCTGACGATACGACCATAGTGGGCCGGATCTCGAATAACGATGAGTCCGAATACAGGAGGGAGATAGAGAACCTAGTGGAGTGGTGTAGCGACAACAATCTCCCCCTCAATGCCAGCAAAACTAAAGAGCTGGTAATTGACTTCAGGAAGCAAAGTACTGTACACCCCTGTCAGCATCAACAGGTGGAGATGGAGATGGTTAGCAGTTTCAAGTTAGCAGAGATGGTTAGATGGAGGTGGAGGTGGAGATGGTTAGCAGTTTCAAATTCTTAGGGGTGCACATCTCCAAAAATCTGTCCTGGTCCACCCACGTCGACGCTACCACCAAGAAAGCACAACAGCACCTATACTTCCTCAGGAAACAAAGGAAATTCGGCATGTCCACATTGACTCTTACCAACTTTTACAGATGCACCATAGAAAGCATCCTATCAGGCTGCATCACAGCCTGGTATGGCAACTGCTCAGCCCAGGACCGCAAGAAACTTCAGAAAGTCGTGAACACCGCCCAGTCCATCACATGAACCTGCCTCCCATCCATTGACTCCATCTACACCTCCCGCTGCCTGGAGAAAGCGGGCAGTATAATCAAAGATCCCTCCCATCCGGCTTACCCACTCTTCCAACTTCTTCCATCGGGCAGGAGATACAGAAGTCTGAGAACAAGCACGAACAGACTCAAAAACAGCTTCTTCCCCACTGTCACCAGACTCCTAAATGACCCTCTTATGGACTTATTTCATTAACACTACACCCTGTATGCTTCATCCGATGCCATTGCTTTTGTAGTTACATTGTATATGTTGTGTTGCCCTATTATGTATTTTCTTTTATTCCCTTTTCTTCTCATGTACTTAATGATCTGTTGAGCTGCTCGCAGAAAAATACTTTTCACTGTACCTCGGTACACGTGACAAACAAATCCAATCCAATCCAATCCAAACAATATTTGAATACAAAGGGATCAGGGCTTATGGGGAGAGGCCAGGAGAATGGGAATGAGAAATTTATCAGCCATTATTGAATGATGGAGCAACTTGATGGACCAAATGGTCTAATATTGCTCCTATATCTAATGGTCTTATGAATAGCCAGGATAAATTTGACTTTAAATATCTCAGACAATAAAAACAGGTTCCACAAAATCACAGCATTTTCCCCTCAGCAGATTTGTCTCTAATTCCAGTTCCAGAATCCCACAACTCTGTATTTCCCAGAGGGAGAATGAAAGTATTTTACTCACAGATGTTGAACAGAGGCGGACGCTTTAGCCTGTGTGTGAAGCTAAAAAAACAATGCTGTGCTGTTTCAAATCAAGCTGCAGGACTGCAAAGAAAATGATGGGAAGACATTTTGCAAAGTCCCCTCCCCCACTCCCTCAGCTGTAGGCCAGCGCGCAAGCGCAGAACGCGCTACTGTCCGGAGCAGGCGCAGTGCTCCCGATGTCGTATTGGACCAGCCAGCCGCTGTGGAGATTGGAAGGGGGGTGGGGGAGGTCAGTGAGCAGCTGCTCGCTCTGGCCGGAAACCAGGAGGTGTTGGGGAAATGGGGGAAACAGAGGGTGGGGACGGGGAGCCTGTGGCCGCGCGCCTGTGGACGTCACCGCGGAGCAGAGTGATTCCTATTGGACGATTCCGGCAGAGTCCTTTGTGACGTTATCCCAGCACATCGTGATCCATTGGTTCCAGAAACAGAATACTGCGGATTGGACAACAGCTCAACCCCCGTCTGGAGGTCAAAGTGTCCCCCACCCCCACGTGAGCTCGGGAATTGCTTCCCCATTGTCTTCATGCAAGGAATTGACCAATGGGAGGAGCTGAGTGAACGGAAGCACTCTGAACACCCAGCCAATCAGACCGCGGGCTTTGTGCCAATGACTGCAAGCAGCTTCCTCGATTGTGTGAATATGGGGCTTGTGAAGCTGCTCATTGCAGCCCAGCAAAGCTGCTGCTGCTCCATCTCTGAATGAAGATTGAGATTCACACAGACTAAAACCTCCAAATGTAACATTTGTGAGTAAAACACTTTCTCTTCCCATTTTTATTTATTTTCCAATTCTAGGCTTCAATTGTTGACTTGCAGGAACTGGAGGGAAAGGAAGTGAATCCAGGGAGGGTGCAGACTCCAGAAAGGTTGGCCCAGGTATCTTCCTCTCTTAAGGGGCTTGTTTAGCACAGGGCTAAATCGCTGGCTTTGAAAGCAGACCAAGGCAGGCCAGCAGCACGGTTCAATTCCCGTACCAGTCTCCCCGAACAGGTGCCGGAATGTGGCGACTAGGGGCTTTTCACAGTAACTTCATTTTAAGCCTACTTGTGACAAGCGATTTTCATTTTCAAAACACTAACTCCATTTTCTCCCTCACATTGGCATATTTATTTGTCTGGCCAAAAATGTGGTCTCTTTCCTAATGTTCACAATTAAGAGTAGTTTCCCCTTGAGATGGCTGACATTTAAGGGGACAATGAATTAATATTGGACAGAGATATACCTGGTGTTGTTATGTGGTACATATTTGATATATTATTTATTCCACTTTTAAAATATAGTTCTGTATATCTTTACAATCCTCACAATACAGAGGAGATCAAACAGCAACTCCACTCTGAGCCACCCAGTCACTTGCATTCCCCCTATATTACTGTACTCGTGCAAGTTTATTTCCTTCAAGTATCCATCAAATTTCATGTGGAAACAGATGATTAAAACCACTCACTGTATAAATAGTGTTCTTTCGCATATCCTCTGACACCGCAGCATAATTAAGAAATTGAGTCTAGCATATTACACATTTTTAAACTGTTACATGTACACATAATACATATATTCCAGGAGACTGCGTAGAGTAGAAACTGTTGAGCAGTATGAATCAATCGTTCATGAGAATTGTTTGGGTGAATATTAGGTACAGCACAGTGATAATGGAGAGAATGTGTCTGGGTTGATCTTTGAGGAATGATATATGAAAGAAGGATTCGCAGAAACTAGAATTTTTCACAGAATTTACAGTGCAGAAGGAGGCCATTCGTCCCATCGAGTCTGCACCAGCTCTTGGAAAGAGCACCCTACCCAAGCCCACACCACCCTATCCCCATAACGCAGTCACCTCATTCAACTAGCACTAAGGGCAATTTTGGACATTAAGGGCAATTTAGCATGGCCAATCCACCTAACCAGCACATCTTTGGACTGTGGGAGGAAACCGGTGCACCCGGACGAAACCCACGCACACACTGGGAGAACGTGCAGACTCCACACAGACAGTGACCCAGCCGGGAATCGAAACTGGGACCCTGGAGCTGTAAAGCATTTGTGCTAACCACTATGCTACCGTGCTGCCCTAAATTTTTGATTTTCTATTTCTATCTTGTACTGGTAGCAATGACTGGTAGTGTTCTCCGTTTACAGGATTTAGAAGGGGAGAATTTGCAGACAGAAATCTCAAAAGGATTTTAAACATCAGTGTGACCGGAAAAGCACGAGACACACACAGGCCTGAGTGAGAGTGTTCCAGTGAACTGACAGTGGAACGAGCTTTAACCAGTAACACAGCTTGCATAAGCCTTGCTCGGGGAAACCATACATTTGCTTTGTGTGTGGGCGAGGCTTCAACTGATCAACCTCGAGTGACAAGGACACCCGCACCATGGGGAAACTGTGGAAATGCCGTGACTGTGAGAAGGGATTCAGATCCCCATCAGAGTTAGAGATTCATCGACGCAGCCACACTGGGGAGAGGCCATTCACCTGCTCCGAGTGTGGGAAGAGCTTCACTAATTCATCCAACTTATTGAAACACAAACGAGTTCACACCAGTGAGAGACCGTTCACCTGTTCTGACTGTGGGAAGGGATTCAAATCTCGATCAGAGCTAGAGATTCATCAACGCAGTCATACTGGAGAGAGGCCATTTACCTGCTCCGAGTGTGGTAAGGGATTCGCTCATTCATCCAATCTCCTGACGCACAAGCGTGTTCACACTGGGGAGAAGCCATTCTCCTGCTCTGTGTGTGGGAAGGGATTCAGCGATTCATCCACCCTGCGGAAACACCACCGAGTTCACACTGGGGAGAGGCCATTCACCTGCTCTGAATGTGGGAAGGGATTCACTCGATCATCCAACCTGGTGGCTCACCAGCAAGTTCACAATGGGGAGAGTCTGTTCACTTGCTCAGAGTGTGGGAAGGGATTTAGTAATTCATTCAACTTGCTGATACACCAGCGAGTTCACACTGGGGAGAGGCCGTTTACTTGCACCGTCTGTGGGAAGAAATTCACTCATTCTTCCTCTGTACGGACGCATCAGCGAGTTCACACTGGGGAGAGGCCATTCACTTGCACTCTGTGTGGGAAACGATTCACTCAGTCAGCCAGCCTGCTGGCACACCATGTCACTCACACCAATGAGAGACCTTTCAAATGCTCAAACTGCGAGAGTTGCTTCAAAATAGCTGCTGATCTGAGGGTCCACCAGCGCATTCACACCGAGGAGAGACCATTCAGCTGCTCTCACTGCATAAAAACATTTAGAACGTCATCCAGTCTTCGAAAACACCAACGAATTCACACCGGGGAGAGGCCGTACAACTGCTCTCTGTGTGGGAAAAGATTTAATGATTCATCCGCCCTGTTGACTCACCAGCGAGTTCACACCGGGGAGAGGCCATTCACCTGCTCTCAGTGTGGGAAGGGATTCACTCGATCATCCCACCTGCTGACACACCAGCAGATTCACACTGGGGAGAGGCTGTTCACCTGCTCTCAGTGTGGGAAGGGATTCAGTAATTCATTCAACTTGCGAACACACCAGCGAGTCCACACTGGGCAGAGACCATTCGCCTGCTCTGTGTGTGGGAAGGGATTCATTCAGTCATCTCACCTGAAGACACATCAGCGAGTTCACAAGTAATTACAGGGGTTGGGTTCTACTATTTTTGCTGCTGTTAATCCAGGACTGAAGCATGTTCATTCTGACAGTTGAGTGTGAGGTCAGAGGGTTTCTTTCAGCTGGACTGGCCGGTCTCACTACTCTGCTTCCAGTGGGCTGATGTTTATGGAGCCTGATAGAGCACGTTTCCATGGAAAGTATCCACAAATGTTAATGAAGGACATTTATTTTATCCTGGATAGTAATATTAATTTTTAGTTTTTATTTTAACAACCATTGCAGGTAGCTAGAAAATAAATACATTTGTCTGTTGCATTGAGTCTACAAACCAGGGCCAGGCCGGTCAGGTCAATTGGTCTGTGTCAGTATTTATGCTCCACGGGCAGCACGGTGGCGCAGTGGTAGCACTGCTGCCTCATGGCGCCGAGGTCCCAGGTTCGATCCCGGCTCTGGGTCACTGTCCGTGTGGAGTTTGCACATTCTCGCCGTGTTTGTGTGGGTTTCGCCCCCACAACCCAAAGATGTGCAAGGTAGGTGGATTGAACACACTTAATTGCCCCTTAATTGGAAAAAATGAATTGGGTACTCTAAATTTTTTAATTAAAAAAAAAAAGTATTTATGCTCCACATGAGTCTCCATCCACCCCTCTTCATATCCCCCATCAGCATCGCCTTCTATTCCTTTCTCCCTCATGTATGGATCCAGCTTCCCCCTCAATGTATTCATGCTGTTCACCTCAACCACCCGCTGTGGGAGTGAGTTCCACATTCTCACCACTCGCTGGATAAAGAGTTTTCCCATGCAATTCCTATTGGATTATTGAACACCTGCACAATAAAGACTTGCATCAAGTCACACTTCAGTCTTCTCTTTTCTTAAAGAAAAGCAGCCCCTGCCTTTCCTGAGGGCTAAATGCTCTCAGTTTTTCTGATACAGGATGATGTAGACGGGCTGGTCAGATGGGCAGATCTGTGGCAAATGGAATTTAAGCCTAAAAAGTGTGGGCTGATGCCTGTATTCATTAAAGATTACTGTATTCAATACTTACCTGTCAGTAATAGAAGATTGAATAAGTAGTGATCCTTAATTCTAATTAAATTAATGAATCAATAATCAATGAGTAGTTATACAACAAGGTTGAATTTTACTTGCGGTAAAATGTCAAACTTTAGTTACTGTTTATGTAAAGAATGTGCAATGAAGATAAAGATGGAATCATATCGAGCACAGAGGAAGATGGTTGTCATTCTTGGAGGTCAGTCATCTCAGCTCCAGGACATCACTGCAGGAGATCTTCAGGTTATTGTTCGAGGCCCAGCCGTCTTTAACAGCTTCCTCAACAACCTCCATTATAAGGTCAGGATTACTGATGTTCAGCAACATTCATCACTCCTCAGATACTGAAGCAGTCCATGTTCAAATGCAGTCAGACCTGGACAATATCTTGCCAGGGCTGGGAAGTGACAACTGACATTCGTGCCACACAAGTGCCAGACCTTCTCCAAATAGAATCTAATCATCGCTTCTTGACTTTCAATGACAGCATTGTTGAATCCCCCACTATCCACATCCTGGCATTTACCATTGGTCAGAAACTCAGCTGGACTAACCATATGAATACTGTGGCTACAAGAGTAGTTCAGAGGCTGGGAATCCTGTGGCTAATAACTCACCTCCTGACTCTCCAAAGCCCATCCACCATCTACAAGGCACAAGTCAGGAGTCTGATGGAATATTCTCCACCAACCTGGATGAGTGTAGCTCCAACACCATTCAAGAAGCTCAACGCCATCCAAGATAAAGCAGCCACCTTTATTAACAAGCTAGCCACAAACATTCAATGTCTCCACCAATGATGCACAATAACAGCAGATTGTACCATCCACAAGATGGACTGCAGGAACTAACCACAGCTTTTCGGACAGCACCTTCTGAACCCACAAACTCTACCGTCTAGAAGGACAACAGATACAAGGGATCGTCACCATCTGAAAGTTTCTCTCCAAGTCACTCACGATCCAGACTTGGAAATATATCACAAATTCTTTACTATTGCTGGGTCAAACTCCTGAAATTCCCTCCCTATCAGCACTGTGGGCTTACCTACACCACAGGAACTGCAGCGGTTCAAGAAGGCAGCTCACCACCATATTCTCAAGGGCAATTGGGGATGGACAATAAATGTTGGCCCAGTCAGCAAAATCCACATCGCTTGAATGAAAAATAAATAAAATTAATAGCGAGAGAAACCTTTAACCTCGGACTTAAGGAGTAGGAGTGCAGAGGAGATTCACTAGGTTGATCCCAGAGTTGAGGGGATTAGATTATGACGAGAGGTTGAGTAGACTGGGACTGTACTCATTGGAGTTTAGAAGGATGCGGGGGGGATCTTATTGAGACATATAAAATTACGAAGGGAATAGATAGGATAGATGCGGGCAGGTTGTTTCCACTGGTCGGGGAAAGCAGAACTAGGGGGCATAGCCTCAAAATAAGGGGAGGTAGATTTAGGACGGAGTGTAGGAGGAACTTCTTCACCCAAAGGGTCGTGAATCTCTGGAATTCCTTGCCCAGTGAAGCAGTTGAGGCTCCTTCTTTAAACGTTTTTAAGAAAAAGATAGATGCCTTTCTAAAGAATAAAGGGAGTCGGGGATATGGTGTACGGGCCGGACAGTGGAGCTGAGTCCACAAAGATCAGCCATGATCTCATTAAATGGCGGAGCAGGCTCGAGGGGCCAGATGGCCTACTCCTGTTCCTAGTTCTTATGTTCTTATGTAAATAAACATTGAGTACCCAATTATTTATTTATTTATTTATATTTTCCAATTAAGGGACAATTTAGCGAAGCAAATCCACCTAACTTGCACATCATTGTGTTGTGGGGGTGAAACCCACGCAGTCACGGGGAGAATGGGCAAACTCCACACGGAAGTGACCCGGAGCCGGGATATGAACCCGTATCCTCGGCCCCGTAGGAAGCAGTGCTCACCACTGTGTCACGTGCCACCTACCTTTAACCTCTCATTAGCCTCAGTTTGAAACTGTACAAGGGATTGTATAGATTCAGATAACGGAATAGTGAATGAGGGATTGTATAGAATCAGATAAAGGAATAGTGAATGAGGGATTGTATAGAATCAGATAACGGAATAATGAATGAGGGATTGTATAGAATCCGATAAAGGAATAGTGAATGAGGGATTGTATAGAATCAGATAACGGAATAATGAATGAGGGATTGTATAGAATCAGATAACGGAATAGTGAATGTGGGATTGTATAGAATCAGATAACGGAATAGTGAATGAAGGATTGTATAGAATCAGATAAAGGAATAGTGAATGAGGGATTGTATAGAATCCGATAAAGGAATAGTGAATGTGGAATTGTTTAGAATCAGATAAAGGAATAGTGAAGGAGGGATTGTATAGAATCAGATAAAGGAATAGTGAAGGAGGGATTGTATAGAATCAGATAACGGAATAGTGAATGAGGGATTGTATAGAATCCAATAAAGGGACAGTATGAAGCGGTTCCATTGCATTTCTGTCTAAGATAATCAGATGGTGGTGTAAGTAATGGAGAATCCAGTAACCAAACTGACCAATTGTCAACAAGCCCCAATCTGACGTGAGGGAATGGTCAATTTGGCAGATAAAAGGTCTTCTTTGCTGGCCAAGTACTGAAGATTCCCGAGACCGTGTTCCAAGGAAATTACTGTCAAAGAAGGAGCCAGAGATGGTTATGCTTCGACAGACTGATCACCCGCATGAAGTTGTAAATGTCAATGTTTTAAAGTTAAGTAAACGTTTTTCTTTCAATAAATGTCTTTTTAATTTTACTATACAGAGAATTCTGACATTGCTTTAATTAAAGTATCGCCCGAACCAAAGCGACTTATCAAATGGTTGAATCAGTTCTTTAGCCAATTAAATTGCAGATAATAAGTTCAAATACAAATCTTAAATTTTAAAACTTGCATTTCTGTAGCACCTTTCATGACCACGGGTTGTCCCAAAGTGTTACAGCCAATGAAGTACTTTTGAAGAGTAGTCACTGTTGTAATGGAGGAGACGCAGCAGCCAATTTAACACAGCAAGATCCCACAAACAGCAATGTGATAATGAGCAGATGGTTTGTTGTCGGTCAGGCTGGTTTAGCTCACTTGGCTAGCTAGCTTTACGAAGCAGAGACAAGGCCAGCAGCGCAGGTTCAATCCCCGTACTGGCTGAGGTTATTCATGAAGGCCCTGCCTTCTCAACCTTGCCCCTCGTCTGGGATGTGGTGATCCTCAGGTTAAATCACCACCAGTCAGCTCTCCCCCTCAAAGGGGAAAGCAGCCTATGGTCTTTTGGGACTATGGCAACTTTACCTTCCCTGTTGTCAGTGATGTTGATTGATAAATATTGCCCAGGACACTGGGGAGAACTCCCCTGCTCTTTGAAATTGTGGCCTGATGGGGCGGTTGAGTCAGCATCTCATCCAAAAGACAGACAGCAGAGCAGCTCCAATTCATTTCCTTTATTGTGAGGGGATTTGATTACAGGAATGAGGCCATACATGGAATATTATATGCAGTTTTGGTCTCCCTATCTGAGGAAGGATGTTCTTGCTATGGAGGGAGTGCAGTAAAGGTTTATCATACTGATTCCTGGGATGGAGGGACTGCTGTATGAGGAGAGGTTAGTCAGTTAGGATTGTATTCGCTGGAGTTCGGAAGAATGAGGAGGGATCTCATAAAAACCTACAAAAACCTAACAGGACTAGACAGGGTAGATGCAAGAAGAATGTTCCCGATGGTGAGGGTGTCCAGAACCAGGAGTCATAGTCTGAGGATACAGGGTAGACCATTGAGGACAGAGATGAAGATAAATCTCTTTTCCCAGAGAGTGGAATTTGTTACCACAGGAAGCAGTTGAGGCTAAAACATTGTATGTTTTCAAGAAGCAGTTAGATATAGCACTTAGGGCGAAGGGAATCAAAGGACATGAGGGGGGATGGGGGGGGGGGGGGTAGGATTAGCCAACTGAGGTGGATGATCAGCCATGATCATGATAAATGGTGGCGCAGGCTCGAAGGGCCGAATGGCCTCGACCTTCTATTTTCCATGTATCTGTGTCAATGACAGCCAGCTAACGGAGCTGAGGGCTGGATTTAGATGTGAATAACGGGGCCTTTCTCTCAGGAAACTGTCATTGGCCTCACAATGACAGAGAAACAGTATGGTGTGAGAGGACTGACTGGGAAATGAGCCTCCAACCAATCATAGAGGCAGGTGTGAAGATGAATGAATTCAAAG
The DNA here is from genome assembly GCF_047496885.1 of Scyliorhinus torazame. Classification (NCBI taxonomy): domain Eukaryota; kingdom Metazoa; phylum Chordata; class Chondrichthyes; order Carcharhiniformes; family Scyliorhinidae; genus Scyliorhinus; species Scyliorhinus torazame. The sequence goes on along the minus strand of NC_092711.1, from coordinate 71,192,204 downwards.
AGAAACTGGATGAAGGCGTGAGGGAAATAAACACGGGAATATAACAGGGCAATGAGACTGACTGATTTACTCAGTGAGCAGGCATGGAAATGATGGGCCAAATGGCCTCCAGCTCTGATTTAGTGGCTGATCCAAAGAGAACAGCTTCTGCTGCTCCAGTCTCTCCAACTCACTGAACTCCTTCATCCCTGGCACCATTCTCAGAAATCCTCTCTGCACCTTCTCGGGGAACGTCACATCTTTCCAAAAGTGTGGGGCCCATAGGTAGGATTCTATTCTGGGGGGAGAGAATTGAAAAGCAGGGAGGTTATGTTCAACTTGTTTAGTACCATGGTCAGACTACACAGGATGTACTGTCAACATTAGTGATCTTCATTTCGAAAAAGGAAATGGTGGCACTGGAACAATTGTCAAACGTATCCAAAATGATCAGATCAGAATTGAAATAATTGATTGCTCAATAAAGGCTGGGGTGCTTTTCTCTGGATAAGAAGAGACTGACAAGTCTTGAAAATTATGAAAGGTCCAATAATCCAATAGGGATTTCATGAGCTAACTGGCCTGGCCCTGTGCTGTAGACTCAATGGAACTGAGTATTTATTTTAGATTTAACTGCAGTGGTAGGAAAACACTATTTACTATCCAGGATAAAATAAATGGACTTCATCAGCTTTTGTGGATCATTTCAGTGGAAAGGTGAACCTTCTGGCTCAAAGAGCACCAGCCCACTGCAGAGACATGGGACCGGCCAGTCCAGCAGAAAGAAACCCTCTGACCTCCCACTTCACCCACTGTCAGAATGAACATGGCTCAGTCCTGGATGTGAGTAACAGCAGCATTAACATCAGAATCCAACCCCTGTCATCACTTGTGAACATGCTGGTGTCTCAGCAGGTGGAATGAATCAATAAATCCTTTCTCACAGTCGGAGCAGGTGAATGGCCTCTCCCCACTGTGAACATGCTGGTGTTTCAGGAGGCTGGATAACTGAGTGAATCCTTTCCCACACTGCCAGCAGGTGAACGGCCTCTCCCCAGTCTGAATGCGCCGGTGTCTCTGCAGGTTGGATGAAGTAGTAAATTTTTTCCCACAGTCGGAGCAGGTGAATGGCCTCTCCCCAGTGTGAATGCGCCGGTGAGTCAGCAGACTGGATGAATCACTGAATCTCTTCTCACACGTGGAGCATGTGAATGGCTTCTCACTGGTGTGAAGACGCTGGTGCGTCTTAAGGCTGGATGACTGATTGAATCCCTTGCCACACTTAGAGCAGGTAAATGGCCTCTCCCCAGTGTGAACTCGCTGGTGTACCAGCAGGCTGGATGAATCCATGTATCTCTTCCCACAATTGGAGCAGGTAAAGGGCCTCTCCCCAGTGTGAACTCGCTGGTGTAACAGCAAGGCAGATGAATCAATGTATCCCTTCCCACACATGGAGCAGATGAATGGCCTCGCCCCAGTGTGAACTTTCTGGTGGGTTACCAGGTTGGATGACTGAGCAAATCCCTTTCCACACTCAGAGCAGGTGAATGGTCTCTCCCCAGTGTGAACTCGTTTGTGTGTTTGCAGATGGGATGACTGAGCAAATCCCTTCCCACACTCAGAGCAGGTGAATGGTCTCTCCGCAGTGTGAACTCGTTTGTGTGTTTGCAGATGGGATGACTGAGTGAATCCCTTCCCACACTTAGAGCAGGTGAAAGGCCTCTCCCCAGTGTGAATATGTAAATGAGCTTCCAGCCCAGATGGTAAATGGAATCCCTTCCCACATTTCCCACATTTCCACGGTTTCTCCATGGTGTCGATTTTCTTGTGTCTCTCCAGGTTAGTTGGACGGGCCCAATTGTTGGGTTTCAATCCGCTGTGAATGGTGTGATGCTTTTTCAAACTGTGTAACAGTTAGTGCACTGGAACACTCTCACCCGGGTGTGTGTCTCGGTGCTTTTCCAGTCACATTGATGGTTAAAATGCTTTGAAGCAGACAGAACAATCATTTTCCTTCTAGATTCAAAAGCTGATGAAATTCAGGTCCCGATGAATCGAGTGACTCTGTCAGATCTGGACATGCTGTTTCATTGGAGATTTCTGACTGCAAATCCTCCACTTCTGATATCCTTTAAAGGGAGTTTATAAGTCATCACTGTCAGTATGGGAGAGAAATTCAAAACAGACAATTTTAGTAGTTGCTATGGGACATTCTTTCCCCTCTCCTTCCACAAAATCTGTAAACCTCCATCCCTCCACTCTCACTCTGCTGTACCTAACATACACCCTCCCAATTACCCTCCTGAATGTATCAATTCATCCAGTATTATATTACAGAATAGAAAAATTCTAAATGGCCAGACAATGTAATAAATCAAAGGAGAAGGTTTTTATTTACTGTAACAATCAAACTAAAAACATAAATGAATCATTTATTAACAAATAGTATTTGAATAGCCAGGATAAATTTGACTTTAAATATCTCAGATAATAAAAACAGGTTCCACAAAATCTCAGCATTTCCCCCCTCAGCAGATTTATCTCTAATTCCAGTTCCAGAGTCCCACAACTGTATTTCCCAGGGAGAGTAAGAAAGTGTTTGACTTACAGATGTTGGATAGAAGAGGAAGTTTTGAAGTCTGTGTGTGAAGCTAAAATCCAATGCTCGGTTGTTTCAAATCAAACTGCAGGACTTGGAAGAAAATGATGGGAAGACATTTTGCAAAGTTCCCTCCCCCACTCCCTCAGCTGTAGGCCCAGCGCGCAAGCGCAGAAAGCGCTGCTGACCCGAACTGTGCCCGAGCTGTGTCAGCAAGCTGAGTGCGGCTGCCGCCAGCGGTCGCTCCCGATCTCTTTTTGGACCAGCCAGCCGCCGTAGGGAGAAAAGGGCGCGCGTGTGCGCGCGAGCGGAGTAGGCCCAGGTATCTCGTAAATACATTAACATCCTTTAACTCCCTCAGTTTGACACATTATTTGTCTGGCTGGCAGGATGGTGTCCTACCTAATGTTCACAATGAAAGGGATCGTTTTCCAAGTAGATGAATGAGTTTAAAACGAATAGTAAATTAATACAGTACAGATGATTATATGGTACATAATGTATTATTTATGATTTCTAAAGTTCATTATAATAATTTTTTCTATTGTAATATATCGCAGTGTAGCTGCATTATATATTTCCAGTTTTAGAGACATGACAGTACAGAAGGAACTCGAGTCCTGCTAACTCTGTACAGCAATCCAGTCAGTCCCATTCCCCCTTTATATCCGTGTTCAGCTGAATAGAACAGAATAGAATCCCAACAGTGCAGAAACAGGCCATTCGGCCCATCAATCTGCACCAACACTTTTGGACATTTAGGAGCAATTTAGCATAGCCAATCTACCTAACTGCACATCTTTGGACTGTGGGGGGAAACCAAAGCACCGGAGGAAACCCACACAGACAAAGGGAGAAAGTGCAAAATCCACACAGACAATCAGAAGAATTGAACCTGGGTCCCTGGTGCTGTGAGGCAGCAGTGCTGAGCACTGTGCCAGCTGAAAGGTTATTTCCTTCAAGCATCTGTCCAATTTCATTTTGAAATCACTGATCATCTCTGCTTCACCCTCATTGACAGTGAATTCCAGGTATTGATCACTCACTGCCAAAATAAAGCTCTTTCTCACTGACCCCTATCTCTCTAATCACGTAATAGAGCACTGCATATTACATACTTCTATAATCCCCATGCAAAAATACATTTGGGTCATTCAATCCATTATGTCTGTCTAGGCTCTCCAAATGAGCATCATGACTTAGTACCTGTCTCCTGCCTTTTATTTCTCTCTAAGAAATACAGGGAGTTGTGAAACTCTGTAATTGCATTTACTGCTTATTCTCTTCCCACACCGAGTGATGCATTAAGGCAGATTTCCATCTTTTTCTAAAGCTAGTAATTCCTGAAACAGGTTGCGAGTCTGTCACAGGGGATGTCAACATTGCTGAAGTCTCTCCCATTCTTACCGCCAGCCATTGATGAGTCTGGAAGGATTTCCATGTTGATCCACTCAATCTGCTTGACTGCTCCCTGTACCCACTTCCCTCGACCATCAATTTCCAGGGTGGGACACGAACCCGAAGCTTCCTGCTCAGAGGCAGGGCACTAGTCACTGCGCCACAAGACATCTAGTGCCTAGTATGTTGAGAGGGAAAGTGCTTGTGATTTTGTGCAGCTATTTAAAGTCAAATTTATCCTGTCTATTCAAACACTATTTGTCTCTGAATGCATAATTCAGTGATGTTGATTTTAGTTTGATTGTTACTGTAAAAAATTTAAACACATGAAACCTCGTCCATCTTTTCCTTTGAGTAATTTTGGAATTTTTTATTTTATGGTTATGGTTTCCCAGGGGACTCAGCAACAGAGATATATCCAGTGTTGTTTTATAGAACATATTAGGTGTAATATTTATGTTTCAGTTATAGAATTTATTTATTTCTATTTTTGTAATCTAGTATTGTCGCTATGTTATACATTTCCAGTTCAAGACATTATAGTTCAAAAGGAATCCATTTGGAAATTTGAGACATCAAATCTCTGCATTCCAATCCACTCAGTCCCATTTCCCCCTCTATATCCCCTTAGCCCCAAATGTTAATTTCCGTCCAAGTGCCCATCTAGTTTCATTTTGAAACCATTTGTCTCCTCTTCTATCATCCTCAGACAGTGAGTTCCAGATTATGACCCACTCACTGTCTAAAGAAACTTCTTCCTCACATCCCCCACCCACTGTCATAAACTAGAATTGCCTGTACTAAATGTTTATCCTGATGACTTTTGTCAAATCCTTTTCCAGAATATCAGAAGGGGAGGATTTGCAGACATAAATCTCAAATCAAATGTCAAGTGGAGAATTGACAGTCGCTCGATTGTCTGGACCTGAATATCAATGGCTTTTGAATCTAGAAGGAGAAATGTTTGTCTGTTCTGTAAACTTCAGAAGATTTTAAACATCAGTGCGACTGAAAAAGCACCAAGACATCTATGTGAATTAGAGTGTTCCGGTGTGGTAAAGATATTTAACCAGTTCCACAGCCTGAAGAACCATCACACCATTCACAGCCGAGAAAGACCGTATCCGTGCTGTGTGTGAGGACGTGTCTGCTGATCAGTGAACCTCGAAAGAGACAAGGACACCAACACCATGGAGAAACCGTGGAAATGTGAGGACTGTGGGAATGGATTCAGTTCCCCGTCTCAGCTGGAGATCCATCGACGCAGGCACACTGGGGAGAAACCATTTACCTGCTCCGAGTGTGGAAGGGGATTTACTAATTCATCTGACCTGCTGACACACCAGCAAGTTCACACAGGAGAGAGGCCATTCACCTGCTCTGAGTGTGGGAAGGGATTCTGTCGTTCCTCCAGCCTGCTGGAACATCAGCGAGTTCACACTGGGGAGAAGCCATTCACCTGCTCTGAGTGTGGGAAGGGATTCTCTCGGTCTTCCCATCTCCTGGTACACAAGCGAGTTCACACCGGGGAAAGGCCATTCACCTGCTTTGAATGTGAGAAGGGATTCATTAATTCATCCAAACTGCGGATATACCAGAGAGTTCACACTGGAGAGTGGCCGTTCACCTGCTTTGAGTGTGAGAAGCGATTCACTGATTTATCAAATCTGCGGACACACCAACGAGTTCACACCGGGGAGAGGCCATTCAAATGCTCAGAGTGTGAGAAGAGATTCCGTCATTCATCCAGCCTGCGGATACACCAGCGAGTTCACACAGAGGAAAAGATATTCGTCTGTTCGGGTTGTGGGAAGGAATTTTATTGCTCTGCCTCCCTGCGGATACACCAGCGAATTCACACTGGGGTGAGGCCATTCACCTGCTCTCAGTGTGGGAGGGGCTTCAGTCGGTCAGCCCACCTGCAGACCCACCAGCTCGTTCACACTGGGGAGAGACCGTTCCCCTGCTCCGAGTGTGGGAAGGGATTCACTCGGTTATCCATCCTGCTGACACACCAGCGGATTCACACCGGTGAAAGGCCATTCACCTGCTCTGAGTGTGGGAAGGGATTCATTGATTCATCCACCCTGCTGACACACCAGCGAGTTCACACTGGGGAGAGACCATTCACCTGCTCTGTGTGTGGGAAGGGATTCACTCGGTCATCCATCCTGAAGACACATCAGCGAATTCACCAGTAATTGCGGGGGTTGGATTCTGCTATTATTGCTGCTGTTAATCACATCCAGAACTGAACCATGTTCATTCTGACAGTTGAGTTCATGTTCTTTCTGACAGTTGAGTGGTCGGGTCGGAGGGTTTCTTTCAGCTGGACTGGCCGGTCTCACGACTCTGCTTCCAGTGGGCTGATGTTCATTGAGCCTGGGAGAGCACGTTTCCATGGAAATGACCCACAAAAGCTGATGAAGGACATTTATTTTATCCTGGACAGCAAATAGTGTTATTCCTGCCTCTCCAGGTAGATCTAAAATACATACATTTGTGTCTGTTGCATTGGGTCTACAGCACAGGGCCAGGCCGGTTGGATCAATTGGTCTGTGTCGTATTTATGCTCCACATGATTCTCCACCCGCCCCTCTTCATCTCCCCCATCAGCATCTCCTTCTGTTCCTTTCTCTCGCATGTATGTATACAGCTTCCCCTTCAATGAATTCATGCTGTTCACCTCAACCACTCGCTGTGGGAGTGAGTTCCACATTCTCACCACTCGCTGGATAAAGAGGTTTCTCATGAAATCCCTATTGGATTATTGAAGCCTGCATAATCTTAAAGACTTGCATCAGGTCACACTTTAGTCTTCTCTTTTTTTAAAGAAAAGCAGCCCCCGCCTTTCCTGAGGGCTAAATGCTCTGTTTTTCTGATACAGAATGATGTAGACGGGCTGGTCAGATCTGTGGCAAATAGAATTTAAGCCTGAAAAATGTGGGCTGATGCCTGTATTCATTAAAGATTATTGTATTCACTACTTACCTGTCAGTAACAGAAGATTGAATAAGTAGTGATCCTTAATTCTAATGTAATTAATGAATCAATAATCAATGAGTAGTTATATACCAAGACTGAATTTTACTTGCTGTAAAATGTAAAACTTTAGTTCCTGTTTATGTAAAGAATGTGCAATGAAGATAAAGATGGAATAATGTCGAGCACAGAGGAAGATGGTTGTCATTGTTGAGGTCAGTCATCTCAGCTCCAGGACATCACTGCAGGAGATCTTCAGGTTCTTGTCCGAGGCCCAACCGTCTTTAACAGCTTCATCAACAACCTTCCTCCATCATATTCCTTTTTCCCTCATGTATGTATACAGCTTCCCCTTCAATGGATTCATGCTGTTCACCTCAACCACTCGCTGTGGGAGTGAGTTCCACATTCTCACCACTTGCTGGGTAAAGAGGTTTCTACAGAAATTCCTATTGGATTATTGAACCTCTGCATAATCTTAAAGACTTCCATCAGGTCACCCTTCAGTCTTCTCTTTTTAGAAAAACGCAACCCTGGTCTTTCCTCTCAGTTCTGGTATTACTCTCATTGGGTAAACCAGTGTCCCATTTCCCTGTTCTGTCCCTTTGTCCTTTCAGGTTTATTTCCCTCAAGTGTCCATCCATTTTCCTTGTTAAATCTTTCATTGTCTCTGGCCTCATAGGCAGCGAGTTCCTGCTCATTACCACTCACTGCATTAAACTTCTCCCTCACATCCCCCTGCATCAGTCCAGAACTCACAAATCTGTGCACCCTCATCCTTGTACCATCAGCTAATCGGAACAGCTTTTCCTTTTTCACCTCATCTAAAGCTGCCATAAACTTGTCCACCTCGATCACATCTCCCCTCACCCTCCTGTGTTCCAAGGTGAACAACCTCAGTGTCTCCACCCTAACCTTGTGGATAAAATTCCTCCTCCCTGGAAGCATTCTCCAAATCTCTTCTACACCATCTCAAGGAGCCTGACATCCCTCCTAAAGTGTGGAAGAAGATTTTGACCAATGAAGGAACAGGGTGGCACAAAATAAGCCATTTCTGTCTCGAAAAGAGAATCCAGAATGTTTGAGTCTGAGAAATGAACTAAAAAAAGATCCACCTACAACTGAGCAAGAAGAAGCGAGTTTAACTGTGGAAATGACTGGAATCTTCTCTGTAGATTGGAACAATGGAGAAACTACAAACATGGGAGAAAGTAAAGTTCTAAAGGTGAACTATGAACTGTTCTAAAAACTGAACTTGAAAATTCACATCTGAGCAGCAGTGAGGACTCTCCTCTCGCAGAAAGAACTTTGGACAATAATTATCATAAGAAGAAAACTTTCAGAAAACACAGCAGCAGTAACATTCCTTCTTCAGTGGACTGTGTTTCCTGGACATGGAATTCAGTTGTTATCAAGATGGACTTGTGAACCTGAGATGGACATTGGAGGGATATTATGTGTATTTCAGGTTCAAAGTCAGTTAAACATAGGGAAACATAGGACTTAGAAAGAAGAGTAGGCCATTTGGCCCTTCGAGCCTGCTCCACCATTCAATAAGTTCACAGCTGTTGTTAAGATATACGTGCTATGCATTGGTGAGACTGGGGGAAGTATTTAAAATGGAGACCACAGATATTTTGGAGGATTATCAAATCATGGATGTTGTGAAATATAGAATCCCTACAGTAGAGGAGGCCATTCAGCCCATCGAGTCTGCTCTGGCCCTCCGAAAGAACATCCTCCCTTTTTGAAACAATTTTTCCAATTAAGGGGCAATTTAGCGTGGCCAATCCACCTACCCTGCACATCTTTTTGGGTTGTGGGGGTGAGACCCACGCAGACACGGGGAGAATGTGCAAACTGCACACAGACTGTGACCCGGGCCGGGATCGAACCTGGGTCCTCGGTGCCCTGAGGCAGCAGTGCTAACCACTGCGCTACTGTGCTGCCCTAAGAACACCATCCCTAAGCCCATTCCCCCAACCCGCAACCCCAACTAACCACATCTTTGGACACTATGGGGCAATTTAACTTGGCCAATCCTGCTAGTCTACACATCTTTGGACTGTGACAGGAAACAAAATCACCCGGAGGAAATCCACGCAGACAATCACCCAAGGCTGGAATCGTACCCAGGTCCGTGTCGCTGTGAGGCAGCAGTCTTACCCACTGGAGTGCTGGAGTAACATTACTGTCCATTTTAATGTTCACATAATATATTTGTAGATCAGAGACAGAAGGACAGGAACTTGCAATCAGTTTGGAAATAACTCCAATATCTCCTGTTCTCAAACACTTTGTCTGGAAAGTTAACAAATGGGATGAAGCCAAATCTTTAAAAGTCTTTATTTCAAATCGTCACCGTGCTGTCAGTGGAAAGGGTTAACTTCAATTTCTCTGCTCCCAAAGGTATTGGAGCAAACATTCTCAAATGTGCACAACTGTGTTGACTTTGTGTAACTTTATTTTCAGATAAAAGAACCAAACACCATTTTAAACTTTGTTTCCTCAATTCTTTGGGCATTTTTCTCAGCTTTGCCCAAATGTGTTTTTTCCTCTTTCTTCAGGCACCTTTCCAATTGATTCAAATAAAACTAAAGAAAAATAAAGGTAAAACAATCAGCTTTCACAGGTAACCAAAAGCTTCAACCTTCTTACACCAAAAGAAGTTAAAGAGGGTGGAGCTTCAAAAACTTGTGAAATCCAATTCACAACGTTAAGGCTGAAGTTTAACTTAAGAGAATCCAACATTTCACTGCCTTTTACAATTGTACAAATAAATTGCAATTCATACTTAAAGATTTACTTTTACTCAGTAATTAGAACATGTCACTTTTCTCAGCAGAGACTCCAGATCAAATTCCAATTGTTCACGTCTCTTGTAGCTGGTGTGTGGAGAAGATCATGTTCACTTAGATGTCAGCACAGAAACCGCACTGTGATTCTGGATACACTCAGTCTGCAAGTAGATGGATCTTTTAAACATCTCCCTGGCGAAGGTCTTTCCAGTGATGCTAAGGAGTGAGATGTCCCTGTAGTTGTTGCAATCTCCTCGGTCACTACTGCATTTATAGGTTATGATGATTTTAGCATCATGCACATGGAATTGTTCCGACCTCCCAACAGAGGAGGAGGTGGTGAAGGTATGACAGTCGATGGGACTTTCTGTGTGTGAGCAGTTCAGCTGGAATTCCATCTTTGTCGGGCACCTTTCTGCTTGCTCAGCAATCAATGGCCTTTTCCAGCTCAAATGATGAGGGTTCCTTGTCCAACTGAACCATGACAGGAAGCTGCAGGAGATTGCAGAGACTGGGAGATGTCCACAGCTCACAGTCATGTTCAACCCAGCGGGACATCTGTTTACATCTGCCAGGATGTCACCATCTGGGATTTCAGGGGCACAACTTTGGTGATGGTGACCCAGCGCCCTCTTCCCATCACACACAGCACACAGATTTCTGTTATCGCAGGCAGTTTGGAATTACTGACGTTGGCTGATTCAGTGTTTATTTGCACAATCTCTCCGTGTTTTATACAAGTGTCTTGATTATTTTCACATGCTGCCGTGTTCTCGGTGTTGGGTTTATGTTGTACATCAGGTCGGCTTTGCTTTTTGCTTCAATGACAGATATCATCTCTGCTGAGTGTGTCTCAAACCAGTCTGTGCTGTAGGTTCCACTTTTACCATTGAATCCTGTCGGATCTTTAGTGTAGAAGGAGGCCATTTGACCCATTGAGTCTGCACAGACCCTCTGAAAGAGCACTCTATCTCAGCCCACTCCCGGCCCGATCCCCGAACCCTGGCTGCTGCCGCTGATTGATTGATTGATTGATATTTATTGTCACATGTACCGAAGTACAGTGAAAAGTGTTTTTCCGCGGCCAAGGGAACGTACACAGTACGTACATAGCAGACAAAAGAATAATCGACAGAGTACATTGACGGTGGTTCATCAACAAAATAGTGATTGGTTACAGTGCGGAACAAGGCCAAACAAGAGCAGCATAGGGCGTTGTGAATAGTGTTCTTACAGGGAACAGATCAGTCCAAGGGAGAGTCTTTGAGGAGTCAGTAGCTGTTGGGAAGAAGCTGCTCCTATGTCTGGATGTGCAGGTCTTCAGACTTCTGTACCTTCTGCCTGATGGAAGGGTCTGGAAGAGGGCAAAGCCTGGGTGTGAGGGGTCTCTGACAATGCTGTCTGCCTTTCTGAGGCAGCGGGAGGTGTAGACAGAATCAATGGGAGGGTGGCAAGCTTGTGTGATGCGTTGGGCTGAGTTCACCACACTCTGCAGTTTCTTGCAATCTTGCTGTGTGAGAAATGATTGAACTCAGTGACTTCCAAGTTTCATCAATATCAATGTTGATTGATTAAGTTTTTATTGATGTGCCTGTGAAATATTTCACAGTTTAGTTTAATGCTCCTTGATAATGTAATTTCACAATGGACATGTTACTGTGAGGAATGTGTGAGTAACAATTATCAGCAAGGATTAATCAGCACTTTCTAATTGAAGATGTTAATCAGTGGAACCTTTTAAACTCTGAATTGTAGATTTTGGATCAAACATCAATTTAGGACGATCCTGTTAAGAGTTCTTGAATGAAGGGGAATATCACAGATGCTGCTTTGAAAATGGGACATTGCAGCCCCGAGAATCAATGACATCTGAAAATATTAAACTGCAGCCAGTTCTAGGGTTTGTTAACATCAGCAGAATCAAACCAGATATTGTCAGACCATCAATGCTGGATGTGAATAACAGTAGCATAAACAGCAAAATCCAATCCCTGCAGTCACTTGTCAACTTGCTGATGTCTCAGCTCATATCGTGACTGAGTGAATCCCTTCCCACAGCGTCGATGGTCGGTCAAGTCCCTTTGTGAATTTGTTGGTGTGCACTGAAGGTGGATGACTTTATGAGCATCTTTCCAATGAAACTACAGCTGAATAGCTTCTCCATAGTGTAACTTCACTGGTGTCTGAGCAGACTGGATGATTGAGTGAATCCCTTCCCACAAACTGAGCAGGTAAACAATCTCTCCCCGGTGTGAACACAATTGTGTATAGTGAGATTAGATGAAGACATGCACCTCTTTGCACAGGACATGCAGCTGAATGCTCTGTCCTCAGAGTGAATTCGTTGGTGTAACATGAGTCCAGCTGACTGAGTGAATCCCTTCCCACACACACAACAGGTGAACAGCCTCTTCTCAGCATGAACCTGCTGGTGTCTAAGCAGGTTGGATGACTGAGCGAATACCTTTCCACACTTTTAGCAGGTGAATGGCCTTTCTCCAGTGTGAATCCGCTGGTGTGTAAGCAGGTTGGATAACTGAGTGAATCCCTTCCCACACTTGTAGCAGGTGAATGGCCTCTCGCCAGTGTGAATCCGCTGGTGTGCAGTAAAGACGGAAGAACAAGTGAACCCTTCCCACAAGTGCAGCAGGTGAGCGGTCGCTCCCCAGTGTGAGTATGTTGGTGTGCAGTGAGGGAAGAGGAATGCCTGAACCTTTTTTCACAGGAAGTACAGCTGAATGGTTTGTCTTCTGCATGATATCGCTGGTGTAACACGAGGCCAGCTGATTGAGTAAATCCTTTCCCACATTCCGAGCAGGTGAATGGTCTCCTGTGTGAATACGCGGTGGGTTTCCAGCAGGCATTGATAATGGAATTCCTTCCCACAGTCTCCACATTTCCATGTCTCCATGATCCAGGTGTCCTTGTATCTCTCCAGTTCGGACAACCAGTTGAAGCCTTGGCCACACAGAATATATGGATGTTTCCTCCTCTATGTGAATGGTGCAGGCTGAGTAATTGGTTGAAGCACTTTGCACAGTCAGTGAACTGGAACACTGTCACTCAGATGCATCTGCCTCTGTCCTTTTCCAATCACATTGCTATTTGAAATGTTCTCCCACAGGTAGAACAGGCAAACATTTCTCCTTCCACATTCAAAGGCTGTGGATATCCAGGTAATGATGAAGCCATTAACTCAGCCAAATGCTGCTATAATATTTGGTTTGAACAAAGAAAAGTACAGCACAGGAACAAGCCCTTCGGCCCTCCATGCCTGCGCCGACCATGCTGCCCGTCTAAACTAAAATCTTCTACACTTCCGGGGTCCATATTCCTCTATTCCCATCCTATTCATGTATTTGTCAAGATGCCCCTCAAACGTCACTATCGTCCCTGCTTCCACCACCTCCTCAAGCAGCGAGTTCCAGGCACCCACTACCCACGGTGTAAAAAACGTACCTCGTACATCTCTAAGCCTTGCCCCTCGCACCTTAAACCTATGCCCCCTAGTAATTGACCCCTCTACCCTGGGAAAAAAATCTCTGCATATCCACTCTGTCTATGCAAAACCGTTTGAGTTTCCAGTCTTTGAAATCTCCCCTTTTAATACCCTGTAAAAGGAGTTTACAAAAGTCATCACTGTCAGTCCAGGATAGAAATTCAGGAAACTCAATTCTAGTTTCTCTGCAACATTTTTTCTTCTCTGGTTTCCCCAAAGCTGTAAATCCCCGTCCCACACACACTCCCTCCTCCCTGGGCTGAAATCCAAACCCATCTCACCATTTCTTTCCTCCACTCCCAGTTTTCTCCCTCCCTCTCCTCTGCCTGGGTTCAGTTCTCTAGCTCATGTCTGCAGACTGACATTAAAATCCACGGGTCTTTTGGGGGGGGGTTGGGGCCTCCAGCCGGTGTTTGCGAATTCTCCCCACCCACCTGCCAGGGTTTCCTTCCTTGCCAGAGGTCAGAGTCCTCATTGATTTGAGTGCAAAGTGTAAGCTCTTATTTATTATCCCCCCCTCCCCCATCCTCTGATGTGAACCATCCTCCAGTGTCTGAAGCAGGATGGTGCCCGTTAACCTGGGCCTGTTCCCGGGAGGGAGGGAGAAGCCCCGCAGCTGCAAACGAGAGAGCTGATAGTGATTGTGAAGGGTTTGCTCCAGCTCACAATGCCCGGGGACTGATTGACGGCAGGTTCGGACCAATAGGAAGGGGCGGAGCTGGAGGACTGAATGGAAAGGGCTGGTCCTTCAACCAATCAGAGTGAATGAGGGGCGGGGCTGAGCCCGGCTCTCCCTCATTGGCTGAAACTCTGCATCATTTTGAAAGCTGATTTGTCTCAAACTCCAGGAGAAAACTGGACTTTTCTGTGGTTTTAAACAGATGAGAGGAAATGAAGGGATCTGGAAAGCAGCAGATTCTTCATGTTGTTCCAGGAAAGTGGGGCCTGTGGAATGTCAGGTTTTACAGAGCACACGGTCAGCCTGTGGTTTCACGCTGGATAAAGAATCTGCAAACAAGGCAAGGGAATAAACAATTAATGGTAGGACCCGAGGAACTACAGAGGATCGGAGGGACCTTGGTGGGCATATCCATAGGTGAATGAAGAGGTATATTCCAGAAACATATATATGGACAAATTCAAAGATGCCAGACAATGCTTGGAATGCGAGCATTAGCAGGTGATTAAATCTTTAAATATCTGTAAAGATTTAATCACCTGCTAATGCTCGCATTCCAAGCATTGTTTGGCATCTTTGAATTTGTCTATATATATGTTTCTAGAACATACCTCTTCATTCACCTGAGGAAGGAGCAGCGCTCCGAAAGCTAGTGATATCGAAACAAACCTGTTGGACTTTAACCTGGTGGACTGTGCTCACCCCAGTCCAACGCCGGCATCTCCACATCATAGAATATAAGAGCAGGGAGGTTATGATTACGTAGACTATACAGTGCAGAAGGAGGCCATTCAGCCCATCGAGCCTGCACTGGCCCTTGGAAAGAGCATCCCCATTTAAGACCAGAACTCCGCCCCATACCCGTAACCCAGCAACCCCACCCAACCCCTTTGGACACTAAGGGCAATTTAGCATGGCCAATCCATCTAACCTGCACGTCTTTGGACTGTGGGACGAAACCGGAGCACCCGGAGGAAACCCACGCAGACATGGGGAGAACGTGCAGACTCCACACCGACAGTGACCCAAGCCGGGAATCGAACCTGGGACCCTGGAGCTGCGAAGCGACTGCTAACCACTGTGCTACCGTGCCGCCCTGATGGAGCTGAATAAAATGCTGGTTAGACCACAGCTGGAGTAGTGTGTGCAGTTCTGGAAGGAAGTGATTGCACTCGAGAGGATGCAGAGTAGATTCACCAGGATGGCCTGGGCTGGAGTATTTCAGCTAACAAAAGAAACTGGATAGTCTGGAGTTTTCCTAGGAGCAGAGAAGGCTGAGAGGGACCTGATTGATGTGTATAAAATTATCGAGTGAATTAGTGGTGAATAGATGGGGTGGACAGGATGGAACCTTTCCCCTTAGCCGAGGGGTAAATAACCAGTGGGCCTAGAAAGGAAACTTTCCCCTTAGCTTAGCGGAGGGGTCAATAACCAGTGGACCGGGAAAGGAAACTTTCCCCTTACCGGAGGGGTCAATAAGCAGGGGCATAGATTTCAGGTAATGGCAGGAAGTTTACAGGAGATGCGAAGAAAAACATTTTCACACAGAGGTCGGTGGGAATCTGGAACTCACTGTCTGAAAGTGTGGTAGAGAATGTAAACTTCACAACATTTTAAGAAGTATTTAGATGAGCACTTGAAATACTGTAGCATGGAAGGCTATGGTCTAAGTGCTGGAAAATGGGATTAGAGTAAATAGGTGCTTGATGTGGACACACATGGAGGCCCATACCGGCCTCCCGAACAGGCACCGGAATGTGGCGACCAGGGGCTTTTCACAGTAACTTCTTTGAAGCCTACTCATGACAATAAGCGATTATTATTATATTATAATGGGTTAAAGCGCATCTTTCACTCCTGGAAAAACTGTCTGACTCTAATCGTACCATTCAAATCACTCAATGGAATTGTCAGGAACCACATTGCTTGAAGAGGAAGGTTGCTGACACCTAATGATAAGGAGCACTCGCACAAGCAGCAAAACACATAACTTTGGTCAGACAAGATTTTACCATTTTAAATTCATACTGACTATTCATTGTTATGTTTATCGTTTCCAGATTTTAAAAATTCTCTCCTTTACTCAGGATTCGACTATTTACCGATGTGAAGCTCATTTTTTCATCATTCCCTGGACACGTTCATGGTAGCACAGTGGTTAGCACAGTTGCTTCATAGCGCCAGGGTCCCAGGTTCGATTCCCGGCCTGAGTCACTGTCTGTGTGGAGTCTGCACGTTCTCCCCGTGTCTGCGTGGGTTTCCTCCCACATGTCCCGAAAGACGTGCTGTTAGGTGAATTGGATATTCTGAAGGAACTGAGAGGGTTCATGGAGCAAACGGAGGGAGCAGATCCATGGAGATTTAGCGGGCCGATGGCGAGGGAGTTCTCATACAACTCCCACGTCCCACGAATTGACTACTTTGTTGTGAGTAGGGACCTGCTGGCCGGAATGGTGAGGGCAGAATATTCAACAATTGCCATATCGGACCATGCTCCGCACTGGGTAGACCTGCAGTTTCCGAGCATGAGGGCGCTGGAGAAGTTTGGGCTGGCGAGGGGGAACGAATTTAGATACAGTTGTGGGATTTTGTACGCAGATTGGTGTCGTCCTTCCCACGTCTCTCGCCGAAGGGGAGGCAGGACAGGGGAGAGGTGGGAGAGGGTAGAGTTTCAGATGTCTACAAGGAACTAATGGGAGCTGAGGATACGCAGACTTTCCTGGCTCAAATCCATGGTTCCCCGAATCGGCATTTCACTTGACCCTGTCCCCAACCCGAAGTGCTGGCGAAACTGCCTCCAAATTCTCAACAAAGCTATTACTACCGGACTCCCTGAGTATTTCCCCGGGGCCGTCGGGAGCGGTGCTGTTGCTTGCGCCTTCAATCTCGACCCCTGACACAAACTTTCCTCCATTCTGACCCACTGGAAGTCAACCCCTCTGACCCAGCTCCGTACCTTCTCCATATTCTCCATAATTCATCAGGTTCGGAAGACCCAAACCCCCTGCCTGTCTTCCTCTCTGTCATAGCACCTTTCTAATTCTGGCCACCTTTCGTCCCCATATGAACGAGGTAATCATCCCTTCAATCTCTCTAAAAAATGCATTTGGGAGGAAAATCGGCAGGCATTGGAAAATAAACAAAAATCGTGGCAACACGTTCATTTTAACCACCTGTACCCAACCTGCCAGTGACAAAGGGAGACCATCCCACCTTGCCAGATCGGCTTTCACCCTCCCCACTAAACTATAAATGTTGTAGCTATGGTGCCTCCCCCAATCCTAAGCAACCTGCACCCCCAGGTATCTAAAGTGAGTCCCTGCCTTATGGAATGGCAGCCACCCCCCCCCCCCCAACCGACCGGCCGAGACACCACAAAATACTCACTCTTGTCTAGATTTAATTTGTATCCCGAGAAAGACCCAAACAGCCGAAGCAGCTCCAATATTCCCCCTGTTGGCACACTCGGTTCTGACACATATAAGTCATCGGCATATAAGAACACCCGATGCTATATCCCCCCCCCCCCCACCCCCCCCACTCACCCCGCACTATCCCTGTCAATACCCTCAAACCTCTTAACGCGATGGCCAGTGACTCAATCGCGAATGCAAGAAGCAGGGGGGACATAGACATCCCTGCCTCGTCCCACGATGGAGAGAAAAGTATTCTAAGCTGATGTTATTTATGCGGACACTTGCCCTCGGCTCCTTATACAGTCGCTTTACCCAGTCCACAAATCTTGGTCCAAACCCAAACCACTCCAGAACTGCCATCAAGTACCCCCATTCTACCCGGTAAAACGCTTTCTCGGCATCCACTGCAACAACCATCTTTGATTCCTTGATGCCATAATCACGTTCAATACCCTCCTAATGTTCGAAAAGAGCTGCCTCCCCCTCACAAACCCCATCTGATCTTCACCTATCACCTTCGGGAGGCACTCCTACAGCCTACCTGCCAGTACCTTCGCCAATATCTTTGCGCCACGTTTAAAAGTGATATGGGCCTATACGACCCACACTCCGTCGGATCCTTATCTCTTTTAAGCAACAGGGAAGTCAGTGCCTGCCCAAAAGTTTGTGGTAACACCCCCTTCCCCATCGCCTCCTCAAACATCCGCACCATCAGTAGTACCAGCTTATCTTTGAATTTTTTAATAATATTCCACCGGAAACCAATTCGACCCTGTCACCTCCCCGACTGCATCCTCCCAATCGCATCTTTTATCTCCTGCTCCACTATCGCCCCTTCTAATGTCGCCCTGTCCCCCTCCCCTAACCTTGGGTACTCCAGCTCATCTAGAAATTTCTACATCTCCTGGCCTCCCCCAGGTGACTAAGACCTGTACAACCTCTCAGAAAATTCCTGAGACCTTGTTAATCTGATTTGGAGCTACCACCAACTTCCCTGCCCTGTCCCACACCTGGACAATTTCCCTTGCTGCAGCCTCCCTCCGGAGCTGACCCACCAACAAGCGCCATGCTCGTAAACTGCATCCCTTGCTCGCCCCAATTGGCGTACCACCTTGCTGGTAGCTAGTTGGTCAAAGCTCGACTGAAGTTCCTTCCTCTTTTCCAACTTCGCTGGATCCCTATCTTTTGCATACCTATCTACCTCCAGAATATCTATTACCCTCTGACGCTCCAACCTCTCATCTTTGTCTTGCCTAGCCTTGAACGAGATCACCTCACCCCTCCCACCGCCTTTAGAGCCTCCCAAACAACCACCTTTGACACCTCACCCATGCAACTGAAACCTACATATTCCTCGATTACTTTTTCAATTTTGTCACAGACCCCTTTGTCCCCCAACAGTCCCACATCTAACTTCCACCCTGGTTCCTGTACCACCCCCTTCTCCAGTACCATATCCA
Source organism: Scyliorhinus torazame (assembly GCF_047496885.1). NCBI lineage: Eukaryota > Metazoa > Chordata > Chondrichthyes > Carcharhiniformes > Scyliorhinidae > Scyliorhinus > Scyliorhinus torazame. The sequence continues at coordinate 71,173,394 of NC_092711.1, read as the reverse complement.
CCCAATGCAGAGCATGATCTGATGTTGCAATTGCGGAGTACTCCGACCCCTTAACCCCAGCCAGCAGCACCTTCCCCACCATGAAAAAGTAATCCGCGAGTACACATTATGAACTGCTGAGAAAAACAAGTACTCCCGCTCCCTCGGTGCAGAAACCTCCATGGGTCCACCCCTCCCATTTCCACCATTAGCCCAGCCAGCACCTTCCCCCCCCGCCCCCCACTGACGGAACCTGCGAGCGCAGCGTGACCTGTCCAACCTTGGCTCCTGCTCCAGGTTCCAGTCCACCTTCTCCCCCCCACCATCCGTTTGTGTGAATCCAAGTTGGGGATGGCTCTACACACCTTCTTTGCAAATCCTACATCGTCCCAATGGGACCATATACACTTACCAGCGCCACTAGCCTCCCCTCCAGCATCCCTGTGACTATGTTTCATACAATGATTCAATATTTATTCACTATCACATATTTGTTACTGTTATTCGATCACACACACACACACGTAATTCAAACTGCAAAGCTATTATGCACAAGACCTGAACTTAATTCAGAGTGACTGGCAAGTCTCAGACAGATAGTGGCCTTTATCTGTATCTCGAATCTTGTAGTCCTCAATGTTCAGTCCTTGGTCTGGTCTGTCCCTGGCTCTGGTCTTCCTTCAGGTGGTCGGGTGATGGTCTACTCCGTCGACCAGCGGAAATCACCGTTGTTGGTTACTGCTGCAGAGATTCTAAAGTTGTGCAGAACCTTTTAAAGCTGCTTGAATTTCGTCCCCGTTGGTGGACCCCTTGGTCTTTTGTCAATCAATTGATCAGGGATCAATTAGCCTGATCGATCAAATCCAATCAGGAGCTGCCGCGTCAATTTTGGGGTGGGCACTCAGTGACCATGCCTGGAAGTGTTCGGGGCATGTAGGCTTTCCACTGTGCCGCTGTGTCTGGTAAAGAAGTGTGAATGACAGGACGATTCTATTGTTCCTGGGATGGCCTGGAGATGGCCATTTGCTTATGTTATTTGCATCAACCTGTAAAATATTTTGAAGTCTGCAAAACCTTTTGTTGCAACGTTTTTGATCTGTTCTGCAGCCTGCTTGTCCATAAAACCTGACCACCTTTCCCAGCATGCCTTTCTGGACACCATTTTAGGTGGCCACAGAATAGAATGTGAACTGGCAAAATACATAAAAATGGATTGTAAACATTTGGCTCAGACAAAGGTTTGTCCATTCCAGATAGAGTCAGGAGAATTTATAATGAGGAATAGAGATCTCTACAGCCACCTCGTTCAACACTCTGGGATACAGATCACCAGCTTTTGCGGTTTTATTAACTTTCAACCCCATTAATTTCTCCAGTGCTACTTTTTCACCAATACTAATCTCTGCCAGTCCCTTGGTTCTCTGGTGTTTTGGGGACAATTTCTGTATCTTCCTCTGTGAAGACAGACACACATTGTTCAGTTTCTCTGCCATTTCCTTACTCCCCATTACAAACTCTCCTGTCTCTGCCTGGAATGGACCCACATTGGTCTTTGCTAATCTTTTCCTTTTCACATCCCTGGAGAAGCTTTCCCAGTCGGTTTTTTTATGTCTCTCGCCAGTTTGCTCTCATCAGTTTCTTGATCCTTCTTTGCTGAATTCTAATGGATCTCATGGAATCATTAACTTTTCTTGTTCTCCACAGTTACATTACTTTTCCTGTTGGATTTTTGTTCCTTAAAGGAATCTATATTTGTTGTATACATGTTGTCAGGTAGATGTACCTTTAAGAAATGGGTGTTTATCAAATAGCTGCAGTGATGTCAGTGAGTGGGTGGAGCTGGGCTGTCTGTCTTTCACTTTTGTTTTTGAGCTGGCAGCTGCAGTGTGTTTTTGGTTTCATTTTCAGAGGTGAAGAGCTGCATTCACACCAAGATGTTATGATCTCTCTCTGCAAACTAAAGATCACTTGATCATTTCAAAGTAATACCTGTTTTTGTAGAGAATTTAAACCTTCTGTCTTTATTTTAAAAGGGTTTCACTTGTGGATGTTGTTTGAAATGTTATCAAGGGTTATCTATAGAATACTGTATCTTTTTTTTGGGGGGGGAATCAGGATTGGTAGTTGATAAACTGTTTACTGTGTGTTTATAAAATGTTAACTGGATTCATAGAATAAACATTGTTTTGTTTCAAACATACTTTAGCTCTCTGTTGCATCATACCTGTAAAGTGGGCCCTTGTGCTCCCCATAACCACAATCTATTTAAAGTTGTGGGTCAGGTGAACTCCATGGTATACTTTGGTGTTCTCTAAACCCTGGCCCATAATAAATTGGGGGTTAGTCCGGGATAAAAGTCTATCTTTCGTGATTGGGTTGGCTTAGTGAACTCAAAGATAGTGAGGGGTGAGCATATTTGTGCTTGCTTTTCTGGTGTGGAACTCCAGTTTAAGTAGGGAGTGTGTTGCGGACAATAACTCTTTCAGAGGATTGGACATTGTTGGGGCTGGAGAAGGTCACACACAATATGTTTCGAACAGAGACTAAAAAAAGATTTTTAGATTTGGCAAAAACATTGGTTAGCGTTACCTGACAGCACACAGAAAGAAGAGGTACTTACGGCGCTAGGTGAGCATTTAAAATTGCCTGAGATCCAGTCTCAGTAGAAATGGCAAAAATTCAGTTACAAATCAAGCAACTTGAACATGAAAAAGAATTAAAGCAGCTTGAATACAAAATGAGAGAAAAAGAGAGAGAAAGGGAGACACAGATCAAGGAAAAAGAAAAGGAGAGAGAAGAAAAAAAACAAAGAAAGAATAGCCCCAGCAGAACAAAAACAAAAAGAAAAAGAGAGAGAGGAAAGGGAAAAAGAGAGGGACTTTGGACTTCAGAAAATGGCCATGAAACATGACAGTCAGTTAAAATTGACGGATATAAAGGGAAACATACAGTTGGAGGACAGTGATGAGGATAAAGAGAAAGAGCATCGTAGTCAAAGGCTTGGTGGGGAACTATTTAGATATGTCCAAGCATTGCCAATATTTGATGAGGAGGTAGAAGCCTATTTCATTTGAGAACATGGCTAAACAAATGAAATGGCCTCAGGAGATGTGGTTATTATTGATTCAAACAAAGCTGGTAGGTAGGGCTAGTGAAGTGTTTGCATCACTATCAGAGGAGATATCTGGGACGTATGAGGAGGTGAAAACATCCATCTTAGGTCCATATGAACTAGTGCCTAAAGCCTACAGACATAGGATTAGAAATTTAAGGAAAGAACCTGGTCAAACGTACGTGGAGTTTGAAAGGATCAAACAGAGTAATTTTGATAGGTGGATGAAAATAGACCAAATGTATGAAGCTTCAGAGAAATTATTGTTTTGGAAGAGTTTAAAAATCCAATTCCTGATGTAGTGAGAACTCATGTGGAAGAGCAGAGGGTTAAAACTGTGAGGTTAGCAGCAGAAATGGCAGATGATTATGAATTAGTTCATAAATCAAAGCTTGGTTTCCAACATTAGTTTCAGCCTGTGAGGGACAGAAACTGGGGGAAAAAGAAATACTCAAGTGGTAGAGGGAAAGGAGATCTGATTGGATATAATGAGAGTGTACCTCAGAATAAAAAAGAAATCCAAGAGGGTGGAAGAGAAATGAAAAGTTTCAAATGTTTTCACTGTAATAAACTAGGACATGTAAAGTCACAGTGTTGGTGGTTGAAGAAAAGCTGATGTGGTAAAACAGGATAAGACAGTGGGGTTTCTTAAAGTGGTAAAGGAAAGCCCAAGTGAAGCGAAGGAGGTGCAAAAGATTCTACAGGCTGATCAAGAGTTGATTGATAAGAAGGTGCCAGATCTCTTTAAAGAATTTACTTGTATGGGTAAAGTTTGCTCATGTGCATCAGGAGGAGCAGGTAAAGAAGTCACAATTTTGAGAGATACGGGAGCTAGTCAATCTTTAATAGTCAGAGATGAGGAGTTATGTAGTTTGGGAAGAATACTGCCAGAAAAGGTGGTAATATGTGGAATTCAGGGTGAGAGTAGTAGTGTTCCATTATATAAGGTAAGGTTGGAAAGTGCAGTGAAGAGTGGTGAAGTGGTAGTAAGAGCAACAGAGAAACTATCTTGTCCAGGAATACAGTTTATCTTGGGTAATGATATAGCTGGATCGCATGTGGAAGTGATGCCCACTGTGGTTAATAAGCCAGTGGAAAATCAGACAACTGAAGTATTGAAGGACGAATATCCTGGGATTTTTCAGGAGTAACGAGGTCGCAAAGTCACAGGTTAAGACAAGGGGAGACATCAAAGAGTGAAGATAAAGTCAAAGTTCAATTATCAGAAACGACTTTTGATCAGATGGTTGGAAAAGAACAACAACAGGTGGAGGTTGAGGCGGATATTTTTATTTCAGGAAAATTGGTGGAGTTACAACAGAAATATTACAGCTAGAAAGATTGTGGAGGAGTTACTTAAATTCTTTACTAGATATGGACTACCCACAGAAATACAATCTAATCAAGGACCAAATTTTATCTAAAGGTTGTTCGAAGAAGTTATGGATAGCTTAGGAATAAAACAATTTAAATCAACTGCATACCATCCAGAATCACGGGAGCGTTAGAAAGGTGGCATCAGACATTAAAGACAATGTTGAGGCCTTATTGTCACGATTATCCAGAGGATTGGGATAAAGGAATTCCATTCGTACTGTTTCCAATTAAGGATGCACCGAATGAGTCAACCAAATTCAGTCCTTTTGAACTAATTTTTGGTCATGAGGTAAAAGGACCACTTCAAGTGATTGAGGAAAAATTGGTGATTGAGCAGTCGGAACTTACATTATTGGATTACGTGTCAAACTTTAGGGAATGATTAAATAGAGCAGGGGAATTGGCGAGACAACATTTAAAAGTTGCACAAAATGTGATAAAACGGTAGCGGACAAGAAAGCAAAGGTTTGTAGTTTTGCCAGTGGAGACAAAGTTTTAGTATTGTTATCAATGGCCGGTGAACCTTTAAAAGCAAAGTTTTGTGGACCTGATGAGATTGCAAGGAAAGTAAGTGAGGTGAATTATGTGGTAAAAATGCCAGAAAGGAAAACTCACCGAATGTGTCATGTGAATATGCTTAACAGGTACTTTGAAACGGAAGGAGAGAAACTGGAGGAGGTTTTAATGATTCTAACTCAAAGTGACAAACCAAATCCAGATGACTTTGAGTTTGACATCCCTCAAATTAAATTGTAAAATGAGGATGTTCTTAAAAATTGGGATAAATTGTTGAGTTACCTTCCAGAGGAAAGATAAACTTTGGTATTCTCGAAACCCTGGCCCATAATAATGTGAAATAAAAGTCGCATAAATCCCAGAGGACCATAGGCTGCTCTCCCCTTTGACAGAGAGAGAGCTGACTGGAGGCGATTTAACCCGAGGGTCAGCGCTCCTCAGGCAAGGGGCCTGTTTGAGAAGGTGGGGCCTTCATGAATAACCCCAGCCAGTACGGGAGTTGAATCCTCACTGTTGGCCTTGCTCTGCATCACGAACCAGTCGTACAGCCAACTGAGCTAACCGACCCTCTCGTAAATATGTAATAATTCCTTAAATATTAGGTGTTCCCTGGACCAATCAGTTTCCCAGTCCATCTCAAACAACTTGCCCCTCATATCCTGATAGGTTTCTTCTGTGAGGAACACCCAGATAAATTAAACAAAAGAACTTTGTAACCATCAGGGCCCATCTCCATGGCAACATGGCATGCTTTGAGGGGTTTGAAACAGAAATGGAAACTAAATATCTTCAAACTTCCAAATACCCTTTCACTCTGTGATCCTTGTGCAATTTGAAGCCAAGTATGAGCAACAAGGCTCAAAGTGCATCAGGAGGCAAAGTGGTGAGACCGGTCAGTCCAGCAGAAAGAAACCCTCTGACCATCCCCACTGACCACCTGTCAGAATGAACAAAATGCAGTCCTGGGTGTAGAGCAGAAACAATAACAGCAGAATCCAACCCCTGTAATCAATTGTGAAATTGTTGGTGTCACAGCTGGTGCGATGAATCATGCAATCCTGTCTCACATTGAGAGGTGGATGGCATCTCCCCAGTGTGAACTCGCTGGTGTCTCCGAAGGGTGGATAACCGAGGGAATCCCTTCCCACACTGAGAGCAGCCTCTCCCCAGTGTGAACTCGCTGGTGTCTCCGCAGGTGAGATAACCGAGTAAATCCCTTCCCACACTGAGAGCAGGTGAATGGCCTCTCCCCAGTGTGAACCCGCTGGTGTCTCTGAAGGTGAGATAATTGAGTGAATCCCGTCCCACACTGAGAGCAGGTGAATGGCCTCTCGCCAGTGTGAACTCGCTGGTGTTTCTGCAAACTGCATAGTTCAGTAAATCCTTTCCCACACTGAGAGCAGATGAACGGCCTCTCCCCGGTGTGAATTAGCTGGTGTCTCAATAGACGAGATGAATCACAAAATCCTTTTCCACACTGGGAGCAGGTGAATGGCCTCTCTCCGGTGTGAACTCGCTGGTGTGACTGCAGGTGAGATAACTGAGTGAATCCCTTCCCACACTGAGAGCAGGTGAATGGCCTCTCCCCAGTGTGAACTCGCTGGTGTTTCCGCAGGTGGGATAATTGAGTAAATCCTTTCCCACACTGAGAGCAGGCAAATGGCCTCTCCCCAGTGTGAATTCGCTGGTGTCTCAATAGGCGGGATGAGTCACAAAATCCTTTCCCACACTGAGAGCAGGTGAATGGCCTCTCCCCGGTGTGAACTCGCTGGTGTGACTGCAAGCTGTATACTTCAGTAAATCCTTTCCCACACTGGGAGCAGGAGAACGGCCTCTCCCCGGTGTGAACTCGCTGGTGTTTCTGTAGGGTGGATAATTGATTGAATCCTTTCCCACACTGAGAGCAAGTGAATGGCCTCTCCCCAGTGTGAATTCGCTGGTGTCTCAAAAGGCTAGATGAATCACAAAATCCTTTCCCACACTGAGAGCAGGTGAATGGCCTCTCCCCAGTGTGAACTCGCTGGTGTGACTGCAGGCTGTATCCTTCAGTAAATCCTTTCCCACACTGGGAGCAGGAGAACGGCCTCTCCCCAGTGTGACTGCGTCGATGGGTTTCCAGCTCTGATGGGGCTCGGAATCCCTTCCCACAGTCCCCACATTTCCATGGTTTCTCCATGTTTTGGGTCTCCCAGTGTTTCTGCAGGCTGGACAATCAGTTGAAGCCTCGTCCACAGACACAACACAGGTATGGTCTCTCCCCGCTGTGAATGTTATGTTTATTCAGGCTGTGTAACTGGTTAAAGAACTTTCCAGTCACTCTAGAACACTCTCACTCGGGTGTGTTGTGTGTATCTCGGTGCTTCTCCAGTCACACTGATGTTTCCAGAGTCAGTTCACTGGAACACTCTCACTCGGGTGTGCGTGTTGTGTGTATCTCCGTGCTTCTCCAGTCACACTGATGTTTGAAATCTTTAGAAGCTGAGAGTTCAGGCAAATATTTCTCCTTCTAGATTCAAAGGCCGATGATATTCAGGTTCCAAGGAAACCAGTGACTGTCAGAGCGAGACGTGACGTTTGAGATTTCTGTCTGTAATTCTTCCTCATCTAGTATCCTGTGAAAACATTGAACACATTTTATCACAGTCAGTACAGGACAGAAACGCCTCATCTCAGCTTTCTCTCCATTTATCTGCCAGTTCCCCATAACCCTGGACATCCTCATTAATCAGAGATCTATTGGGCAAGGGGGGGGGGAATAGAGAGAGAGAGATCACGTGACACGGAAGCAGCTGCTTTTCTGCAGGTTCTGGCACCACACAACTATAATTCATCACGAAACCCGGAGAAATAACCTACCGGGCCCCGGTGACCTGAGCGGGGGCTGCAGCTTTCTGACAGGACTCAGCGGCCGCCATCTTAGTTGCGCACTGGCAGCAATGCGCATGCGCACTCGCCTTTTAAATTGGGTACTCGCAGCAGTGCACATGCGCACCCGCCATCTTTATTGGGGCAGTAGCAGCAGAGCGCAGGCGCAGTCGCTATCATTGATGGGGGCAAATCTTTAAAAATGTTTCTTCGTGTCAGAATGACCATCAAACTGTTTCACTCTGAGTATTTATAAGGCAGAACAATGATATAATGACAATAATTCGTATTTGTATTGTGCCTTGACCAGAATAAAACTTTCAGACTTTTCAGAGAAACGGTACAAAATAACAATTGACACTGAGCCACAGGAGATATTAGCTTTGAGGAGAATCTTAATAGAGGAAAGTGAGTCAGGGAGTCGCAGAGTTTTAAAGAGGAAATTTCAGAGAATGCGGCCCAGCCAAATGATAAAAGACCAGTAATGGTGCAGCGTCAGAAAAATAAGGAATGCTGTACTGGCCGGAATTAATGAGGGCAGAGATCTCCAAGAGGTGGTGATGGGGGGGGGGGGGGGGAGATTACAGAGATCAGGATGATCACAACTATCACAATAGAAGAATGAGAAATTTCAACTTTCGGTGCTTCTGAAAGGGAATCATTTGTAGATCAGGGGATGGGTAAACAAGACTTGTGAGTAAACACATGGGCAGCAGAGTTTTGGATGGGATGGAGGGGGTTGTTTAACATTGGAGGCTGACTGGGAGTGTGTTAGAAAAATTTGGTCGAGAGGTAAAAGAATGAATGATGGTTTCTGTAGCAGATAAAAAGACACTAAGGCGGAGTCAGGCAGTGTTGCTGAGGTGGAAATAGGTGATCTTGGTGATGATGTGGATATGTGTTTGGAAGCTCAACAGGGGTGAAATATTTCACGAGGGTTGTGAACAGGCTGCTTCTGCCTCAGACATTTGGCAGGGACAAGGATGGAGTTAGTGGCGAGGGAGTGGAATTTGCAGAGGGGACGGAATCTTAATATTTAAAGAGGAAATGTCTGCTCCTCCAGTACTGGATGTCAGACAAGTTCAGACAGTGCGTCCCTTGGAGTGGAACATGCAAGGGATGGTTTTATGAGCAGGTGCTCTTACTGTGGGACTGGGTTCAAGACATCATCTGACCTCACTGTACACCAGCGAACTCACACTGGGAAGAGGCTGTTCACATGCTCCCAATGTGGGAAGACATTCACTCAGTCATCCAGCCTGCTGACACACAAGCAAGTTCATACTGGGGAGAGGCCGTTCAGCTGCTGCCAGTGTGGGAAGAGATTCACACAGTCATCCAGCTTGCTGACACACAAAGCGAATTCACACTGGGGAGAGGCCATTAACCTGCCCCATGAGTGGGAAGAGATTCACACGTTATCCAGTCTGCTGACAGTCAAGCGAATTGTTGACAATAACCTATCTAATGCATGCAATAAGGTTGAGTGGTATCAGAAATAGTGAAAGTAATGTCAATAGCACAACAGGATGCAGCTTTCAGCGATTACATTACAGTGCTGTTTTTGTTAGGTGATTTAACAGGATGTGATTGGAACATAAATAGGTGCGTCATGAATTTGATTATAGCATTTGCTGGCTGGCCGGGAGACTTTAAAGTTTACTTTAATGTACCCAACAGCAAGTCAGAACTTGAAGCCAAAATTATGCTTCATTCCTGGTTCAGCAAGTGATGCAGCAACCATGTGCTTAAACATTTATTTATAAGGTACAGATTGTTGCTCGGTGTGAGAAGTATGGGCCATTGCAGGGAACTGTGCTCAGAATCAAATCTGCTCGACCTGACTGGGAATGTTTGCCGATTGTTTATGCCAAAAACCAAAGATGGAAGCGTGCACAGCCAGCAATTAAACCACCATTTCTCACCTTGATCATGGTGAACAATTTGCTCATACAATTTCTAAATAAAAGATGAAAGTGATGCATTTGGAGCTGTTGTTCTTCTCTGGTTTTGTAAAATTGAAGTCAAGTAGATGGAAATAAAACTATTCCATGCTGAATGTTATTTTAATTTTACAAACACAGGATGCGTAAATGCTCCTTTAATTGATTTGATGCCATCCGTAGATGGTTTTTGTCAGCTTTTTATATTGTTACTGGAGGAAGTTTGGGTATAGGATAGACACTGATACCGCGCTAGTTAAAACTTACAGGCCAGCAGAATCTAAGTATTCCCATTACTGTTTAAATATGTAAAATCTCAAGCCTCTAAATAAGGTAGATATGGACCTATTGCACCCTTTCTTTTGTGCCATAATTTCAGCGTTAATAAATAGTGGTTTGAACCATTCGGAGAATTAACTAAAGAAACCGTCACAAAGTAGCAGTTATGTTGACAACTTAATCAAATGTTTGAATACCATACTAATATAAGGCAGCTAATACTGATCTTGTACAGTGCAGATTTTTGCTCAACTAGTCCGGATATAGACTTTATCCATTTACAATTTTGGCTGACAAACATCTATGTAACTGGTTTTCCATCTGCATCCAAAATGGCAACACTGGATAGTGGGGAAAACAATTTAATGGCTGGAATATATATTCCATATTATTGACCCTCCTGAAATTTCCATCGTAGATATATGATTTGGATTTGATATGATTTATTGTCACTTGTACCGAAGTACAGTGAAAAGTATTTTTCTGCGGCCGAGGAAAGTACACAGCACGTACATAGTAGACACAAGAATAATCAACACGGAACAATGACAAATGGTACATCGACAAAACAGTGATTGGTTACAGTGCGGAATTATATAAGAGGAAAATAGTTTTAGTAGGTCAGAACGCTGATAGGAGATAAAAGAAAAGGGACAGAGGGAGGGAGCTCGCAGAGAGTCGCCATGCTCCAGATGCCATCTTTGGAAATAAATGATGCGCAGGTTAGGTGGGTTTGCCATGCTAAATTGCCCTTAATGTCCAGTTAGGTTGGGTTACTGGGTTACGGGGATAGGGTGGAGGTGTGGGCTAGGGTGGGGTGCTCTTTCCAAGGGCTGGTGCAGACTTGATGGGCCAAATGGCCTCCTTCTGCACTATAAATTCTATGATTCTAAATGTTAAAAATGTAAAAGTAGTTACAGTGAGTGGATTCTTCTTTGAAGCACATCCAAGACCGATCCATCTTCATTGGGGTATGTTTCTGCTGATGTTAATAAATTTCAACCCAGTTGCGTGGGCTAATATTCTGGATAAAATTTAAATAAAACAGCTTTGTGTTGAACACAGTTAAATCTTTTCTAACATTTCACAAACAAGTTAGTTCCCTTTGAAGGTCTCTCTCTTTCTCCCCTGTCATCTTATGACATCACCGCAATAGAATGTGATGACATCAGTGGATTCCACACTCCCAAAGGAACACGGTGATGTCAGCTTGACTTTAGACATAAGCAGTGTGATGGGAAATGTACAGAACTGTCCCAGTTGTTTTCTTCAAGAGAGAAACTTTTCTGCCACTGTCCCAACTCACACCGAGTCCCATTCACCGATCACCCCCTGTGCTCCCTGATCTACATCATAGAATTTACAGTGCAGAAGGAGGCCACTCGCCCCATCGAGTCCTCACCGGCCCTCGGAAAGAGCACCCCACACAAGCCCACCCGTAACACCACCCAACCTTTTTTGGACACCAGGGGCAATTTAGAATAGCACCAAACCTGCACATCTTTGGACTGTGGGAGGAAACCGGAGCACTCGGAGGAAACCCACGCAGACACGGGGAGAATGTGCAGACTCTGCACAGACAGTGACCCAAGCTGGGAATCGAACCTGGGACCCTGGTGCTGTGAAGCAACTGTGCTACCGTGCCTGTCCGTTCAATTAACACCTCAGTTTTAAAATTCTCCTTCGGCCTGATTTTACCTCTGTACAAGTGACTGCGAATTTGGGTCAGTTAAAATCAGGTCCATTCTTTTCAAAAACTCCACAGCGTCTTTTATTTTCAAATCACCATATGGTCACAAATTCCCCACTCCCATCCCTGTAGTCTTCTCCAATTCGACAACCCTCGGAGCTATCTTTTTTTTAAAAATTTTATTTTTAAAAAAAGAGTATCCAATTCATTTTTTTCAATTAAGGAGCAATTTAGTGTGGCCAATCCACCTAGCCTGCACATCTTTGGGTTCTGGGTGCGAAACTCACGCAAACACGGGGAGAATGTGCAAACTCCACACGGACAGTGACCCAGAGCCAAACCTGGGACCTCGACGCTGTGAGGCAGCAGTGCTATCCACTGCGCTATCGTGCTGCCCTCCCTCCGAGATATCTGTACTCCACTAATACTGCCCTCTTCAATATCCCCGGTTTCAATTGTACAACCACTGGGGATCTTGTCTTCAGCTGCCTGCGCCCTAGGTTTTGGAATTCCCTCCATAAACCTCTCTGCCCCTCAATCTTTTTGTTTCTTTAGGATATTCCTTAAAACCTTCCTCGTTGACCGAGCGACTGGTTAACTGAACCAATATCTCTTTATGTGGCTCAGTGTCAAATTCTGTTTGGTATTCACATCTGTGAAGATCTCTGGGAAGTTTAAAGGTGCTATACAAATGGATGTTGTTTTTGTTGTTGTGGTTAGATCATATTCAGTGGAACCTGCTCTTGTTAAGCAGTCAAACGCTTTCTTGCTGTGTCCAGAGAGAGCTACAGGAAGGCTGTTGACTATATTCGGCCGTGCAAGACTTCAATGGTTAAAATACACAGAAGAGTGAAGACATTGTTATGTCATCACTCGGAGCGAATGGAAACCCTTCTCTTTAAATACATATACAGGGAAGAGGCTGCAATGAAATCTGTCCTTTTTAATCTGCACAAAGTAGGAGGCACAATTTCACAGACTGCTGGAGTCCATTCAGCCCAACATTCCTCTGCTATTTGTTTGAAAGGACCCTGATTCATCCAACTGCTCTGCTCTTTTTAACAGCCCTGCAAATTCTTCCCTTTTAAGTATTTTAACCTTTGGAAGATACTATTGCATCTGCTTTCAGACAGATCAGAAAAACTCACTAAAATCGCATTTCCAGCTCTGCCAATGACCTCAGAGGGACCCACTTTCTGTTAAAGAGCCTGTCAACCCCTCTCCGCAACTTTCCCTAACGTGCATAAACCTAACCCACCAAAATCAAATATATGTTAATTTAATTAAATGTATTAATTCTAAATCAGTGGAGATTCAAAGAACAAAGAAAGGTACAGCACAGGAACAGGCCCTTCGGCCCTCCACGCCCGTGCCAACCATGCTGCCCGACTAAACTAAAATCTTCTACACCTCCTGGGTCTGTATCCCTCTATTCCCATCCTATTCATGTATTTGTCAAGATGCTCCTTAAATGTCACAATCGTCCCTGCTTCCACCACCTCCTCTGGCAGCGAGTTCCAGGCACCCACTACCCTCTGTGCAAAAAACTTGCCTCGTACATCTCCTCTAAACCTTGCCCCTTAAACCTATGCCCCCTAGTAATTGATCCCTCTATGCTGGGGAAAAGCTCTGACTATCCACTCTGTCTATGCCCCTCATAATTTTGTAGACCTCTATCAGGCCGCCCCTCAACCTCCGTTGTTCCAGAGAGAACAAACCAAGTTCATTCAACCGCTCCTCATAGCTAATGCCCTCCATATCAGGCAACATCCTGGTAAATCTCTTCTGCACCCTCTCTAAAGCCTCCACATCCTTCTGCTAGTGTGGCGACCAGAATCGAACACCTTCTCCAAGTGTGGCCTAACTACTTAGGCTGGTTTAGCACTGGGCTAAATCACTGGCTTTGAAAGCAGGCCAAGACAGGCCAGCAGCACGGTTCAATTCCTGTACCAGCCTCCCCGAACAGGCGCCGGAATGTGGCGACTAGGGGCTTTTCACAGTAACTTCATTTGAAGCCTACTTGTGACAATAAGCAATTTCTTTTTCATTTCACTAATGTTCTATACAGCTGCAACATGACTTGTCAATTCTTATACTCAATGCCCCGGCCAATGAAGGCAAGCATGCCGTATGCCTTCTTGACTACCTTCTCCACCGGTGTTGCCCCTTGCAGTGACCTGTGGACCTGTACACCTAGATCTCTCTGACTTTCAATACTCTTGAGGGTTCTATCATTCACTGTATATTCCCTACCTGCATTAGACCTTCCAAAATGCATTACCTCACATTTGTCCGGATTAAACTCCATCTGCCATCTCTCTGCCCAAGTCTCCAAGTCTTTGGAGCGCTGCCAACCCACGGAATTATTCCACTAGCCAATAGGGATCTTTCATTTTGAAACAAACTTTATTATTAACACAGTTCCAACTACATTGTTATCACAGAAAATAGCTTACAATTAACAGTTAAACAATTCTTTACAATAAAATTAAACAATTTAACTACTAACTTATACCTTCTCTATCTCCAATTAAGCAAAGCCTATTACAGGTCAAAAGCCACTTGTAAATAAAGTTAGCAAACCCAGCGTTACTTACTATCCTGTGTAGAGAGTTGCTCTCAGCAAATGTGAGACATCCATTCAGGCACAACCTGCAAGTCGTTCTGTCTTTGGCAGACTAAAAGTTAAACTGCTTGCTGCAGACCTGGCTCCACCCATTAAATACATCTCTTTCCACGAACAGTCTCATGTCCATCTTAATAAGACTAAACACAATCCCTCAATTAACTTAACCCCAGGGAACCTTTTTTCTATGAAGAAATTTCCATTAGCACAATATAGTTTAAACAATTAAATGGTTAGCATCAATAATTATCCCCTGGGCAGCAAGGTGGGGCAGTGGTTAACACTGGGACTACGGCGCTGAGGACAGGGATTCGAATCGCAGCTCTAGGTCACTGTCGGTCTGGAGTTTGCATATTCTCCCCGTGTCTGCGTGGGTTTCACCCCCACAACCCAAAAGCTGTGCAGGCTAGGTGGATTTCCCCTTAGTTGGGGAAAAAAATAATTGGGTACTCTGAATTTATTTTTTTTAAATCAATGATTATCCGACTTTTACAACATCTTAATTGCATATCTTGCAGACACACCACCTGCCTAGATGTTAAACATGGATTTTTTAAAATATCACTGCAACAGATATATATAATACAATATATATAATAAATTTCTACATTCATCAACTGTTCAGGATAAAATTAATGTATTACATCTGCTTCTGTGGATCATTTCAGTGGAAATGTGCCCTTGCTCAGAGATTCAGCCGACAGAAATGAAAATTGGGACACCGGCCAGTGCAGACGCTCCCACTTCATCAACTGTCAAAATGAACAGGGTTCAGTCCTGGATGTGACGAATAGTAGCAATAACAGCAGAATCCAACCCCTGTAATGACTTGTGAACTCGCTGGTGTTTCTGCAAGTGGGCTGTACTTCTGAATCCTTTCCCACACACGGAATAGATAAACGGCTTCTCATCAGTGTGAAGTCGCTGGTGTGTTAGCAAGTTGGATGAATTAACAAATCTCTTCCCACACACTGAGCAGGTGAACGGTCTCACCCCAGTGTGAACTCGCTGGTGTGTCTGCAGGTTGGATAACTGAGCGAATCCCTTCCCACACACTGAGCAGGTGAATAGCTTCTCCCCAGTGTGAACTCGCTGGTGTCTCTGCAGGTGGATTGAATCAATAAATCTGTTTCCACAAACTGAACAAGTATACGGCTTCTCCCCAGTGTGAATTCGCTGGTCTGCTCAGGCTGGATGGATCTCCAAATTCCTTCCGACACACGGAGCAGGTGAATGGTCTCTCCCCAGAGTGAACTCGCTGGTGTGTTAGCAGGCTGGACAACTGAGTGAATCCCTTCCCACAGTCAGAACAGGTGTATGGCCTCTCTCCCGTGTGAACTCGGGAGTGTGTGTGCAGGTTGGATGAATCTCCGAATCCCTTCCCACACACGGAGCAGATAAACGGCATCTCCCCAGTGTGAATTCGCTGGTGTCTCAGTTGGCTGCATAACTGAGCGAATCCCTTCCCACACACAGAACAGATAAAAGGCCTCTCCCCAGTGTGAATTCGAAAGTGTGTGAGCAGTTTGAATGAATCTCCGAATCCCTTCCCACACACGGAGCAGATAAACGGCATCTCAGTGTGAAGTCGCCAGTGTGTAAGCAGACTGAATGAATGGACGAATCCCTTCCCACACAGCGAGCAGGTAAATGGTCTCTCCCCAGTGTGCACTTGCTGGTGTTTGCGTAGACTGGAAGAAGTAGTAACTCCCTTCCCCCACGAAGCAGGTGAACAGTGTGACCCCGCTGTGACCTCACTGGTGTGTCAGCAGGTTGGATGAAGCAGTAAGTCCTTTCCCACACTGAGAGCAGGTGAATGGTCTCTCCCCGGTGTGAGTGTGTCAATGAGATGGGGAAGTAATTCCCTTCCCACAATTGCCACGTTTCCACGGATCCCCCCCTGGTGCGGGAGTCTCGGTGCTTTTCCAGTCACACTGATGGTAAAATGACTGATGGCCGACTCCGTCAGATCTTGGGATGTGAAGTTGGGTTTGAGATTTCTTGCTGCAAATCCTCCCCTTTGAATATCCTGTTAAAGGAGTTTACAAATATCATCACTGTCAATACAGCTCACAAATTCAGAACAGACAATTCTAGTTGCTGTCACACACTCTCTCCCTCTCTCTCTCCCTCCATTCTCACTCTGCTGTATCTAAGATACACACTCCTTATTCTCCAGAAGGTGGTAATTCATGCTGATCGACAGATCGACACACAGCGTTTCCTGTTCTCGACCAAGAGATCATATATCCTCAGAAATAAGAGCAGCAGTAGGCCATTCGGCCCATCAAACCTGTTTTTCCGTTTAATAAGATCACAGCTGATCGGATTGTGACCTTAACTTTGTTTCCTTCCTGTCACCCGTAACCCTCGACTCCATTTCTGATCAAAACTCTAACTGAGCCTTGAATATATTTAATGGTGCAGCCTCCACTGCTCTCTGGGGAAGAGAATTGCAAAGACTAACCACCCTCTGAGGGACGACATTTCCCCTCATCTCCATCAGAAATGGGGACCCACTTGTTCCAGAATCCCCCAGGAGGGAAACATCCTCTCTTCATCTCCCCTATCATGTTCCCTCAGAATCTTATCTGTTTCAATATGGTCACCTCTAAACTCCAATGAGTACAGACCCAACATTTCCTCATAACACAACACCTTCATCCCAGGAATCAGCCCGCTGATCCTTCTCTGAATTGCTCCCAATGCAAGAATCACCCTCCTCAATTAAGGAGACTAAAAGTGTGCACCGTACTCCAGGTACTGTCATCTGACAGTCATGACAGAGACATGGCTGCAAGATGACAAGGGCTGGGACCTGAATATTCAAGGCTGCGTGACTTTTCAGAAGGACAGGAAGCTGGGAATATGCGGAGGGACAGCTCTGTTAATTAAGGACGGCATTAGTACAATAGAGAGAGATGACCTTAGTTATGGAGATCAAGATGCACAATCAGGTTGGGTATCGATAAGAAATGATAAAGGTAGGAAGTCACTTGTGGGAGTAGTTTCTAGGCCCCTGAACAGTAACCACACTGTAGGACGGACGGAGAATACAGGGAGGGACAATGGCTTGTGAGAAAAGTACAGCAATAATCATGGGTGATTTAAATCTACACATAGATTGGGCAAATCAGATTGGTAAAGGTAGCCAGGCAGATGAGCTCGCAGAGTCTTTTTGGGACAGTTTCTTAGAGCAGCACATGCTAGAGCTGACCAGAGAGCAAACTATCGTAGATCACCCCAATCACTGAATTGTTCGGGTGCAGAAGGCCCATCGTGTCTGCACCGACTCTCCAAACAAGGATGATGACTTAGTGTCATTCCCCATACCTCCCTTGACAACTTTGCGCCTGAAAATATTGCTCAATACTGGGTTACAAAGTCCTTGGGGTTAAACCCAGCAGCTTCTCCTGCATCGCCACTCCAGCCAAATTGCTACAACAAACCAAAGGGAATTGGATAAGACCTTGGAAAGAAGAAATGCTGCAAGGAAGAGAAGAAAGGGCAGGGGAATGGGATGAGCCAGCATGGGTATGATGAGCTGAATGGCCTCCATCTGTATTGTAATCATTCAATCATTCTGTGAAAAAGGACTGTAACTGGAGGCCAGAGACTAACCTCCACAACCAACACCCTCCGCAATACAAATCCGTTCTTAATCTCTGCTTCTAAACTTGGGTTCTGTGAGAAACACCTCCAACAAAATAATAGCAAAATACTGTTGTTGCAGAAAATACTCAATATGTCAGCGAGTAATTGTGGCAGGAGAAACAGAGATAATATCTCAGAGTGTGCAGCATCAATACGAACAAGGAGCAGGAGCCATTCAGCCCCTCAAGCCTGCTCCACCATTTAATAAGATCATGGCTGATCAGATAGTAATTCCAAATCTTCAATTATAGGGAATAAATATGGTGCAGAATTTTTTTATTTTTAAAAAATATATATTTTATTGAAGATTTTTCGATCACAATTTTTTCCCCTTACACATCAAACATAACAAAAAAGAAAATTTAACAGTGAACAAATGGCTAATCAACATGGTAAACTAATCATTTAACATAAACTAAATCTTTCCACCCCCCCCCCCCCTCCCCCCTGGGTTGCTGCTGCTGGTCATCTGTCTTCCCTCTAACGTTCCCCAAGGTAGTTGAGGAATGGCTGCCACCGCCTGGTGAACCCTTGAGCCGATCCTCTCAGCGCAAACTTCATCTGCTCCAGTTTTATGAACCCCGCCATATCATTTATCCAGGCCTCCAGTCCGGGGGGTTTCGCTTCCTTCCACATGAGTAAAGTCCTACGCCGGGCTACTAGGGACGCAAAGGCCACAACGTCGGCCTCTTTCGCCTCCTGCGCTCCCGGCTCATCCGCAACTCCAAATAAAGCTAGTCCCCAGCCTGGTTTGACCCGGACCTTCACCACCTTCGAAATCACTCCCGTCACTCCCTTCCAATACCCTTCCAGTGCCAAGCACGACCAAAACATGTGTGCGTGGTTTGCCGGGCTTCCGCCACACCTCCCACACTTGTCCTCCACTCCGAAGAACCTGCTCAACCTTGCCCCCGTTATGTGTGCTCTATGTAGCACCTTGAATTGAATCAGGCTAAGCCTGGCGCAGGAGGAAGAGGAATTTACCCTGCTTAGGGCATCAGCCCACATACCCTCCTCTATCTCCTCCCCTAGCTCTTCTTCCCACTTTCCTTTTAATTCACCCACCAGCTCCTCCCCCTCTTCCCTCATCTCTCGGTAAATCTCTGACACCTTGCCCTCCCCGACCCACCCCCCCGAAAGCACTCTGTCCTGGATCCCCTGTGCCGGGAGCAGCGGAAATTCCCTCATCTGTTGTCTTGTGAACGCCCTCACCTGCATATATCTAAGGAAGTTTCCCCGGGGCAACTTATACTTTTCCTCCAATGCTCCCAAGCTCGCAAACGTCCCATCTATAAATAAATCTCCCACCCTCCTAATTCCCAACTGGTGCCAGCTCTGAAATCCTCCATCCATCCTTCCTGGGGCAAACCTGTGGTTGTTCCGGATTGGGGACCCCACCAGGGCTGCCCGCGCACCTCTCTGTCGCCTCCATTGTCCCCAAATATTCAATGTTGCCGCCGCCACTGGATTTGTGGTAAACTTTTTTGGTGAGCGCGGTAGCGGCGCCGTCACCAGCGCCTCTAGGCACGTCCCTTTCCAGGACTTTCTCTCCAATCTTTTCCACGCCGCTCCCTCTCCCTCCATCATCCATTTACGAATCATCGCCACATTGGCGGCCCAATAGTAGTCGCCCAAATTCGGTAGCGCCAATCCTCCTCTGTCTCTGCTACGTTGTAGGAACCCCCTCCTTACCCTCGGGACTTTCCCTGCCCACACGAAGCTCGTGATGCTCCTGTCTATTTTTTAAAAAAAGGTCTTAGTGAGTAGTATAGGGAGACATTGAAATACAAATAAGAACCTCGGGAGGACCATCATCTTAATTGCCTGCACTCTGCCCGCCAACGACAGAGGCTGCATGTCCCACCTCTTGAAGTCCTCCTCCATTTGGTCTACCAATCGTGTCAGATTACGTCTGTGTAGGGTTCCCCAGCTCCTAGCGATCTGAATCCCCAGGTATCGGAAGTTTCTTTCCACTTTCCTTAGAGGCAGGCCTTCTATCTCTCTACTCTGGTCCCCAGGGTGTATCACGAATAGTTCACTCTTCCCCATGTTAAGCCTATATCCCGAGAAATCTCCGAACTCCCTCAATATCTGCATGACCTCGGTCATCCCCCCCCACTGGGTCCGTCACATACAACAGTAGGTCATCTGCGTATAGCGACACTCGGTGTTCTTCTCCCCCTCTAATCACCCCTCTCCATTTCCTGGAGTCTCTCAACGCCATGGCCAGAGGTTCAATTGCCAACGCGAACAACAATGGAGATAGCGGGCATCCCTGTCTTGTTCCCCTATATAGTCGGAAATACTCCGATCTTTGCCGACCCGTGACCACACTTGCCGTTGGGGCCCCATAAAGGAGTTTGACCCAGCTAATAAACCCGTTCCCGAACCCAAACCTCCTTAACACCTCCCATAAGTACTCCCACTCCACCCTATCAAATGCCTTCTCTGCATCCATTGCCGCCACTATCTCAGCCTCCCCCTCCACTGGGGGCATCATTATCACCCCTAATAGTCGTCGCACGTTGACATTCAGTTGTCTCCCCTTTACGAACCCCGTCTGGTCTTCGTGCACCACCCCCGGGACACAGTCCTCTATCCTCGATGCCAGTACCTTTCCAGCAATTTGGCGTCCACATTCAATAATGAAATAGGTATCTAGGACCCGCACTGCAACGGATCTTTATCCCGCTTCAGAATTAGCGATATCGTCGCCTCCGACATTGTCGGGGGTAAAGTCCCTCCTTCCCTGGCCTCATTAAACGTCCTCACCAACAGCGGGGCCAACAAGTCCACGTATTTTCTATAAAATTCCACCGGGAACCCGTCTGGTCCCGGAGCCTTCCCTGCTTGCATATTCCCCAGCCCCTTAACAACCTCGTCCACCCCAATCGGTGCCCCCAGGCCTTCCACCTCCTGCTCCTCCACCCTCGGGAACCTCAATTGATCCAGGAACTGCCGCATCCCCTCCTCTCCCTCCGGGGGTTGGGACCTATACAGTCCTTCATAAAAGGTCTTAAACACCTCGTTTATCTTCCCTACTCTCCGCACCGTAGCTCCCTTTTCGTCTCTAATTCCCCCTATCTCCCTCGCCGCTGTCCTCTTTTGCAGCTGATGGGCCAGCAGGCGACTAGCCTTTTCCCCATATTCATACCTCCTCCCCTGTGCCTTCCTCCACAGCACCTCCGCCCTTCTTGTGGTCAAAAGGTCGAACTCCGTCTGGAGTCGTCTTCTCTCCCTGTACAGTCCCTCCTCCGGGGTCTCTGCAAATTCCCTGTCCACCCTTAAAATCTCCCCCAGTAATCTTTCCCTTTCCTTGGCCTCTGTTTTCCCTTTGTGGGCCCTAATGGAGATCAGCTCTCCTCTGACCACCGCTTTTAATGCTTCCCATACCACTCCCACTCGGACCTCCCCGTCGTCATTGGCCTCCAGGTACCTCTCAATACATCCCCGCGCTCTTCCACACACTCCCTCATCCGCCATCCATCCCACATCTAATCGCCAGAGTGCTCGCTGCTCCCTTTCCTCTCCTAGTTCCAGGTCCACCCAGTGTGGGGCATGGTCCGAAACCGCTATGGCTGAATACTCAGCTTCTTCCACCCTTGAGATCAACGACCTTCCCAGAACAATAAAATCTATCCGGGAGTACACTTTATGGACATGGGAGAAGGAGAACTCCCTGGCCCTCGGTCTAAGAAATCGCCATGGATCCACTCCCCCCATTTGGTCCATAAACCCCTTGAGCACCTTGGCCGTTGCCGGCCTTCTTCCGGTCTTAGATCTGGATCTATCTAACCCTGGGTCCAGCACGGTGTTGAAGTCCCCTCCCAATATCAAGTTTCCTACCTCCAGGTCCGGTATACGACCCAACATCCGTCTCATAAATCCCGCATCGTCCCAATTCGGGGCATATACGTTAACCAGCACGACCTCCATTCCCTCCAGCCTGCCACTCACCATTACATATCTTCCTCCGCTATCTGCTACAATGCTCCTTGCTTCAAATGCTACCCGTTTCCCCATCAATATGGCCACCCCTCTATTCTTTGCATCTAGCCCTGAGTGGAACACCTGTCCCACCCATCCTTTCCTTAACCGAACTTGGTCCGCCACCTTCAGGTGCGTCTCCTGGAGCATAGCCACGCCTGCCCTTAGTCCTTTCAAGTGCGCAAGCACTCGGGCCCTTTTAATCGGTCCATTCAGGCCTCTCACGTTCCACGTGATCAGCCTCACTAGAGGGCTACCTGCCCCCTTCCCGTGTCGACTAGCCATCACCTTCTCTAGGCCAGTCCCGTGTCCCGCCTCCGTGCTCCCACTCGCTCCCCAGGCGTCGCATTCCATCTCCATCCACCCACTCTTTCGCCAGTTCCTCTTTGATTTCCGCAGCAGCAACCCAGTTATCCCCCCCAACCCCCTCCCCCCCGCTAGATCCCCTTCTAGCGGGATTGCTCCCCCCATATTACTTCCGCAAGTCAGCTGACTTCAACTGACCCCGGCTACTCCTGCTCCCTCCCTGACCCCCCCCCCCCCCCCCCCGTGTGGGGAACTCCCATCTGCCTTGCGCCTGTCTTCCCGCCATTATCTTTCTGGCGCGGGAACATCCCTATATCTGACCCGCCTCTTGTGGCGCAGCTCCCTTTCCCCTCCCACTCCCATTCCTCATTCTCCGCCTATGTCCCTTCTTTCCCCCCTCACCGACGCCCACATTTCTTAGTGTCTCCCCCCTTCCCAATTTACTTCTCTATTTACATCGACAATAACATTCCCTACAGTATCAGTACCTCAGTTCCGATCCAATTTCTCCTCTTTAATAAAGGTCCATGCTTCTTCCGCCGTTTCGAAATAGTGATGTCTCTCCTGGTACGTGACCCATAGTCATGCCGGCTGCAGCATCCCGAACTTCACCTTTTTGTGTAACACCTCCTTGGCTCGGTTAAAACTCGCCCTCCTTCTCGCCACCTCCGCACTCCAATCCTGGTACACCCGTACCACTGCATTCTCGCATCTGCTACTCCGTAATTTTTTAGCCCATCTCAGGACCCCTTCTCTATCTTTAAGGCGGTGAAATCGCACGATTGTCGCCCTATGTGGTTCTCCCGCTTTTGGTCTTCTCGCCGGGATCCGATGGGCCCCCTCCACCTCTAAGGGGCCCGCCGCAGGGGCCTCAGCTCCCATCAACGAGCTTAGCATCGTGCTTACATAAGCCCTGCAATCCGCTCGTTCCACTCCCTCAGAGAGACCCAGTATCCGAAGGTTCTTCCTTCGCGCTCTGTTTTCTAGGGCCTCAATCCTTTCAATGCACTTTTTGTGGAGCGCCTCGTGCGTCTGTGTTTTGACCGCCAGGCCCAGGATCTCGTCCTCATTATCCGTCACCTTCTGCTCCACCACGCGGAGCTCTGTCTCCTGGGTCCTTTGTGCCTCCTTGAGCCCCTCAATTGCCTGTAGCATCGGGGTCAGCACCTCCCTCTTTAGTAGCTCCACACACCGTCTCAAGAATTCGTCTTGCTCGGGCCCCCATGTCGCCTGGGCTTTCTCCGCCGCCATCTTGTGTCTTCTCCCTTTCTGTCCCTATCGTCAAGGATTCCTCGCGCTGCAGCCGCTGATATTTTCCTCTTTCGTTGGGGGGGGGACTCCCTACTCACTCACCCCACACCGGGTTTCGTCGCGCGAAAATTTCCCGTTGGGGCTCTTAAAAGAGCCCGAAGGTCCGTTGGAGCTGGAGCCACCGAAACGTGCGGCTTAGCTGGTCATTGCCGCAACCGGACTGTGGTGCAGAATTTGATGGTTAATATCAACTGATGAACAGAAGAGAAATGATCTCCAGTTCAGGAAAAACTGGGAAGATAAAGATGGTAAATCAGCAGCACATAGCCGAGGGATGGGCAGCAATGAAACCTTCATTCAGACAAATTGAAAGAAATAACAGGTAAAATACCAAACGTGGTGAAAATAAATCTCCTATCTACTTCACAGCGCCAAGGACCCGGGTTCGAACCCAGCCCTGGGTCACTGCTCCCCGTGTATGCGTGGGTCTTACCCGAAGAATCCAAAGATGTGTAGGGTAGGTGGATTGGCCACGTAAATTGCCCCTTAATGGAAAAATTAATAAAATAAAATAAATCCACTATTAGAGGCAGAAGAAGTTAAACAATGGCAGAGAGGTGATCAGGGAGGGCAGAGGCATAACAGAGCAATGGGTGAAATATGGATTCAGATCCACAGTAAAGGAGCCAAACCTGCCCCAGAGCCCTGGAACCAGAGCATAGATAACAAAGCACAACACTAAAAACTCTAAATTAAAGATTAATGCTCAACAATACTCACCTCTGGAACAATTTCACTGGTTTCAAATTTAAACCCTGCTGCTGGAGCAGCAGCTCGAAAGAATTCTCTGGAATCAGAGAAAAATCACAGTCTTCAAATCTTCTAACTCCCTGGAAAAGGAGATTACAAGAGTCATGTGGCAATTGTGGTTACAAATTGAGAGAGAAACATTTTTTCTTGATTTGAGATTGCTGTGTAACTACTCCCATCTTAACCTCTTGTAAAAGGTGTTTAAGGAGTTTTCAAAGTCCGTCAGTCAGGGATGCAAATTCATAACATTCTCTCCTTCTGTTTCCTGGTGTAGGATTACTTAAGATGGGATATACTTAATTGGAAGCAGTTCCGACAACATTCACTGAGCTGATTCCTGGCTAGAAGGAGTTGGTTTCATAAGGAAATGTTGACCAAGTGTGAAACGGATTTTAGATAAACGAGAGGCGATCTTACTGAAGCATACAAGTATTTGAGGGCAGTTTACAGGGGAAGTGCTGGAAGGATGCTTGCCCTCAATAGGGAATCTAAAACTGCAGGGACAGTTTAAACATAAGGGCTTAAGACGGAGAACAGGATAAATTGCTTCTCTCAGAGAACCAGTAGCTGGTGAAATTCTTTCCCCCAGTAAACAGTGGAGGCTGGGCCATGGAGTATATTCAAGGCTGTGTTACACAACATTTTACTTGTTAGGGACAGGAGGAAAATGGAGTTAATGATCAGATGAACCATGGGTTTATTAAATGGCAGAGCAGCCTCAATGGTTTGAATGGCCTTCTCCTGCTGCTAATTCTGATGATCTTATTCTTCTGTTATTAAAATGGCATCAGATGCACCCTGATTTAGCTGGTTTAGCACACTGGGCTAAATCGCTGGCTTTTAATGCAGACCAAGGCAGGCCAGCAGCACGGTTCGATTCCCGTACCAGCCTCCCCGAATAGGCGCCAGAATGTGGCGACTAGGGGCTTTTCACAGTAACTTCATTGAAGCCTACTCGTGACAATAAGCGATTTTCATTTTCAATACATACATACATAGAATTTACAGTGCATAAGCAGGCCATTCAGCCCATCGAGTCTGCATCGACCTTTGGAAAGAGCAGCCTACCAAGCTCACACCTGCACCCTTTCCGCGTAACCCAGTAACCCTACCTAACCTTTTTTTTGGGACACCAAGGGCAATTTATCATGGCCAATCCACCTAACCCACACATCTTTGGACTGTGGGAGGAACGTGAGCATCCAGAGGAAACCCACGCAGACATGGGGAGAACGTTCAGACTCCGCACAGTCAGTGACTCAAACAGGGAATCGAACCTGGGACCCTCAAGCTATGAAGCAACTGTGCTAATCGCTGTGCTACCATGAAGCAAGTCCCCCCTCAAAACTGGACCTTTCAATCAATGAGTCATACATTTTCTCTCCTGGTCACTGGAACCCTGAAGCCCCTTGGGCGTCATGGTGGCAGAGTGGTTAGCATTGCTGTCTCACAGTGCCAGGGACCTGGGTTGAATTCCGGCCTTGGGTGACTGTGGAGTTTGCACATTCTCCCCGTTTCTGCGTGGGCTTCCTCCGGCTGCTCTGGTTTCCTTCCACAGGTCAAGTGGGGATAGGGTGAAGTGTGGGCCTAGGTAGGGTGCTCTTTCAAAGGGTTGGTGCAGACTCGATGGGCCTCATTCCACACTCCAGGGATTCTGTGATCAAAGAAGCCAGGATGGCCGCGCATGCGCTCTGCTCTCCGCTGATGGAAGGTGGCGGCGGTGGAACTGGGCCTGATTCCCGATAAAAGCCCCGCAGCTACAAACTCGGGTCCTGCAGAGTCTTATTCCGATCGGGGGACCTGCACCGGGTGTTTATAAAGCCTCCGTTCTCTCCCGATCCCGACTCCATTCCTCCCTCCGCCCCACCGACTCACCCGCCCAAAAAGCCTCTCCCGTACTCGCAGGGCTCCGAAAAAAAGTGGTACTGCGCCTGCGCACTGGGTTCCTGTGAAGCGAATAGGGCACATTCACTGCCGCGGGGCATGCTGGATAATACATGCACCATTTAAACATCAAACTGTTAAAACAAAATAACTTTCTTAACATTTGAGATGAATTCATTTAAAAATGTGATGAATTGTGAATTGGTGATCTGCTATGCCTCATTTCTCAAAGTTCTCCTGTGCAACCATGCAGAGTTTTTAAAGCGTTTTGTACTATTTCCTCTCTCTCATCCCTCATCTGATGTTTCTGACTCTGGCTGGGTTCAATCACAGTCACTGGTGCCTCTCTGTTTCCCTCTCCATCGTTAATTCTGACTATTCACTATTTTACAGAATAATACTGCACAAATTAAATTAAAAAATGAAAATCACTTATTGTCACAAGTAGGCTTCAAATGAAGTTACTGTGAAAAGCCCCTAGTCGCCACATTCCGGCGCCTGTTCGGGGAGGCTGTTACGGAAATAGAAGTCATTCGGCTCATTATGCCTGTCCTGGCTCTTTGGAAGATCTCTCCAATTAATCCCACAGCCCAGCTGGCAGAGTTAGAACAATGTATATCTGCTTTAATCAAGAGTTTAATGGAAAAGGTTTTCAGTTGGATAGTTCACAGTTGCATTCACCCCGGTGGAAAATTGATTGTCCAATTTATTGAGCAGATATTAAGTGCTCACCATTAGTTATGCACACAAAGCACCTGACTGAGTTAATTCAACAATTGACAGACTGCACAAACCACAATGACATTATTAATAAAGGGTCAAGTTAAGGGAGTATCCTGGTGTGATAGAGCAGATGAATTATGGGGTTACAAATTAAAGGCATTAATATCCTGCAATGTCAAAATCAATATCAGAATCATATGTCACAAGTAGGCTGACATTAACCCCAGTACAGTGGGGGGCACGGTAGTACAGTGGTTAGCACAGTTGCTTCACAGGTCCAGGTTCGATTCCTGGCTGGGTCACTGTCTGTGTGGAGTTTGCATGTTCTCCCCGTGTCTGCGTGGTTTTCCTCCCTGTGCTCCGGTTTTGTCCCATAGTCCAAAAATGTGCAGGTCAGGTATAGGCCATGTTAATTTTCCCTTGGTGTCCAAAAAGGTTGTGTTGGGTGGGGTTACTGCGTTATGGGGCTAGGGCGGGGGTATGGGCTTAGGTATGCTCTTTCCAAGGGCTGGTGCAGATTCGATGGGCCGAATGGCCTCCTTCTGCACTGTAAATTCTATGACACTCTATGAACACTGTAAAGATCCAAGATGGCGCCAGAACATGGCGACTCTCTGCGAGCTCTCGCCCCACACCTTTTTCTTTTATCTCCTATCACCATTCTGACCTACTAAAAGTATTTTCCACTTCTTATATAATTACTAATAATGTTCTTCTATGTTTTCTTACAGGTTTGATGTCCTGTAAGAACACTATTCACGACGCCCTATGCTGCTTCTGCTCATGTATTTGCTCTGTTTGGCCCTTTGACCCGCACTGTAACCAACCACTGTTTGTCGATGTACCATTTGTCAATGTACTCTGTTGATTATTCTTTTTGTCTATTATGTATGTACTGTGAACCTTCCCACGGTCGCAGAAAAATACTTTTCACTGTACTTCAGTACATGTGACAATAAATCAAATCAAATCAAAAAAAAAAATCGAAGTTACTGTGAAAATCCCCTAGTCACCACATCACAGCGCCTGTTCGGGTACACAAAGGGAAAATTTGGAATGCCCAATTCACCTAACAAGCATGTCTTTTGGGACTTGTGGGAGGAAATCGGAGCACCCTGGAGGAAACCCATGCAGACACTGGAAGAATATGCAGACTCCGTACAGACAGTGACCCAAGCCGGGAATCGAACCCGAGTCCCGAACGCTGTGAAGAAACAGTGCTAACCACTGTGCTACCGTGCCCCCCATTATCACTCAGCTGGAATGTTGCCATATGAAAGGGCACCGCAAACCTGTCAGAGGAAACAAGCCAATTCTTTTTTTTAAAATATATTTTATTCAAGATTTTTTTGCCAAACATAACAGTACATAGTGTTTCTTTTACACAACAATAAAGCAATATAAATAACAGTGGCCAGTTTTAAACAAATAAATAAATAA
The DNA here is from genome assembly GCF_047496885.1 of Scyliorhinus torazame. Classification (NCBI taxonomy): domain Eukaryota; kingdom Metazoa; phylum Chordata; class Chondrichthyes; order Carcharhiniformes; family Scyliorhinidae; genus Scyliorhinus; species Scyliorhinus torazame. The sequence goes on along the minus strand of NC_092711.1, from coordinate 71,144,952 downwards.
TATATGAACAGAAACAAAAACAAAACGAAATGGCAACTGCCTTGTCAAAAATAAATACTCTCCAAAGATACAATCCAACAGTTCAATATACAATTACCTATAACAAATGTCTATACATATACAATAACATCCCTGAGAGTCCGTCCGATTCCTCCCCCCCACCACCCCCCCTCCCCCCTGGGTTGCTGCTGTTGTCTTCTTCTTTTCCATTCCCTCTATCTTTCTGTGAGGTATTCGACGAACGGTTGCCACCGCTTGGTGAACCCTTGAGCCGAACCCCTTAATACGAACTTAATCCGTTCTAACTTTATAAACCCTGCCATGTCGTTTATCCAGGTCTCCACACCCGGGGGTTTGGCTTCCTTCCACATTAACAATATCCTGCGCTGGGCTACTAGGAACGCAAAGGCCAAAACATCAGCCTCTCTCACCTCCTGCACTCCCGGCTCTTCTGCCACCCCAAATATAGCCAACCCCCAGCTTGGTTCGACCTGGGCCCCCACCACCTTCGAAAGCACCTTTGCCACCCCCACCCAAAACCCCTGTAGCGCCGGGCATGACCAGAACATGTGGGTGTGATTCGCTGGGCTTCTCGAGCATCTCGCACACCTATCCTCTACCCCCAAAAATTTACTAAGCCGTGCTCCAGTCATATGCGCCCTGTGTAACACCTTAAATTGTATCAGGCTTAGCCTGGCACACGAGGACGATGAGTTTACCCTACGTCGGGCATCAGCCCACAGCCCCTCCTCAATCTCCTCCCCCAGCTCTTCTTCCCATTTCCCTTTCAGCTCATCTACCATGATCTCCCCCTAGTCCCTCATTTCCATTTATATGTCCGACACCTTACCATCCCCCACCCATGTCTCTGAGATCATTCTATCCTGCACCTCCTGCGTCGGGAGCTGCGGGAATTCCCTCACCTGTTGACTCGCAAAAGCCCTCAGTTGCATATACCGAAATGCATTCCCTTGGGGCAACCCATATTTTTCCGTCAGCGCGCCCAGACTCGCAAACGTCCCATCCATGAACAGATCTCTCAATTGTGCTACCCCTGCTCTTTGCCATGCTCCAAATCCCCCATCCATTCTCCCCGGAACAAACCTATGGTTATTTCCTATCGGGGACCACACCGAGGCTCCTGTCTTTCCCCTATGCCGTCTCCAGTGCCCCCAAATTTTCAATGTAGCCACCACCACCGGGCTTGTGGTGTATTTCTTCGGTAAGAACGGCAACGGTGCCGTCACCATTGCTTGTAGGCTAGTCCCCCTGCAGGACGCCCTCTCCAATCTCTTCCACGCCGCTCCCTCCCCTTCTCCCATCCACTTACACACCATAGAAATATTGGCGGCCCAGTAGTACTCACTTAGGCTCGGTAGTGCCAGCCCCCCCCCTGTCCCTACTACGCTGCAAAAATCCCCTCCTCACTCTCGGGGTCTTCCCAGCCCACACAAAACTCATAATACTCTTCTCGATTCTTTTGAAAAAAGCCTTCGTGACCACCACCGGGAGGCACTGAAACACAAAAAGGAATCTCGGGAGGACCACCATTTTAACCGCCTGCACCCTACCTGCCAGTGACAGGGACACCGTGTCCCATCTCTTAAAGTCCTCCTCCATCTGTTCCACCAACCGCGTTAAATTAAGCCTATGTAGTGTACCCCAATTCTTGGCTATCTGGATCCCCAAGTACCGGAAGTCCCTTGTTACCTTCCTCAATGGTAAATCCTCTATTTCTCTGCTCTGCTCCCCTGGATGCACCACAAACAACTCTCTTTTCCCCATATTCAGTTTATACCCTGAAAAATCCCCAAACTCCCCAAGTGTCCGCATTATCTCTGGCATCCCCTCCGCCGGGTCCGCCACATACTGCAACAAATCATCCGCATACAGAGGTACCCGGTGTTCTTCTCCTCCCCTGAGTACTCCCCTCCACTTCCTGGAACCCCTCAATGCTATGGCCAGGGGTTCAATCGCCAGTGCAAACAATAACGGGGACAGAGGACATCCCTGCCTCGTCCCTCTATGGAGCCGAAAATAATCAGAGCCCCCGTCCATTCGTGACCACGCTCGCCATCGGGGCCCTATACAGCACCTGTACCCATCTGAAATACCCATCTCCAAAGCCAAATCTCCTCAGCACCTCCCACAAATAATCCCACTCCACTCTATCAAATGTTTTCTCGGCATCCATCGCCACCACTATCTCCGCTTCCCCCTCTGGTGGGGGCATCATCATTACCCCTAGCAGCCTCCGTATATTTGTATTCAGCTGTCTCCCCTTCACAAACCCAGTTTGGTCCTCATGAACCACCCCTGGGACACAATCCTCTATCCTCATTGCCATTACCTTGGCCAGAATCTTAGCGTCCACATTCAGGAGGGAAATGGGCCTGTAGGACCCGCATTGCAGCGGGTCTTTTTCCTTCTTTAGGAGGAGCGATATCGTTGCCTCTGACATAGTCGGGGGCAGCTGCCCCCTTTCCCTCGCCTCATTGAAGGTTCTCATCAGTAGCGGGGCCAGCAAGTCCATATATTTCCTATAGAATTCAACTGGGAATCCGTCTTGTCCCGGGGCCTTCCCCGCCTGCATGCTCCCAATCCCTTTCACTACTTCCTCCGTCTCAATCTGTGCTCCCAGTCCCGCCCTCGCCTGCTCCTCCACCTTAGGAAATTCCAGCTGATCCAGAAAGCACATCATTCTCTCCTTCCCATCCGGGGGCTGAGCTTCATATAATCTTTCATAAAATGCCTTGAACACTCCATTCACTCTCTCTGCTCCCCGCTCCATCTCTCTCTCCTCGTCTCTCACCCCCCCCTATCTCCCTCGCTGCTCCCGTTTTCCTCAGTTGGTGGGCCAGCAACCTGCTCGCCTTCTCCCCATATTCGTACTGTACACCCTGTGCCTTCCTCCATTGTGCCTCTGCATTACCCGTAGTCAACAAGTCAAATTCTACATGTAGCCTTTGCCTTTCCCTGTACAGTCCCTCCTCCGGTGCCTCCGCATATTGTCTGTCCACCCTCAGAAGGTCTTTCAACAACCACTCCCTTTCCCTACTCTCCTGCTTTCCTTTATGTGCCCTAATAGATATCAGCTCCCCTCTAACCACTGCCTTCAGCGCCTCCCAGACAACTCCCACCTGAACCTCCCCATTATCATTGAGTCCCAAGTACCTTTCAATACACCCCCTCAACCTTAAACACACACCCTCATCTGCCAATAATCCCATGTCCATTCTCCAGTGTGGACGCTGTTGTTTTTCCTCCCCTATCTCCAGGTCCACCCAATGTGGAGCGTGATCCGAAATAGCTATAGCCGTGTACTCCATCCCCGTCACCTTCGGGATCAGTGCCCTTCCCAAAACAAAAAAGTCTATTTGTGAATAAACTTTGTGGACATAGGAGAAAAACGAAAACTCCTTACTCCTAGGTCTACTGAATCTCCAGGGGTCTACTCATCCCATCTGCTCCATAAAGTCCTTAAGCACCCTAGCTGCAGCCGGCCTCCTTCCGGTCCTGGACCTCGATCTGTCCAGCCCTGGGCCCACCACCGTATTAAAATCTCCACCCATTACCAACTTCCCCACCTCTAGGCCCGGGATACGTCCTAACATACGCCTCATAAAGTTGGCATCATCCCAGTTCGGGGCATATACGTTCACTAAGACCACCGCCTCCCCTTGCAATTTGCCACTCACCATCACGTATCTGCCCCCACTATCCGCCACTATGGTCTTTGCCTCAAACATTACCCGCTTCCCCACTAGTATAGCCACCCCCCTGTTTTTTGCGTCTAGCCCCGAATGAAACACCTGCCCACCCATCCTTTGCATAGTCTGACCTGGTCTATCAGTTTCAGATGCGTCTCCTGCAGCATAACCACATCTGCCTTAAGTTTCTTTAGGTGTGCGAGTACCCGTGCCCTCTTAATTGGCCCGTTCAGCCCTCTCACATTCCACGTGATCAGCCGGGTTGGGGTGCTCTTTACCACCCCCCCCCCCCCCCCTTGTCGACTAGCCATCTCCTTTTTCAATCCAGCTCCTCACCCAGTTCCCACGTAGCCGTATCTCCCCCCAACGGCGCCCTCCCGCCCCGACCACCCCACCCCATACCAACTCCCCTTCTCCCCAGCAGCAGCAACCCAGTTAACCTCCCCCCTGCTAGATCCCTCACTAGCGTAATTGCACCCCCCATGTAGGGCAGCACGGTAGCATTGTGGATAGCACAATTGCTTCACAGCTCCAGGGTCCCAGGTTCCGGCTTGGGTCACTGTCTGTGCGGAGTCTGCACGTCCTCCCCGTGTCTGCGTGGGTTTCCTCCGGGTGCTCCGGTTTCCTCCCACAGTCCAAAGATGTGCAGGGTAGGTGGATTGGCCATGATAAATTGCCCTTAGTGTCCAAAATTGTCCTTGGTGTTGGGTGGAGGTGTTGAGTTTGGGTGGAGTGCTCTTTCCAAGAGCCGGTGCAGACTCAGGGGGCCGAATGGCCTCCTTCTGCACTGTAAATTCAATGATAATCTATGATTAATCTAGGACAAAGGTTCGGCACAACATTGTGGGCCGAAGGGCCTGTTCTGTGCTGTATTTTCTATGTTCTATGTTCTATGTTGCTCCCAGAAGTCAGCAAACTCTGGCCGACCTCGGCTTCCCCCCGTGACCTCGGCTCCCACTGTGCGAGGCCCCCTCATTCCTGCCTCCCTGTTCCCGCCATGATTGCCATAGCGCGGGAACAAAGCCAGCGCTTCCCATTTGGCCCCGCCCCCAATGGCCGGCACCCCCAGCTCCTCATCCTCCCTCCCCTCCTCCCCCAGGACATGGGGAAGAGAGAAAAGTTACAGGGTCGCAGGATTAACAACTTGGGAAATCATCTCTTCCCCCTTTTTCCCCCCTTCACCCCACATATTCACCCCACCACTTTGTCCCAAACGTTCTTTTGCTAGCCCGCTTATTCCAGTTTCTCCTCGACGATAAATGTCCACGCCTCTTCTGCCGTTTCAAAGTAGTGGTGTTTCCCTTGATGTGTGACCCACAGTCTTGCCGGCTGCAGCATTCCAAATTTAACCTTCCTTTTGTGCAGCACCGCCTTGGCCCGATTAAAGCTTGCCCTCCTTCTCGCCACCTCCGCACTCCAATCTTGATATACGCGGATCACCGCGTTCTCCCACCTACTGCTCCGAGTTTTCTTTGCCCATCTGAGGACCATCTCTCTGTCCATATATCGGAGAAATCTCACCACTATGGCTCGAGGAATTTCTCCAACCCTTGGTCTTCGCGCCATAACTCGGTAGCTCCCTCCACCTCCAGCGGGCCCGTCGGGGCCTCCGATCCCATTAACGAGTGCAGCATCGTGCTCACATATGCCCCGACGCCCGCCCCTTCTGCGCCTTCGGGAAGACCAAGAATCCTTAAATTCTTCCTCCTCGCATTATTCTCCAGCACCTCCAGCCTTTCCACACACCTTTTGTGTTGTGCCTCGTGCATCTCTGTCTTCACCACCAGGCCCTGTATGTTGTCCTCATTCTCAGCAGCCTTTGCCTTCACGACCCGAAGCTCCTGCTCCTGGGTCTTTTGCTCCTCCGTTAGCCCTTCAATCGCCTGTAATATCGGGGCCAACAGCTCCATCTTCATCTCCTTTTTAAGTTCTTCCACGCAACGCCGCAGGAACTCTTGTTGGTCAGGGCCCCATATTAAACTGCCTCCTTCCGATGCCATCTTGCTTTGTGCCTGCCTTCCTGGCTGCTGCTCTAGAGGATCCACCTCAATCCGGCCACTTTCCTCTCCTTTTTCCATCCGTGTCCAGGGGGATTCCCTCCTGGTTTACCGCAGTGTTTTTAGCCGTTAAAATTGCCATTGGGGCTCCTATTAAGAGCCCAAAAGTCCTTTCCACCAGGAGCTGCCGAAACGTGCGACTTAGCTGGTCATCGCCGCACCCAGAAGTCGAAACAAGCCAATTCTAATAGACCCACATCACTCTTAGACTGTACTGTGATTTGTGAATGAATCTGGGTTTTATGAAAAAGGTCCGTATCAGTCTGGTGCTGTGCCTTTGATTCCCAATAACAGCTGTAGTATCCTCATTAAACACCCACCATGGTATTTAGCCCAGAAACTTCAGGACATCATAATAATCACAGCCCTTGAAATTGTTCCTGATAAAATTACAACTATTCTGAAAGCTCCATTAGTTGTAACACCCTCGCTGAAAACATACTTCTCTGGCAAAAAAATACACAGGGCTGGTTTAGCACATGGCTAAATCGCTGGCTGTGAAATCAGACCAAGGCAGGCCAGCAGCATGGTTCAATTCCTGTACCAGCCTCCCTGAACAGGCGCCGGAATGTGGCGACTAGGGGCTTTTCACAGTAACTTCATTTGAAGCCTACTTGTGACAATAAGCGATTTTCATTTTCATTTCACATACAGCCTCTGCACAGCAGGAAGGAAACTACTTCCTGGCGGAGGGCGGCACGGTAGCACAGTGGTTAGCATTATTGCTTCACAGCTCCAGGGTCCCAGGTTCGATTCCCGGCTTGGGTCACTGTCTGTGTGGAGTCTGCACGTTCTCCCCATGTGTGCGTGGGTTTCCTCCGGGTGCTCCGGTTTCCTCCGGGTGCTCCGGTTTCCTCCTACAGTCCAAAGACGTGCAGGTTAGGTGGATTGGCCATGATAAATTGCCCTTCGTGCCCACAGGGGTTGGGTGGGGTTGCTGGGTTACGGGTATGGGGTGGTGTTGTGGGCTTAGGTAGGGTGCTCTTTCCAAGGGCCGGGCAGGCTCGATGGGTCGAATGGCCTCCTTCTGCACTGTAAATTCTATGTTCTATGTACTCACCCTCCACTCCAAACTCTGAATGATTTGGGATGATAATAATCTTTATTGCCACAAGTAGGCTTACATTAACATTGCAATGAATTTAATGTGAAAATCCCCTAGTCGCCACATTCCAGCGTCTGTTCGGGTACACAGAGGGAGACTTTAGAAGCTCATATGATCACCACCCTCCCCTACCTCATCCACTCTTCTGAGCTCCAGCCAGGTAATATTAAACATGTAGGTGGGAAAGACAAAGAGCAGAATCAGGGGAAGGTGCTGCTCAAGACGTTCCTCTGCGATAGTTCTCGCCATGCTGGAATTATGAATAAACTGTTATTACCTGTCCCTGGGTCTCCTGTTGTTAGTTGGAAGAAGTAATGCACCCAGAACTGTACACAATATTCCAAGCTGCGGTCTAACTAGCGTCTTGTACAAGTTTTTAAAAATAAATTTAGAGTACCCAATTCATTTTTGTCCAATTAAGGGGCAATTTAGCGTGTTCAATCCAACTACCTTGCACATCTTTGGGTTGTGGGGCGAAACCCACGCAAACACTGGGAGAATGTGCAAACTCCACACGGACAGTGACCCAGAGCCGGGATATACCGTGGGCCCTTGGAGACTGCAGTGCTACCACTGTGCCACCATGCTGCCCTTTCTTGTACAAGTTTGGCATAACCAGTTTGTTCCTGTAGTCTATGCCCTTATTAATCAAGCTCATATTATATGCTTTAACTGCTCACTTCACCTATCCTGCCACCTTTAATGTCTTCTGCACCTATACACGCAGGTTCCTCTGCTCCTGCACTCCCTTAAGAAGTTTACCTATTTTTTATATTGTTTCTCCATGCTCTTCCTCCCAAAATGTATTACCTCACACTTCTCCACATTGAATTTAATCTGTCACCCATCTGCCCACGCCACCAACCTATGTCCAATTGCAAGCTCTACATTGTATTCTTCACAGTTTGTAATACTTCCAAGTTTTGTGTCATCTGCAAACTTTGAAATTGTCCCCCACAGACCACGATCTAGATCATTAGTATACACCAGGAAAAATAGGGGTCCAAATACCGACCCCTGGGGAACACCATTACAAACCATTCTCCAGCCTGAAAAATATCCATTGACTGTTAGTCTGTTGTGTTGCATTGTATTGAATGCCTACTGAAAGTCCATGGACATGACATTAGCAGCATTACCCTCATCAATCCTTTCTGGTACAGAGATACAGGCTACTAGACTAGAAGGGCTGGAGGTTCATAAGGAGGAGGTGTTAGCAATTCTGGAAAGTGTGAAAATAGATAAGTCCCCTGGGCCGGATGGGATTTATCCTAGGATTCTCTGGGAAGCTGGGGAGGAGATTGCGGAGTCTTTGGCTTTGATCTTTTTGGCATCATTGTCTACAGGAACAGTGCCAGAAGACTGGAGGATAGCAAATGTTGTCCCCTTGTCCAAGAAGGAGAGTAGAGACAACCCCGGTAACTATGGACCAGTGAGCCTTACTTCTGTTGTGGGCAATGTCTTGGAAAGGTTTATAAGAGAAAGGATGTATAATCATCTGGAAAGGAATAATTTGATTAGAGAAAGTCAACACGGTTTTGTGAAGGGTAGGTCATGCCTTACAAACTTTATTGAGTTCTTTGAGAAGGTGACCAAACAGGTGGAAGACGGTAAAGCAGCTGATGTGGTGTACATGGATTTCAGTAAAGTGTTTGATAAGGTTCCCCACGGTTGCTATTGCAGAAAATACGGAGGCATGGGATTCAGGGTGATTTAGCGGTTTGGATCAGAAATTGGCTGGCTGGAAGAAGACAAAGGGTGGTGGTTGATGAGAAATGTTCAGCTTGGAGTCCAGTTACTAGTGGTGTACCTCAAGGATCTGTTTGGGGGCCACTGCTCTTTGTCATTTTTATAAATGACCTGGAGGAGGGCGTAGAAGGATGGGTGAGTAAATTTGCAGATAACACTAAAGTCGGTGGAGTTGTGAACAGTGCGGAAGGATGTTACAAGTTACAGAGGGACATGTATAAGCTGCAGAGCTGGGCTGAGAGGTGGCAAATGGAGTTTAATGCAGAAAAGTGTGAGGTGATTCATTTTGGAAGGAATAACAGGAAGACAGAGTACTGGGCTAATGGTAAGATTCTTGGTAGTGTGTATGAGCAGAGAGATCTCGGTGTCCATGTACATAGATCCCTGAAAGTTGCCACCCAGGTTGAGAGGGTTGTTAAGAAGGCGTACGGTGTGTTAGTTTTTATTGGTAGAGAGATTGAGTTTCGGAGCCATGAGGTCATGTTGCAGCTGTACAAAACTCTGGTGTGGCCGCATTTGGAGTATTGCGTGCAATTCTGGTTGCCGCATTATAGGAAGGATGTGGAAGCAATGGAAAGGGTGCAGAGGAGATTTACCAGAATGTTGCCTGGTATGGGGGGGAAGATCTTATGAGGGAAGGCTGAGGGACTTGAGGCTGTTTTCGTTAGAGAGAAGGTTAAGAGGTGACTTAATTGAGGCATACAAGATGATCAGAGGATTAGATAGGGTGGACAGTGAGAGCCTTTTTCCTCGGATGGTAATGTCTAGCACGAGGGGACATACATTTAAATTGAGGGGAGATAGGTATAGGACAGATGTCAGAGGTAGGTTCTTTACTCAGAGAGTAGTAAGGGCGTGACATGCCCTGTCTGCAACAGTAGTGGACTCGCCAACATTAAGGGCATTTAAATAGTCATTGGATAAACATATGGATGATAAGGGAATAATGTAGATGGGCTTTAGAGTGGTTACACAGGTCGGCACAACACCGAGGGCCGAAGGGCCTGTACTGCGCTGTAATGTTCTATGTTCCTAAAAAGCTCCAGCAAATTAATGAATCATGATTTCCCCTTTGGTTCTTCCAAATAAGCCCTAATTTTTCCATGTGCCTATCAGTTCTATCTGGAATAATTGGTTCTTGAAGCATGCCTAACAACTGGTTTAAACTAGCTGGTCTGTAATTGCTGGGGTTATCCTTACAACCCACTTTGTATAAAGGCATAAGATTTGGAATTCTCCAGTCTGGCACCTCCAGGAAAGACTGAGAGCTCATTTCCAGTGCCGCTATAATTTACATTTTCAGTTCAACCCTTCATTCTTAACAATTTTGAACATGTGTAGGAACAAGGCTTACTAGCCTGTCTACATGGCCTCGGTAGTATCTAACCTAAGGGGTTGAGTGAATATCAGGTGAGCTCTTTCTTTCTTTTTCTTGTTTTATCCACAAGGGATCTAGAGGGGATGGCAGGGAAGACAGTGCAATGTTCCTCCTGCAGAACGTTTGAGGTGTGGGACATTGTCAGTGACCCTGCTGATTTCACCTGTGGGAAGTGCACCCATCTCCAGCTCCTCAAAAACCGCGTTAGGGAACTGGAGCTGGAGCTGGATGAACTTCGGATCATTCGGGAGGCAGAGGTGGTCATAGATAGAAGCTTCAAGGATGTAGTTACTCCGAAGAATGAAGATAGATGGGTGACGGTGTGAGGGGCTGGGAGGAAGCAGTCAGTACAGGGATCCCCTGGGGTTGTTCCCCTTAGAAACAAGTATACCGCTTTGGATACTGGTGGGGGGAACAACTTACCAGGGGTAAGCCATGGGGTACAGGTCTCTGGCACAGAGTCTGTCCCTGTTGCTCAGAAGGAAAGGGGGGAGAGGAGTAGAGCATTAGTCATTGGAGACTCCATAGTTAGGGGGACAGATAGGAGATTCTGTGGGAATGAGGGAGACTCACGGTTGGTGTGTTGCCTCCCAGCTGCCAGGGTCCGTGATGTCTCAGATCGTGTTTTCAGGATCCTTAAGGGGGAGGGGGAGCAGCCCCAAGTCGTGGTCCACATAGGCACCAACGACATAGGCACGAAAATGAATGGGGATGTAAGGCAGGTATTCAGGGAGCTAGGGTGGAATCTTAGAGCTAGAACAGAGTTATTATCTCTGGGTTGTTACCTGTGCCACGTGATTGCAAGATGAGGAATAGGGAGAGAGAACAGTTGAACACGTGGCTACAGGGATGGTGCAGGAAGGAGGGATTCAGATTCCTGGATAATTGGGGCTCATTCTGGGGTAGGTGGGACCTCTACAAACGGGATGGTCTACATTTGAACCAGAGGGGTACCAATATCCTGGGGGGGAAATTTGCTAATGCTCTTCATGAGGGTTTAAACTAATTTAACAGGGGGATGGGAACCTGAATTGTTGCTCCAGTGTGCAGGAGATTGAGAGTAGTGAGGTCATGAGTAAGGTTTCAAGGTCGCAGGACTGTACCGGCAGGCAGGAAGGTGGTTCGAAGTGTGTCTACTTCAACGCCAGGAGCATCCAGAATAAGGTAGGTGAACTTGCAGCATGGGTTGGTAGCTGGGACTTCAATGCTGTGGCCATTTCGGAGATATGGAGAGAGAAGGGACAGGAATGGTTGTTGCAGGTTCCAGGCTTTAGATGTTTCAGTAAGCTCAGGGAAGGTGGTAAAAGAGGGGGAGGTGTAGCATTGTTAGTCAAGGACAGTATTACGGTGGCAGAAAGGTCGTCTGATGAGGATTCGTCGACTGAGGTAGTATGGGGTGCTGAGGTTAGAAACAGGAAAGGAGAGGTCACCCTGTTGGGAGTTTTCTATAGGCCTCCGAAAAGTTCCAGAGATGTAGAGGAAAGGATTGCAAAGATGATTCTGGATAGGAGCAAAAGTAACAGGTAGTTGAATCACTTGTCAAGAGGTAGGAGGAGGCTTGTGTAAAGATGAAACATAAAGGTTCAGTTAGGGCACTTGAGAGTTACAAGTTAGCTAGGAAGGACCTAAAGAGAGAGCCATGAAGAGCCAGGAGGGGACATGAGACGTCCTTGGCAGGCAGGATCAAGGAAAACCCTAAAGCTTTCTAGAGGCATTTCAGGAATAAAAGAATGACTAGGGTAAGAGTAGGGCCATTCAAGGACAGTAGTGGGAAGTTGTGCGTGGAGTCCGAGGAGATAGGAGAGGTGCTAAATACCGGGTCGGGCCCGCCAATGATATTCAAATGCCGTTTACTGTATGTGCATTCCGGAACGCCGCTGTCAAGGCAATGGAGAATTGTGATATGGCATGAAATTGGTGCCCATCGCGATTTCGGAGTTGGAACTGATTCGCCACCCAATCGAGTTTCACAATTTTTTCATCAGTATTCACACAGGAAAAAGACAAAGTTGTCAAGGAGAATACTGAGATACAGGCTACTAGACTAGACTGGTTTGAGGTTCATAAGGAGGAGGTGTGAGTAAATCTGGAAAGTGTGAAAATAGATAAGACCCCTGGGCCGGATGGGATTTATCCAAGGATTCTCTGGGAAGCTAGGGAGGACATTGCAGAGCCTTTGGCTTTGATCTTTATGTCGTCATTGTGTACAGGAATAGTGCCAGAAGACTGGAGAATAGCAAATGTTGTCCTCTTGTTCAAGAAGGCGAGTAGAGACAACCCCGGTAACTATAGACAGATGGCAGAGATAGGTTTTTTACTCAGAGAGTAGTAGGGGAGTGGAATGCCCTGCCTGCAACAGTAGTGGACTCGCCAACATTAAGGGCATTTAAATGGTCATTCGATAGACATATGGACGATAAGGGAATAGTGTAGATGGGCTTTAGAGTGGTTTCACAGGTCGGCGCAACATCGAGGGCCGACGGGCCTGTCCTGCTCTGAAATGTTCTATTGTTCTACCTCCTTGGTAAAGACAACCAGTTAGTTTTATTTCATTTTGAACAGGGTGATAGTTACTGGGTGGGATTCTCCATCGACCGATGCCGGAATCGCGAAACGCGATTGGGTGGCGAATCAGTTCCAACTCCGAAATCGCGATGGGCACCAATTTCATGCCATATCACAATTCTCCATTGCCTTGACAGCGGCGTTCTAAAATGCACATACAGTAAACGGCATTTGAATATCATTGGCGGGCCCGACCCAGTATTCTCCGGGGCCTCTGCAATTCTCCGCCTTCGATGGGCCAAAATCCCGATGGCGAGGTTCGCTTGTGTTGTTAAAAATCTTGGAACAGGCATCATGGCTGATGAGTGAGAAGGGGTTCAGAAAGTGTCCAGCATCGCCATAGTTTGCTGACAGTTGTGCCGCTGGCCGGGGGGATTCTGCCAAGTTCGGGGGAGTAGTGAGGTATGGCCAGGAGGTGGGCTGTGGGGTCAGCATGGATGGGCACAGAGCACTATTGCTGCAGACTGCAAGGCAGCCATGCAGCTGCGCACGGAGGAGACTGCCCGCTGTGAAATTAGAGCCACAGATCATATGTGTGTCCCCTCGGGCATTCCGCTAGGTGACCTCTGGCCTCAGCTGACCCATCAGTGGGATGGGAGTGCTCCAGCACAACCAGTGCCATCTTGTTTTCTGGGATGAATGTGTGTGGGGAGTGTAATGTGCATATGCGGCTGCAGCTTGTCAGCCTCCTGAGAGTCAATCACAGACCCGGTGAATCCCACACCGTTTTTCATTGGAATCGATTGTGTTTCATGTGGTGGCAGGGCTAGCCCCTCCAAAGTCACTGAATCAGTCCAGGTTCAGTGCCAGCTTTGCTGTCATGGGAGTCCACGAATTCTTCCCCGGAGTGAACACTTAGTCTCAGGAACAGACAATCCCGCCCACTGTGTCTCATTCTTTAAAAGCTCCTGAGCTCCTTCTACACCTTTAAACAAGATGTGGAGATGTAGGCGTTGGACTGGGGTGAGCACAGCAAGAAATCTTACAACACCAGGTTAAAGTCCGACAGGTTTGTTTCAAATCACTAGCTTTCGGAGCACTGCTCCTTCCTCAGGTGAATGGAAGGAAGGAGTGATTCAAAACATACCTTTAATCAAGTAACAGATAGTGAGAGCCATCTGATGCACAGTAACCCAAAAACAAGACACTGTTGTACTTCTTCTCTGCTCTGTTCCTTTATGAAATGAAAGTGAAATGAAAATCGCTTATTGTCACAAGTAGGCTTCAAATGAAGTTACCGTGAAACGCCCCTAGTCGCCACATTCCGGCGCCTGTTCGGGGAGGCTGGTACGGGAATCGAACCGTGCAGCTGGCCTGCCATGGTCTGTTTTAAAAGCCAGCGATTTAGCCCAGTGTGCTAAACCAGCCCCTGAATTGTGTGAACATAGTTTCAGATTTCTACATTTCAGTAACAAATGTTGAAATGTTTGCTCCACACCCACATCTGATTAAAGCTACAAACACAAAGGTCCAGTTTTCTCCTGGAGTTTGAGACAAATCAGTTTTCAAAATGATGCAGAGTTTCAGCCAAGAGGGAGATCCGGGCTCAGCCCCGCCCCTCATGCACTCAGATTGGTTGGAGGACCAGCCGCTCCTGCTCGGTCACCCAGACCCGCCCCCACTTCCTATTGGTCCTGACCTTCCGTCAGTCAGCCGGGCGTGATGCAGAGCATGCGCAGTGCGGCAACTGTAGTTGACACCACTGCGCAGGCGCACGGACGGAGTTTGGAGCATGCGCAAATCCAGTGTTGGCCTGGGGAGAGGGTTTTGTCAGGGAGAAGCGGAGTCAGCACCAGGCGGTGGGTGGGAGGATTTGGAAACACTTTGTGGATCCGCAAACCCTTCACAATCATTGTCAGCTCCCTGGTTTGCAGCTGCGGGGCTTCTCCCTCCCTCCCGGGAACAGGCCCAGGTTAACGGGCACCATCCTGCTTCAGACACTGGAGGATGGGGGATAATAAATAAGAGCTTACACTTTGCTCTCAAATCAATGAGGAGTCTGATCTCTGGCAAGGAAGGAAACCCTGGCAGGTGGGCGGGGAGGATTCACAAACACTCGCTGGAGGCCCCAAACCCCCACCTGCAGGTCCCGGGTTTCCAGCTCTTGGGGGATTGTTGGCTTCAGGGGGGATTGTTGGCTTCAGGTGCGGCCATCTTGGTGAAGGGCCATAGAGTGGGCGAGACTTCAGGGTCCCAGTGACCAGGTGGAAAAATGATTGATTAATTGATTTTATTCTCAATTTGCACAGAGGGGTTTGAGAACTGAACCCAGTCAGAGGGGAGGGAGAGGGTGAGCTGTAAGGAAAAGAATTGTGAAGGTGGTGTGCAGGGTTTGCCGGGCTGACCAACTCCCATGGTGAAAATTAAGGTACAGCCTGCACTGAAAGGCTGGCGTTCTGCCAGAGCTGGGACCAGGCCGCCTGGGGTAAGTGTCTGCCAGAGCTGTTGCAACACAGAAACAGTAAGGAACATGGTTCTGTGCATTGAGAAAGGTCCAATTTATGTGACAGACAACATCCAGGCGGCATGCAGCCTGGGACAGTGGACACAAATACATTCCTATAAAATACGGGACTGTTAGTCACTGTGGGATTTGCATCCAGCACGGGAGGTAAGAGAGTGCATGGGATTAGGATTTACTGCTTTGCAGGTACAAATGAGGAAAATATTTTTAATGGAAAATAGAATTGGACATTCAGAATTTCTCTCCTCTCTTTAAAGTTTTGTAAACTCCTTTTCCAGGGCATTAGAATGGTGGATTTACGAACAGGAAGCTCAAACTGAACATCACAGCATTATCTGACAGAGTCACCACGGCCTGAATATCATCAGTAATTGAATTTGGAAGGAGAAATGTTTGTGTATTCTGCCTGTACGACACTATCTAAAACATCTGTGACTGGAAAACCATCAAGACACACACTGGAGTGAGAGTTTCCAGTACATGGACTGTACAAAGAGCTTTAACCAGTTAAACAGCCTGTAAAAAAACATTACACGATTCGCAGAGGGCAAAAAGTGTAATTGTGTTCTGTGTGTGTGGACAAAGCTTCAACTCATTGTCCATCCTGGAGAAATACAAGGAAACTGGCACCATGGAGAAACCATGGAAATGTGAGGAACGCAATAAAGGATACAATTCTTCATCCCGGCTGGAAATGGGCAGCACGGTAGCATTGTGGATAGTACAATTGCTTCACAGCTCCAGGGTCCCAGGTTCAATTCCGGCTTGGGTCACTGTCTGTGCGGAGTCTGCACATCCTCCCCGTGTGTGCGTGGGTTTCCTCCGGGTGCTCCGGTTTCCTTCCACAGTCCAAAGATGTGCAGATTATGTGGATTGGCCATGATAAATTGCCCTTAGTGTCCAAAATTGCCCTTAGTGTTGGGTGTAGTTACTGGGTTAGGATGGAGGTGTGGACCTTGGGTGGGGTGCTCTTTCTAAGAGCCGGTGCAGACTCGATGGGCCAAATGGCCTCCTTCTGCACTGTACATTCTATGAAAATTAACCCAGTGCACTAACACTTCCTTGATCGGGGTCGGGGGCGTTGACAGCAATTATCAACCCATTGTAATCACATTTCTCCATCAGAGTGACGAAGAAGGGCAAATGTTTACACAATGTTTTTCAAATTCCCTACGAAGGAGTTAATCACTTAACTCGCATTCTGCACCAGAGGGAGGGGAAAGGACAATTATTACTGAAGGAGACAAACACTCCCTCGATACATAATCGGCTTCTAGCTCACTATGCGGCCGACGATCCCAACCTTTCCACTTGTGTTGGAGAGATGTTCATATTTAAACATTCCAGTAATTTTGAAAAATCTTATCACAGATAATCATATTCCAACCGGTTGAACTCCAATAGTCTATCCTCCAGGGCCTTTTCACAGTTCTGTGATTTGTTTCCAAAGCTAGTCCTGTGATTATTTTGGGATATTTCAGCAGATGTCATATTGCATCTCTCAAATAACGCACTTTTGCACAGAGCTGTGAATACTATTCCCTACAATGCACGCCACCAGGACCAGGCATTGCTATTGGTGAAACTTGTAGCAAAAATCAAAAACACGCACATGCAAACACACGCACAAACACGACCGCAGATAATATGCCATCACAAGCATGCACGCATGCAGGGACCCACAAAGGTAAACATTAACAAATGCACTTGCAAACCCGAACGAACACAATAACGTAGACATGAAGACAAATACTATCTTGGGAAATGAACACATATATGCATGGACACGAAGAGGCACACACAGCGACATGCATTTAATCGATAAACTAACATTAACAAATTCACAGTGACACACATAGGCGCAAATGTTAACAGACATGCAGAAGCACACAAATATATATGGCAAAAACAGACGTTACCACATAAGTCCAAGGGGCAGCACAAATTGCCACAGTGGTTCGCATTGCTGCCTCACAGCGCCAGGGCTATGGCCTTGCATGACTGTCTGTGGGAATTTGCACATTCTCTCCTTGTCTGTGTGAGTTTCCTCCGTGTTCTCCGGTTTCCTCCCACAGCCCATAGATGCGCTGATTGGGTGGATTGACCATGCTTACTTTGCCCATTAGTGTCCAAAGATGTGCAGGTTAGGTGGGGTTACAGGGATTGGACAGGTTAATCGGCTTAGGTCGGGTGGTCTTTCGGATGTTCGGTGCAGACTCGATGGACCGAATGGCCTCCTTCAGCCCTTTCGGGCTTCTATGAATAAACAATTTAACAGGATCATACGGTCAAAAATATTAACATACACACAAATGGAAACTCGAATGCGTACAAAAAGTCATTATTGCAAATCCAGACACATAAACAGAGGTAAATGCAAAGATCAATTTGTAAACATATATCAGCACAGAAACACAGTAACGAGAAACACATAATTCAAATTATACATGTTCATTGATAGGCTACCACAATGCGCACACACAGATGCATGAATATATCCATCAATCCTCATTAGAATGTTTCCGACACTCATTAGAACTCATACAAACACAAGTGCAGAATAATGCAAATGAAACAATACTGATGCATATTAGAGAGAGAGATAGAGAGAGAGAGAGAGAGAGAGAGAGAGAGAAAGAGAGAGAGAGAGAAAGACAAAGGGCAATATCAGAATTCTGACGGACATTTTTCACAGCAACATTCGACAACAATTGGCGTTAAATGACACTGATGCGCAAAACCCAGATAACAGATAACAACTGATTTTATTTAATGATATACCATTTCCATCACACAAAAAAGCATGCGTGAAACTCTGTTCGAATAGCTCTATTCACTGTCTTGTCTTAAGTAGTGATCTGAAACTATCATTACGGTGACCATTATCAATGTGTAAACCTTCTTCTGTATCTCACCATAATATTCCCTGATGATAGACCATTTAACAATTGATTCACAATGAAGTTGCACATGAAGGTGAAGAAAAAATACATGTTCGAACACAGATATATCATTGTTTGCTGTTACTGCTTGTTTTGTGAGCCAGCGCCTGTAGATATTGGAAGATGCAAGGTTACAGTATGTTCCTATATGTGCTACATTTGATCCAGCAGCAACAAGAGCGGGACTCATTGCAGCGTTTTGATGGGTCACCCAGATCAGTTCAAGGGTCAGTGAAGATCTGTGCAAGGGAGGCAGAGGCGTAGCGGTATTGTCACTGGACTAGCAATCCAGAAACCCAGGGTAATGCTCTGGGGACGTGGGTTGGAATGCCACCAGAGCACATGGTGGAAAATGAATTGAATAATAATCTGAAATTAAAATACTAATAACGACCATGAAACAATTGTTGATTGTTGCAAAAACCCCACCTGGTTCACTATTGTTCTTCAGGGAAGGAAATCTATCATCCTTACGTGGGTCTACATATGACTCCAGACCCACTGAAATGTGGTTGACTCTTAAATTCCCTCTGGGATGGGCAACAAATGCTGACCCAGCCAGCGACACCTACATCCCACGAACGAATCCAGAAAATCTGCAACAGGATAATAGGTTCCATGCACATAAACTGCTGCTGTAAATCACGAGAAGCTGAGTTGACAGGCTCAAAACTAGGAAGGCAGAACCACAGGCAAGTGGACTTAATATGTTAGAGCACGCGCCGAACCTCCACATCTTTGGATTCTAAGTCGGAATATAAGTTGTGAGTAGGATATACAGAGGAACAGGAGGCGATAGATAGGTTAAGTGACTGTCGTTACGACCAGAGAATATAATGGTAATTGGGAAATTGTCAAATATTTGAGGAACAAATTAAAAATAAGCATATTATCGAAAGTGTGAGAGATTTCTCACAACAGAGATTTCTGTTTTTCTTCGAGTATGAAATGCAAACTGTTAGTATGCAGTTACAGTGAGTAATCGGAAAAAAACGAATATAATGTTATCATGTGGGTAATTGAATAGAAAAGTAGCGAGGCGAAGCATCAGTTTTACAGAGCATTTGTGAGATCAATTGCGCACAATCCTTTGTATAAGGACGGGAGTTATCCTTCCCTAGAATTGGTTCATGGTCATAACTGGACTTTTAATTTCATATTTTTATTCAATTCAAATTTCACCACCTGTCATGGTGGGATTCGAACCTGGGACCGCAGATCACATTCCTGGTTTCCTAGCCCAGTGACAATACGACTACGCCACCCCCGCTCCTTGCTGAAGGAAGGATGTAAGTTCTATAGAAGCAATGTTTGCCAGAGACTACCATGAATACCACCGGTCATTTTATGATGAAAGTTTATATACGCTAATGTTATATGCACTGGAGATTAAAAGCATAAGAAACAAGTTAATTGAAACACATATAATCCTGAGGTGGCTTGACATGGTCGATGTGGAAAGGATATTTACTCTTCTGGGACAATCGGGAACGAAGGTCACTGTTCAGATATAAGAGGTCGCCAATTTCAGGTAGAGGTGAGGGGGATTGTTTTGTCTCTCAGAAAATCGTGAGTCTTTGGTACTCACTGCCTCAAAAGCCGATAGAAACGTAGTCTTTGAATGTCTTTGATACAAAGATAGATAGATTCTTGAGAAGCAAGGAGTAATACGTTTATTGGATTAGGCAGGAATGTGGGGGTGAGGAAAGAGTCAGATCGACCATGATCTCATTTAATGGCCGAGCAGGTGGTCGATGTTGAGGGACCTCCGCCAGTTCCCAGGATGCATAGCTCGGGAGAAGACCTGGAGAGCTGAAAAGGCAGCAGATGTGTGGTGGCTTCCTGATGCGCGTCGAGAAGCCAACGGTTACCCTTTGGAAACATGGCGATCTTCTATATCTGGCTGAGAGTTGGTGCTGGAGTTTAGCCTCAGGAATCCAGGGGAACGTTGTCGCAAGAAGTGCGATTGAAAACCTGTCAGGTGAGAAGTCGTGGAAGCAGTCCGAGGGATTTACACAGTAACTTCATTGCAGTGTTAATGCGAGCCTACTTGTGCCAATAATAAAGATTACTATCATTAGAAGGAGCGATTTTTAAAGGCAATTCAGAGGTTCGATATTTGGAAGAGAATGCTCGATTTCCCTCTTGAGGGGAGATAGTGTGAACCAGTATTGTGAACCAGTATTGTGTAACACATAATTAATAAGGCCGCCTGGCTGTGTTGTGCAGGGTTCTGTGGAATCTATGTTCGTCGCACCGACCATGCATTGTGCAATTTTATGTGTTCGACTGCAGATTACCTGTTAATTCAAATGTGCCATGTGTTGATTCTGAATGTTTTTGATTAAGATAGGTATTGCAAATAACCACACTTCTTTGACTTTGTGGAGTGATGCTTAATTTGTTTGTGCAAAGACTGTGGGTTTTTATGGCTTGGGGTGTACATGGGATAAGAAACTTTGCAAACTTTAAACCGAATCATACCAAAACCCTGGTGGTCTGATCTAGGATCATAACAGAACATATTTATAGAATACAGCGGTGTTAAGTATTAGGTATGTATTGATAAGAGAGATTAACTTAGCATGTTGATACCGTTTGAAAGTTTAATTATAGAACAAATTGCATCTTAAGGAAACTAAAAGAGGAAGTAGAACAACATTTGGATTATAACCGACTGAAATACATTTCCACTTTCCCATCTCCGTAGACATTACAGGCCACATCTGGATTGAAGACGACGGGGATGATAATGGTAATATCGGGACAACCGCTTCCACATTCATCACCCTGTTTGTCTTCAGCATATGCTATAGCACAGCAGTCACTCTGGTGAAGGTGAGAAGGTTCAATCCATTCACTCTACCATCTGTCCACATTTCTACAAGTTTCATTTAAAAAGAAATTAGATAACTGCAACGGATCATTAAATATCTGCTTCGTTCTATTATTTTTCATACAGATGGAGTGATCAGTTGACGTTCGGCCGCCGTTCATTTTCCTCAGTGTTTATAGGCACCTCTGGATTACAATAATAAACATATTCTCTTGATCACTCTTAAAGAAAGCGGTTTTTATTTTATGATGCCAGGTTTTTTTGTGAAGAGAGAAACATCCTGCTGAAGTTTTCCATTTTGCACATCCAGAATATTCGGAATCATACCTGTGTTTTCAGCAATATTCAAGTCCGGTGTGACCAAGCGACTGTTTGGATTCGTA